>NC_050098.1:156069856-156376499 GCF_902167145.1 Zea mays
TTCCCTTCATCCCGGTCTTGTCCAGGACCTTGTCGACCAGGTAGCCTTCACCCTTGTCATCCTTGATACCAAAGATGTCGGCCGTGATCTCAATCAAGAAACTGAGGAGCTCACCCTTGTTCCACTCAGAGAACACCTGATGCAGCTCGCTGTTTGTGAGCTTACCCACCGACTTGAGAACATCATAAGCCTCGGCGATAAGTTGCATGTCACCATATTCAATTCCATTGTGAACCATCTTGACGAAGTTGCCTGATCCACCTTTGCCAATATATGTGACGCACGGGCCGCTGTCAGGTACCTGAGCAGCCACCTTGAGAAGAATATCTTCAATGTACTTGTATGCCTCGAAGGAGCCCCCGGGCATCAAGGACGGGCCATTGCGGGCACCCTCCTCTCCTCCGGAGACGCCCATGCCAAGATATAGGAGCCCGCGCTCCTCCATCGCCTTCTCCCTCCTCTCCGTGTTCTCGTACCACTCGTTGCCACCATCGACGATACAGTCCCCCTGATCAAGGTGCGCCGCGAGCGTGGCAATGGTCTGGTCCACCGGCGCCCCAGCCTTGACGAGCATGATGACGACACGGGGCTTCTGGATGGAGCTCACGAAGGACGCGGGGTCGTGGAAACCAAACACTGGGAGGTTTCCTTCGACCTTGGCACGCTGCACGGTCTCATCAACCTTGGAGGTTGTCCTGTTGTAGACCGAGATGGGGAACCCTTTCTCCGCGATGTTGAGGGCAAGGTTCTGTCCCATGACCGCGAGGCCGGCGAGGCCAATTCTCGTGAGAGCCATCTCCTACCTGAACACACAAGCGCCAAGAACGTCAGGTCTATGAATCAAAATGCAGGTCACAGAGACCTCATGTCCAAATGTAACAGAGGATACGCGCTGGTACGAGGGACAGACCCATACTAGATGGATTTAGTCCACCATGGGCCAGATACTACGAATTTTGAAGGGATGACACCAGTCTCTCATATTTGTACTAATTATGCGCACATGAGGAATGAGGTGACGACATATCGACTCAACCCATTCATCAAACAAGGCGTGTCGGTAACGAACAGGGTGATGATGGATCATCGCATTCTTCGAAACCAACAACCCATTAAAGATCTCTGGCCGTGCATGTGAAGGATCGGGAGGAGCAAGAACACTCATCCTGAGCATTACCGGTTTGTTGTGAACAAGATAAGAAACGAAGGCAGTGATCTGATGCTAAGGGCATGTACAACGCTGAGACCATAGATCGGTTTTTCAAGCTAAAGAGTAGGGCTAGATAAAACACTCGTACCTCGTCAGCTTGCTCGGCTCGTTTCAATTTTGTCACGAGCTAAACTAACATCTCATTCTCAGCTCGATTTGTTAACGAGCCAGCTCGTTAGCTCGAACGAGCTAGCATTTGTCAGCAAAATAAAACTTTCAGTTGTGTTGGATAATAAGTGATGAACTGTGTTAATTTGTTGTTGAGTTGATGTAGTATATAAAATTGTGACTATTATTACTCTTTTCTAGTGTTAAATTGGTCTAGAATTAATTAGCAATTGATTATATGCATACTGATTTATTTGTTGTGGATCACAAGCTAAACAAGCTAGCTCGAGCTCATAAACAAGCCACTGAGCTAATTAAGCTGATTCTCTAACTAACGAGCCGAGCTAGCTCATTACCTTAACAAGCTAGCTCAAACTCAGCTGAGCCAATTCGATCCAAGCTGGTTTAATATCCAACCTTAGTTAAGAGACTATATGATACAATCCTAAGAGCATCTCCAAGGGACTCTTTATTTTTAGCTCTGTATTTGATTCTTCTCTATTTACTTCTTCATAAAGATTACGTTTTATATGTAGCACCTCACTCCAACAGACTATCTATCTAGTTTGGCTAGTCAGAGTGGCTAGCCAAATTTAGCTAGTGAGAAAGCCAATTTAAAAAGTCAGATAGCTTAGCGAGTTATATAGATAGTTTGTTGGAGAGTTATTTTGCTGTTGAATAGCTAAAATTTATCTTAACGAGTCATTTGACTACTCTCTTGAAGATACTCTAAGCTACTAGATTACAAATACAGTTAAGAAATAATAGGTATAGAGAATCGTGTAGAGACGAATCTTCGTTTCTTGTATTTTTTAATTAGTTCTCTAGAGACTAAAGGACTCCATACTAAATGGGCTTGTAATGCCCTAAGAGCAGACCGATGGCAATGATGGCCGACACACAACACTCAGGACAAGTGCAGCATGTTCGAGATTTCGAAGGTAGCTCCGCTTCCCGTACTGGGTGGGTGAACCCCAACAACCAAAAGAACTAGTTTAAACGTCGCCGAATTTACAGAACAAATCTACCCCCCCCCCCCCCCCCCCCCCAAGAGGTTCGGAGATGGGGCTAGGTGTATCCATTCCGGTTCCAGAGACGGCGGTTCCGATTTGCATGGCTACCACTAAAAGCAAACAAAAAAGGCAGTCCAGTCCTCCCGAGCAGAACCGGGCGTAACAGCAGATTTGTCGACTAGGGCATCCTGATGAGACGACGAACCAAACGACGCAACCCGATCCAGGACGGGACGACGCGACGCCTGCGGGAGTCGGGAGACGGGCGGGGGGAGGGGCCGAGGGGGTTACCTTGGATCTGGATCGAGGAGCGCTCGGCCTTGCGTCGCCCCTGCAGCGCGGTGGAGAGGGAGTGCCGACTGCCAAGCCGAGGCGAGAGCCTTTTGATCTGCAGCGCCAGCCTACGTTACTACCTGCCCCTTCCCAATGGCCAAATCCCAAGTCTGCAGGGCTGCACAGATCGCGTTGGTGTGCGGTGCGCTCACCTACCCCTTCGCGACCTTTCAAAAAAAAACGCGGTGGACCCACACGCGCCGGGCCCCGCACAGACAGCCGCCGCGACGGGGTGGGTAGTAGGGTACGCGGGTCAAACATACCTGACGTCTGGGCTCTGCTGCCGCTCACCAGCCAGTGATTTCGGATCTTGGCGAGATTCTGCCGTGATCGACTGGTCATCAGTATGGTGGCCTCTTCTTCTTCTTTCGTTCACAATTGTTCAGATGCTCCCGATCTGTGGTATGGTCAGCGCTGAATCGCCGCCGCGGCCGCCACCCATGTTCGGGGATGGTGCGATGCCGGCGGCCGCCTCCGGGTGTCTTGACGCGTGCAGAGACCAGTCGTCTGCACCTACACGGATTGGCCATTGGCGGACAGGGGGGCACATCATGGTCATATTGTTCAGGGAAGCGTCGCCGTACAACATGGAAGGGTAAAAACAGTTGATGTACTCAACAACATCGCCTATCCTACATTTCAACTCTGAACTCCCAATTCCCAAGGGGAAGGAAGCAGCAGCAGAAGCTTCAAAGGCCTCTCAGGTAGCCAAACCTGACACGGTTGCTATTACACGTCTTACACGTACACATACACAAAAAGGACACATGCAGCTGAACATACTCAGCATTTAGCCGCCAAAAAAAACAAAACACTCGCCAATGTGACTCCGCGCCCCTCCTCTTTCTTCACTGACCTGTCTACCTCTGACTGAATCCTACAGGCTCCTCCTGAGGCTCCCAGTCGCCAGAGGCATGACACACACAGGTCGCATTGGCAAGGAATGGGCGCCAGGAGAATTGCATTCGCCACAGGAGGGCAAGAAAAGCCTTATTCACAGACACTTGGACCGACGCCATGTCCCAAGATCGGATCTGACTGGTGCTGATGAATGAGTGGACTCAACCCATGGTGGGGGTTCTGGAATGATGACTGGAACAGAACCTGACGGCTTCACTCATGGGTGCTGTCGAAGCTGCCATGGCCATTTGTTCGCTCCCTTGAATTCTCCCCCCATGTCCTGGCCTCTGCGACAGCACGCTGTCTGTCGGTGCCCCTTGGAGCTTCTCTTCTTCTTCCGGTCTGCGCTGGGCTTCCCACTTGCGACCCGGTCAGGTCCATGTCATCCAGGCCTGATCGCCGGCCAGAGTCGCTGGTAGAGCTAGTCCTGCTAACCTCTGCTCCATACTTGGATGCCCCCGCAGCGTCTCTGCGCCGCGGGTCTGGAGAATGATGGTTAGGCGAGCGCACGCTGCGCTGGTCGCCGTTCCACCCAGCAGGGTTTCTGGCCCTGGGGGTGGATGAATTGCTCCGGACGTGTTGAACAGGGGCATTTGGGTCATATGCCTGAGAAGCAAGATATGAGAGAGCAGTGACGACATCCCCGATGTGAGGACGTGTAGCAGCTTGCTCTTGCAAGCACATGGCAGCAACGGCTAAGGCCTGGTATAGACCCCTCATAGGGAAGCGGCCCTGAAGCATTGGATCAGCCATTTTAGGGAATTTCCTTCGGTCCTTGAACAGTGGACGAGCCTGCAGATTAGTAGATGAACTGGATTAGTTCTCTAGATAAAACTGTCTGCAAACAGACATTTCTGTTTTGAAGGCTGGGGGCAGTATCAGTTTATCAGATAGCAGTTTCAGATGAGTTGAAGAACTACAAGGCATTCATCTATAAGCAAGCATAGGTGTTTTACTGACATAAAGAAAAGCTAAATGCAATGAAATAAGATAAACATACCCATGCCACTAAATTTTGCTCCCCTTGGGTCTTAGTATTGTCAATTGCTTTACGCCCCGTGATAAGTTCAAGGAACACAACACCAAAGCTATACACATCGGATTTAACCGTCAGCTGCCCAGTCATTGCATATTCTGGGGCACAGTAGCCATATGTACCCATCACACGTGTTGAAACATGGGTCTTGTCACCAACCGGACCAAGTTTTGCAAGGCCAAAGTCCGATAGCTTCGGATGAAATCCTTCTCCAAGAAGAATGTTTGATGACTTAAAATCCCGGTAAATCACAGGAGGACTCGCCTTGTCATGAAGGTGTTCTAAGCCCTTAGCTGCACCTGCAGCTATCTTCATCCGTGTGTTCCAATCAAGAGGCTCTTTATCTGGTGGCAGATCTATACAAATAAACACTGTTCAGTTACAAGACCCATGAACTGACTGCAAAGAATTGGAAGAGCAAAAAACAAAGGATACCAACTCTAGTCAGAAGAAATTGTCCATATACAGCAAGCTTCATCCAAAGGTCTGGCTAAATACAAACGAAGCCCCAGGCAAACATCTATAGATTCATTTTATCCTATGAAAATTGAAAAGCCAACTCCTCCTGAGTTACACTACTTAGCAATTGAAGTCTGGAGGTTGAAGAAACCTCTAATCACCAGTTCAGGTTGGAAGGGTGGCACAAACTTCTTATAAACAAAATCAGGGGGGGGTATCTCTCCCTCTGGTCAACTTTGTTTTGTTTTAAGTATAGATAGCATATGAAAAATTACATGGCCAGGCACACGATACAAAAAAATTAGCACCCTACCTATAAGGTACATCCAATAGTAGAACAACACGCATGCTGATCAGTTTAAGCTGAATCAAGAATTATGATCTATCAACCTAAGCACACAGTTACAGTCACGCTAGACATAAAATAGATTTAACAATCAGATGAAGCATGTCATTCCTATAGAATAAGACAATGCTTCATTACATTGCTACAGGCACTCATGGAATATTCGGAAGAGTATATGACAAAGAGGAGATACACAGACCATGCAGATGATCTTCTAGTGACCCCAATGGCATAAACTCATAAACAAGAAGGCGTTGGTCACCATCAGCACAGTAGCCAATTAGATTGACCAGGTTAGTGTGATGTAAGAGACTGAGCATGAGAACCTCAACCAGAAATTCCCTGTTTCCTTGGAGACCATTACGATCAAGTTGTTTCACAGCAACAGCCTGGGAAGTAAAACTCTGTTAGTATCCAGGACTAATCCAGGGCTTAAGTATAATCGTTATGTTAGCATTTCCTTCCAATATTTTACTTAATGTTTCAACTCAGAAGCCAAATTTGGAAGGATTTAGCTTCACAGATAAAATGTCGATGCATCATGTTTAAGAGATACTTACCTGCCCATTCTCCAAGCGTCCTTTATATACACGACCAAAACCTCCCTCTCCTAAAAGGCAATCTTGCCTGAAGTTCTTAGTGGCTGCAGCGAGCTCACGAAAAGTGAAAGTCTGTGCTGCAATATTTTGACTATTCCCATCCTTATGGATAATTAGATCCTTCTTAGAGTCTGGTCCACCCTGTGATCTTGATTTATCTAAGCAACAAGAAAGGAATTATACAATGAATCAGCAGCAGTTATGTTCAAGAATTCATCATTTAAAAAGGTGCATAAATCAGAGAAGTAGAACTATATCAGTAGAAATGTGGAACCATAGTTATCAAGGCGGTAAAGCGAGGCATGGCAACCCAATACCGCCTTACCGCTTTGGTGAGTGAGGAATGAGGTGAGGCGAGGCAACACCATACCAAGGTAATGAAATGCAAGACATCTGCGTGAAGGAGGAAGAATAGGGGGAGGGGGAGAAAAGACAAAGAAGGAAGGGGTAAGAAGTGGGCTGGCCCAGCCCAGCAGGCATCCCATGTGCCGTTCGCCTACCTATACATCATGATCCAGATTCCAGAGGCATCCTTCTCCAGGGCCATTCTTCCACCTCTGCCCTTGCCCCCACCCTGACTGTCGCTTCCCTCTCTGAGTTTGTCCTCCTCCAGATGTGCTGCCACCACTCGCAACCTCTCTGCTTCCTTTCACTTCCCCAATGTCCTGCACCTTCAGACCAACCGCCAACAGCTTCCCCTTCCAGATCGAGTGATTGGCAAGCGGGGATGTAAGAAAGCAAGCGAGCAGCAGCGGAATCAAGCAGATAAGGCAGAATCGAGTGGACATGGAGCAGAATTGAGTGGGATATGGCACACTTTTGCGGGCAGTGGCATGCGTGTAAGGCAATGGAGCGACGCTTTGCCTCTATGGCGACCCCTAATCTCTTTGGCGCTTAAGCGTTAAGTGACGACTTAGTAACCTTGTGTGGAACAAAGGGGCAAAATAGAAATACAATATCCCCTGCAACTTCAGATGCCACATTTCACTTTTAAGGACACATTTACTTGTAAATAGACTAAAAAAATAGTTCTTTTATCCTAGTATGTTCCTCTTCCCTGCAGCAGCAATAAGCTGTGTAGCTACATGGCCGGCCCAAGAAAGCTCAGTTGATGCATCATCACAAGGATGTAATGGGCGAGCAAGCACTATCTATTTTGACTATAAAACCCCCATCACACATCCTTTTTGTACAGCGCTGAAGACCAACATAACCCATCAAACACTTTACAATATCAAACCACCAAATCACTGCAGAAAAAATTGTGCATCACACACGTTGTAAGCTGCCTTGGTGGGAAAAAAAACTTTGGTGTAGGGCCCAAACACATCCCCTACAACTCTAGATGGCCCATTGCACTTCTAAGGATACATGTAGTTGTATAAATAGACTCGTATAAATATGTGTTTTATCCAAGTACATTCCTCTCCTCCGCTGCAGCAAAAATGTTGTGTAAGAAGCTATGTCGTCGGCCCAAGAAAAGAAAAGGTTCAGTTCAGGAATCAATAGCTTACTTGCAATGACCAATTGGCTAAGTTTAAAAGCAAGATCACAAGGATGAAATGTCACAGCGGAGCAAGTACAACCTATATGGTGCAAACGGTTGGATAAATATGGATACAAATACATATAGCTATAGTGTTTCTAGGATTTGGATTCGAATACGGATAGCGTCAGCTATGTCGGATAGGATACAAATGGATATCGACATCATAAATGTGTGATTTGAGTATTCCGGTATGGATACGGCATCAGATGTTGAATAAGAATAACCGGACTCGGATACGGACAGATATGAACTCCTCTAAACGGATTCAAACTCAGACACGGTCGGAAAATTTCCGTACTATTTGCACCTCAGTATATAATAAACACACATCCCTGATCTTTTTACCTATGCTGCAGAAGGCCACCATCATAACCCACCCAGCATTTCTCAATATGAAACCACAAAATCACTCTATACAGTTTGCATGACACACTTTGCTAGGGAGGGAGCTGCCTAGATGAGGGGATACTCTGGTGTAGAGTCCAAACCCATCCCAGTAGTCTAAAGAACATAGTACCAAAACCCTCTCGACTGTTAACAAGTTCCAAGTGCTGGAGCAAGGTATCCATGACTTTGTACCAGGCCAACGATATTGAATAGGTACTGAGATCCGTGGAACCCATTTTCCTACCGAGAAACCAAAATACTCCTACTACTTCGGACAGCCTATGTCTATATCCAGCCAGCCCACAACGCGGTTTCAGACACTCTCTACGGACGCTTACCGGTAACGGTGGAGGTAGGCCAGCACCAGCAACACCGGTTGCCGTCGTTTCCGCGACGACCAAACAAACGACGCACAGGGCTGGGTTCCATTCCACCGATCCATGGCCGCCACTAGTGGCTCCCCGGAACGATCGCAGGTGATTCTACCCACGGACCTCGTGCTTCGCCGTACGCGCGCGCGCACAGGTAGACAGTAGACTAGCCTAGCAAGCAGCAGGGAGCAAGCCTAGACTAGCGGAAAGAGCAGAGCGGAGCGAGGGAGGGAGGGGACGGGTCCGAGATCCAGCTCCAGGTCCAGCCGCCGTACCTGATCCGACGCGAGCCACTGCGCGATCCGGCGCGGCGTCCTTGCCGGCGCCCGCGGCAGCGGGCTTCCTAGGCTCCTCGTCCTGCGCCGCCGACCCGAAGCAGACGAAGCAGCTCATCGCCGGCGACGGAGACGCCTCCCGGAGAGACCGGCGGCGGGGAAGCGGACGACGAGGCGGGAGCGGGGAGCTCCTCTCCCGATCTGCGGCACGGGAGCGAAGCTTCTTCCCCGACCGACGCCGCGACTGGAAGCGGAGCGGGCTATTGGCCCAATTGGGGAGGGGAGGAGGATTTGGGGAAGGGGGGGAGGGAGGCGCGGTGCCGTGGAGGGAGTGGGGTGAAAGCTACAGCTATAGCTACAGCAAGGAGGAGGGGAATATGAGGTTTGGGGCAAGGCAAGCGGAGCAAAAGTCAGCTCTGCTCAGCAGCGGCCAGTGTGAGGTTGGCAGGGCAGGCCACAGCGCGTCCAGTTTCATTTCATCTCTGTCCTGCCTGCCACCTCTTGCGTTTAAACGGATTTTTATTTTTTTTACTTCCTCCGTCCTAAACTCCGTTGCCACTGTATGGTTTGCTTCTAGAGATCTCGTTGCTCTTTTAAGACTGTCCGGATACTCTAAATTTCTTTACATATACCATTATGCAGCCACGTCAGCCATAAAGATTTATTCTTCTATATTCACTCTTTCTATAAAAAATCTATGTGAGGGCTAGTTGGCAAACTCATTTTCCTAAAAGATTTCTTATAACAGTTCTATCTGAGGGCTAGTTTAGCAACCTCATTTTATCAAGAGATTTCCATTTTTCAAGAAAAAATAGTTCATTTTCCTTCGATAAAATGAGATTCCTTTATTATAATGGAGTTTCCAAACTAACGCTAAATATTCTTCTATCTCCCCTTATTCACATAAAATATACATTTCTTTCTAACTACATCATTTTTTCTTTTCTTTTGTTTCCAACGTATGCACGGATAGTAAATGAGTTTAGCCTTTTTTCTAATCTTACAAAAGTAATATGCAATGTTTTGGTTACGGACATTCTCAAATAAAATAGCATTTTTATTTGTTTTTGACATTGGACGCATGGCACGTGGATTATTTGTAATCAACCAAAATTTGATTAACAAGTACTTATATAAATCTTCGAACACCATTCACGGCTAAAAACGTGTTCTTTGTCTAGTGCTCAGAGTTTAGTACAAAATCTCGGATACTCAACAATGAATACTTTGTCAAGCGTCACTCTCGATAAACAAAGGCACTAGGCAAATACCGTTTGTGCCCAGTATAAAGCACTCGACATACAAAGACGCTACGCAATGTCGTATATGCCGAGTGTCAGACTCTCGGTACAACAAGGCACTCGACAAAGCGTCGTCAGTATCCGTCTACAGTTGACGGTCGTTAACTATGTCGAGTGTTAGGACAGAACACTCGACAAAGTTATGTATTTGTTGAGTATCACCCTCTAACACTCGGCAAAGAAAGTCTTTGTCGAGTGTCTTCCTTTGACACTCGGTAAAATATATTTGTTTTTCCTAATCTTTTTATGGTGTTTTCTACGGTATATAGATCTACATGTTCAATTTCGGCATAATTATTAAAGTGTTTGCTATAACTATTAGATTTAGTTCATTTAATTGAAATTTTTCGGATAATTCAGATTTGAACTGCAAGTCAATCAAAAAATAAAAAAAATACGACCTAATTCAAAAATAGACCAGAAATTTAGAATACCATGTTCACGAAACATGACCACAAACTTGCGATGTAGTTGTTTTAAAATTGTATAAAACACACAAAAAATCATGAAATTAGTGGAGATGCAATGATATATAAAATTGTATAAAACACACTGAAATTTGTATCGATTCGAAGTAGAGCATGGAAACTAACCCCATCTACGCAGCCGCGAGTGGGATTAGGACCTGTCCTCACCTACTAGAAGGTAGGAACGTATTGTAGATGCATTACATGTTTATATTACACTATGCTATTATATATGTGTTGGGGACCTTCGTCTTTCGAAGGTCCTCAAAAACATGATTTAACAATGGGTCTGTTTGGTTCAGCTTTTTTCTGACCAGCTTTTCTGAAAATCTGGCTGTGGGGAGAATCTGGCTGTGGGGAGAATTTGAGTATCATTACGATTACGTGTGGAGGAAGATAAAGTTGTTCATAGGGCTCAGGATCTAGAAAGTGACGGATTCCTACTATTACAACGACTAAACCGATTATGTGTTTATGTTGATTTTGGATGATTTTTGCCCCAACGAATTTTATAGAAGCTGGCTGAAAAGCTGAGTGTTTGGCAGTCCGCAGCAGCTTTTGGTGGCCAGAAGCTGCCAGAAGCCGAAACAAACATGACCAATGTTTCCCGAGTGTAATATATGAACAGGTGCCTTCAGATTCGGATCAGAACCACACAGTGTGAAAAGCACGAATAATACGAAGGTTGACGCAGCGTCGAAGCTACGTGCAAGGGAGCTTCGGCATAACGGCAGAAAAGGGAACCGACTTAAAAGAAAAAAGGCTATTTAGACCTCGGTAGATTACCTTAAAGTTATTAGCAAATGTAAAGGGCATGGGTGTAATTTTACACGGGTTGTGTCCCGTGCCTATAAATAGATGAACAGTACCCCCGTACTGTTCACGCTGACTTGTATTTGCTCGTGCGTCACGCTTATACTTTTTTACCTTCTGTCAAGACGAAGGTACACATGTAATTCAATATTATTTCTATTTTTCCATGATAATAAAATAAAGATGAGTTGATAATGTTATATAATTGCTCATGTTATCTCTTACATTTCATATGCTTCTCCTTTTATTAACATATACTGCGATGATGAAGGTATGTCCTTCATGACCTTCGTCTGAAGATCATTATATTCTAAGAGAAATAATATTTCGAAGGATGAAGGGCATTAACATTTAATATTTTTTGTGTTGCCTTGTTCTTAACTCATAGCACTTGAGAACAAGTCCCCAACATTGGCGCCCACCTCCGGTGAACCCTTTTTTCGACCACCTTCGGCAAGCACTGACCTTCGTCATGCCACCGAAGAAAGCTTCAGCGCCAGGGGCTGCCGCACTGCAGCCACTAGACCCAAATCAGGAGACCCTTTCTCTTCGAGAGGCCCGAAGCCAAAAGAGGAAAGCCACTAGTCCAACACTCCAGGAGGAGGAGTTGGACCAAGAAATCAGAAACATGGAGATAACCCATCAGCAAGTACAAAGGAAGAACGAGAAGATGGCCCGACTGGCTGATCTTCAAAGGCAGATCGACGAAGCCACTGAAGAAGTACGCCATCTTGCTCAAGACGAACAAGATCGGAGGCCCCAACACAGGGAGCTTCATCAAGAAGGCTTGTTCAGCGACGATGGATGGTATGATGATTTTAATCATGATACCTTTACTTTTGATGATGTTTCTCACTTGGCAGCAGAACTGCAGGCTATCCCATGGCCCCCATCATACAAGCCACCTTAGCTTCCCATGTATGATGGGCATTCAGACCCGAAGCAGTTTTTGATGAGTTATGAAGCAATTATATCTTCATATGGAGGCAATGCAGCTGTCATGGCCAGGTCCTTCGTCATGGCAGTTCGGAATGTGGCTCAAACATGGTATTCTTCTCTCCGGCCAGGGACCATTACTTCGTGGCAGAAGCTCAAGGATATTGCTGGTGACAAGTTTCCAAGGCTTCCAGACGAAGCCAGTCACAGCTCAGGCCTTGTTTCAATGCACGCAAGATCATGAGGAGTACCTCCAGGCATATGTCTGAAGGTTCTTGCGTCTTACAGCACAAGCGTCTACAGTGCCCAATGAAATTATCATTGAGGCCATGATTAAGGGGCTTCGTCCAGGACCTACCGCCCATTATTTCGCTAGAAAGCTCCCACAGACTCTGGAGAAGCTGCTTCAGAAGATGGGTGAGTACATCCGGGCTGACAATGACTTCCGCCAAAGAAGGGAGGAAGCATACAGGTTCTCTGAAATGACTAGGGGCTTCGGAGGAAGAATCCACCCGAGGCACGTCAGGTCAATTCACAATTCCACCCAGAGTGATGACAGAGGAAGTCAACAGCAGAGGCCGCAGTATTCTTCACAAGCTTCGGGGCAGCAATAAAGCTCTTTCCGGCCTCCAGCTCCAAGAGGCACAGGCGCCAGGGGCTTCAGAGGAAGATATGGGGACCAGCCCAGGAAGATCTACTGCCTATTTTGTGGTGAAAACAAGGGCCACAATACAAGAACGTGTCAAATCACCATCCAAAAGCAAAAAGAGATCGCAGAAGCCGAAGCCCGGCAAAGTCAACCGAAGCAGGTCCTCCACACTGCTTCGTGTCACTCACCCTACATACCAGAATATGTGGGTAATCATCCCGCAGCTTCTGTTGCTTCGGCTAGTCAGCCGCAAGTTTCTTGGCCACAACTTCCACCTCCATCGCCACTACAACCTACCTACTCACGAGGTCAGCAGCCAGAAGGGAGCCAACAGACCCATCAGCAGCGAGATTTCAGGGAGGGGTCCGTAGCTCGCACAATTAATAGTATTGTGCCAGAATCAAAACACATATATTGAGAGATATCCTACCTTTGGCACAGTTTTACATTCACTGTCATTTTCTTTTTAATAAGGAAAAATCAATGTAAACCTAGTTTTCTTGTCATTTTTAATTTCCTGTACTAGCTTCGTTTATGTCAAAATGAAATATACCTTCGTCACAGACTTACGAGAATGCCGAAGCTACAAAGAGATATTCCTTCAGGAGTGCAGAGCTAAAAATCGCAGTGAAAGTTACACCGAAGCTACAAAAAGTCGTTCTTAAAGAGCGTAGTGTAAGTTTGCCGAAGCTTCAAAAAAGTCGTTCCCAAGGGAGCGCAGTGTAAGTTTTCTGCTCAAAAGTCATTCCAAAGGGAATGCAAAGCCAAATACCGCCGAAATATAAGGCGAAGCGCGAAAAGTCAACGCGAATACCGCCGAAATAGAAGGCGAAGAAGTTCAAAAGACGTTCCTTAGGGGATGCAGAACTTACACCGAAAAATAAGCGATGAAGCCGAAAAATAAACGGCAAAAAGATTTTTGATGGTTCCTAAGGGGACACAAATATTGTGTTTCAGCGTGGGTATGTGTCTTCGGCATTAGCATCATTCTTTGCATCATATCATCGCATCATATCGCATAGCATCACATCATACATCATATCACATCAATGACATCAATTGAAAACGAAGCCGATCTTCGGGCAATGCTTTACAAAAAATGAAAAGATGCCAAGGCACAAAGTAAGCTGAGAATTACAGCTTCATCAGTTCTGATGCGGAAAAAGGGATCTATTGTTCACGAAGCATTAATGTTTTACAAAGTATGGATGATTTTTACGAAGCATAAAAGCTCTTCTTTACGAAGCATGAAAAGAAGGAAAGGTGTTTTTTCGCCGAAGGCTCAAAAACGCTATGTACATAAAGTTTCATGCATCGCAAAGAACTGAATTACAAACCATTCATATATTACATTCAAATCTATAAAGCACCAAATATTACAAACATAGTTCAGCAAATGTTACATTAATATTCTAGAAATGTTTTTATAATAGCTACTCTTCTTCCTTCAGAACTTTTTCTGCAGCTTCGGTCAGCAATTTGGTAACAACTTCGTCTACAATAGCTTCGGCCATATTAATAATTTATATTTGAAAGGGAATTAGGCTTACCCCTTTTTCCTAATTGATTTTGGTGGTTGAGTTGCCCAACACAAATAATTGGACTAACTAGTTTGCTCTAAGATTATATGTTCTACAGGTGCCAAAGGTTCATCTACAACTATACTAAATCGACTCTCCGGAATACCGTAGATTATTCCGGACAGGAGAAGCTTTTTGGAAAATCAGGCCAAGCGCGGACCGTCCGGGCCCTTGCGGCGGACCGTCCGCGACACCACTTTGACTTCGACCAGGAACTATAAATCATGGATAGTCCGACTAAACCGCGGACCGTCCAGCTACAACGCGTGGACCGTCCGGCTATAATTCACGGACAGTCCGCAGGTGAAGACCTGGTTCAGCCCGAAGGTGACAAATTGAGCAAAAGGAATTATATAGCTGGCGCGGACCGTCCGGGACCAAGAGCAGACCGTCTGCGTGGTGTCACCAAGGCAGATAGCCGTTGATCTAACCGTTGATCTGTCAGAAGTATCCGTTGAAGATGTCAGAATCGACCGTTGGAGGGTCGCGGACCGTCCGGGCCCTAGCCGCGGACCGTCCGCCAGTGCAATTTCTGGCAGATGCGCCCCAACGGCTATATGGGTGGTTGAGGGCTATAAATACCACCCCAACCGGCCACTTCAAGGTGCGGGAGCCCAAGCAACATTCCAAGTCATCTAGTTAACATACTCAAGCCCTCCCAACCACATATATTCATTGATCCATCCTATACACAAGATTTAGACCACTACAACCAACACAAGTGCCACAAAAGAGAGAGCAAGCAATTGAGAGGTACTCAATTGAGTTTAGCCCTAGTGCCTTGTGCGATTTCTTGAGAGATAGTGTGTGCTACATCTTTGTGTTCATTTGCGCGTGGAGTATTGACTCCCATCGAACTTCCTCCAAAGTCTTGGAGGCTTGTAAAAGCTAGCAAGAGACACCAAAGAGTGTGGTGATCCTTGTGGGATCGAGAGTGATCCTTGAAAAGAAGAAGAGCTCGCCGGTCCTTGTGTGATCGGTGGAGAGAGGGAAAGGGTTGAAAAAGACCCATCCTTGAGTGGACTCCTCAACGGGGACTAGGCCTTCGAGGGCCGAACCTCGGTAAAACAAATCACCCGTGTCTTGTGTGCTTATTCTTGTGATTTGTTTGATCTTTCGCTTTCCAAGTTTATTTCTTGCACTATTCTTTGCCTATACTATTTAGTGTTGCTTTAAGTTAAATTCTCATTTAGCAAAGCAACACCTTGCAAGAGAGAACTTGAACTTGTGTTATTGCTCTTCTTATCTAAGCCCTTGTGATTTATTCTCATAGACTTATTAAAAGAATTGATTTATCAATTCGGCATTATTTGAAAGCAATACTCTTTACAAGCAAGGACTTATTTTTTATACTTCGATAATTGTATATCTTGTTCTAACCACTAATCAAGGGATCTAGTTGGGGGATAAAGTTTTAATTTTCAGGTTTCGCCTATCCACCCCCCTCTAGGCGACTTTCAATTGGTATCAGAGCTAGGCACTTCATCTTGAGTCTAACAACTCGAAGTGATGGCTCATAGAAGATCCCAAAAGAACAAGAAGACAACTCCGAAGGAGAACAAGGAGGTAACTCTTGAGATATTACTTTCCGATTGTTCTAATTATGATTCATGGTCCACTAGAGTGATAAATGCCTTTAGAATCATAGATCCACAATTAGAACAAATTTTAGACAAGAGTATTATTCCTCCTAACTATGCTAGGGAAAATGCCTCGGAAGAAGATTTAAGATGTATTCGCTTAAACTATCTAGCTTATGACATCTTAAGTAAATCCCTTAGCAAAGAAGATTATCATGCCTTCATAATAAAATATGATAAACCTATTTGTGATGTGCATGATATTTGGACTAGAATTAAAACTAAATTTGATAAGTCCAAATATGATAGTTCATTTTGTGCTTCTACTTCCTTTGGTATTTGTGATACTAACCATTGCAAGGAAGAAGAAGAAAATGATCGACGGAGACCAAACGATGAATCCACCTCTCCAAAAGGTTTGTATTCCCATTTCGATTCCCACATGTGTTGTGTGGCTAATGAAAATGATAGCGGAAGCACAAATAAGGATGAGGAGGAAGAAAGAAGCTTCATGCAACTCTACGCTCGCCTAAGCCAAGAGGATAAGGCGGTCATGCTCAAACTTCTAGAAAGAGCAAGAGAGCAAAGTGAAGCTCGTCAAAGGATAGAAGATGTTCTCTCCATGAAAATGCTACACTTTGATGAGTTGACTAAAGAACATGAGGAGCTAAAGTGCTCTCATGTTGATTTTGTCCAAAGGTATGAAACTATTTCAATTGAGCAAGATAACGCTTTACATTGTATCGCTCAATTAGTAAATAGGAATACCTTGCTTAAGGACCAAGTAGAAAAGCTAAAAGTTGAAAATCTAGCTTTTCAAGAAAAATATGATATGCTCCTATGCTCTCATGAAAATCTTATGGATGATCATATCATATTAGATATTGCTCATGAGGTTGTGATAGAAAACTTAAAATCCCAACAACCTCACTTTTGCACATGTATTCAAATTGAAACTATATTACCATGTGCTAATGTTTGTTGTCCGTCGACAAGCAAATCTTCCTTTGAGCTAGAATCTGCAGGAGCAAACAGTGATACATATCAAAAGCTCAAAGAAGAAAATGAGAGGCTAAAAATGAGCTTGACACAACTAAAAGGGAAATGCATTGCTCAACCTTCTCAAGATAACTGTGATCACATGGTGAAGAAGCTTGAGACGGGAACAACCGTGGCATGTACTAAATCCCTTGAAGAAAATGTCAAGGACTTGAGGATTGCCAAGAGGAGGAAACAAAAGAAGGAAATCAACACCTCCTCGAAAAACCTCAACCATGCCTCCATAAAAGGTAACATCCAAGGTAATGATCAAGCCACACTTCACACTAAGAAAAATAAGAAGTGTAGTGAATGCATTGAAGAGGGACACTTGATTAGGTCATGTCCTTACATTAAAAATGGCTTGATTATTAGCAAAGATGATAGACTTTGTTTAAAATGTTCGGAGAAGGGGCACTTTATTAAATCTTGTCCCCATTTAAAACAAAAAGGCATAGTGTTAGAAAAGAAAATATTCACTAACCATGTAGCAAGAAAGAAACAAGGAAAGAAGAAATCTTCAAGACTTGAAGAGATCGCCTTTGCTACATATGCCGAAAGAAGGGACATCAATGCAAGGATTGTCCCATTGGTAAAAACCCCACCTCTAGTTTGTCAATTAATTCTCATGTAACTAGGCAACCCAAAATTGCAACTTGTGCTAGAAAGGTAATGAGTTTATCAAGCGCTAACACAAAGGACTTTTGGGTTCCTAGATCTTTGTTGACTAACCTTGATGGACCCATCAAGAGATGGGTACCAAAATATGCTTGACAAGCTTTGCAGGAAAAGGAGATGATATGAAGCTTTGGGATGCTTGAGAAAGTCAATTCAATTTCTATTAACTCAAGCTATCAATCTTTAATAATATATATCCATAATTGACCCAAGGTTATTTTGAATTATTATATCTAAAACTCATATCATCTCGAGGGAAGATATTGATGTTGTAGGAAACAAAGGAGTATCATGTGCCGAAAAATCAAGACCTACAACATGGAGGAAAGCCAAAGGATGGTAACACTTATGCTTTTAAGTGCAAGTATCTTAGAATATCACTTCTTATGTGCCTTGTGTAGTCACATAGAAAAAGAAAGCACTTCAAATGTTTTTAAATTATGTCACCATTCTTTGAAGAAATTCCTCTCATATGGTAGATTGTATATTCATCATTTTCATATTATGGCAATTTACATGGTTTAAATTATTGTAAGTTCCCATGGCATGTTCTACACTTATTATCTTGTTATTGCCATGATTCTAGATATAAAGAGATATTCCAAGTTCCTAAAAGAATAAGGTGCCATATAAGGAATTCAAATCCCTACAGCACCTACAAAAGGAAGATTCTCTCTGTAACTAGAAAAGTGAGACCAATGCTTCTATCTAAGTAACCCATGTAGTCTCAACTATTAGAGAATATGTTTCTCTTTGGAGATGCGTAATTTAACATAAAAAGAAAAGTCAATCCAATGACTTATGTTGTTATGCTTCTTGCTTATATTGGATATGATTCTTCTACATTTATCGCTCTCCATGTTATGTATTAGATTTATCCCCGTAATCTTAAAGGACTTACTATGCTTGTTTCATAAGTTAAAACTAAGCATACTTCAAGGGATAATCTAGTTCATATTATAAAGTTTCCATGCTTTAGTAATTCACTTTTCATTCCTTATCAAAAATGATTACAAAAAGTGAAACTAGTGTTTGTGTTGCTATTAACATTTCTCTTAAGCCTACTTATGAAAATCTACAAGAGAGAAAGTGCAAGGTTAGTCAAAAGCCTCAAAGGGTACTCTTCACCCAAAAGGAAGAAAAGTCAAAGCAAAGGTATGGGAACTCATCTCTTTAATTTAGTTCCCATCAATGATTGTTCACTCTAAGTATATCTTTGTGAAGAAATAGATTCTTTAGTAAACTTAAATTGGCTAAGATGTGCATTCAATCTCATTTTCATTAATGCACTTATCCATTAGAATCTATTTCATACCTTTGCTATATATGTTCTCATATTGACTTGCTTTTAAGTAATGATTAATAAATTCAATATGAAGAAGTAAATTCCTATGCTTGATCAAATGTCTAAATAGTGCATGTTCCTCTTTTCAAGTAATATGCACTAATGTCAAGGATTTTACTTCATGTCTGTGTGATCTATGGATGATGAACTACCTTTACTTTCTCTCTAAAGAAATCATCATTCATCTTTTACTCCCTTGTGCTATTAACATCTCTCTTGAGTATTTTCAATAAGTTTGGAAGGAAAAAGAGTCAACTATAAAGGGAGGACACTCAAATGAAAAAGAAGACATCAAGAGCAACAACACCTACTTGGATATGAGATCTTCAAAACATTCAATGGTGTGGTTGTAAGCATTCAAAAAACTTTTCATTATGAGAATACTAGGCAAAGATTGTTTATTGCAAATCTTTTAAGCCTTGATCGAGATAAATAGTGCTTCTCCCTATTTGCTTTTAAAAGTGAGTGCATCCACCCATTTCCTTCATTCTTGATGCATATCTCTAGGGGGAGCCTATTTCTATATCTTGATTATTTTGAGACTAGCACATTATCTTAGAAATCTCATATTGTCTCATGTATGAGAACAAGTTTCTCATAAGGCATACTACTACATTTCAATCCATCTTGGTAAAATAATGTCATCTTTGTCAAGGATTGTAGCTTTCAATATTAAAGTAGTATGTCTATTGGATTCTCCTATTTATGAGCATGTTTGAAAATATAATGCCTATGTTGTTCTTTTGATCGCATCTGTTGTATGATCATTGAATAACTTCAATTATCACTTATGCTTCTTAGTGCTTCATGCAATTTCAATTTGATTTCAATCGACATCTATCTTGATATGCACTAAGTTAAAAGGAGAATTCATGATACATTTATGTAATCTGTGATCTACTTGATATCTAAAAACAATGACTTAGAATAAGATCACTAGTTATAGAACTCTCTCTTGTGCAAAATATTTCCATATATTGTCTTGAGTACAGGTCTTAGGAAAATTGAATAAGACTAAGGACAAAGCACAATGAAGAGAGCATCACTAAGTAAAGGTACAAAAGGGTAAAACTCCTCAATCTCATTCATACATGTACCTAAATCTTCCTACATTCCTTGTATATCTTGTATAAAAGGAAGAGAAAGCATGTTCATGCATTAAACCCTGCTTCATACTTAGTTTAACTTCTCAAACATTCATTCGTACATCTTTCACCACAACATAAACCCCCCTATAGCAACGCATCCGCAGCAACACATGATTTTATGCGTTGTAAAAAATTAGCGGGCAACGTTTAGTATGCGTTGCAAGCATCATCCGTTAAATTATTAGAGTTATGGCAACGCTTTATGTGTACCATCCGTTGTGTTAAATAGGATACGGAAACATTTAATATGTGTTGCTAGCTGAATGTATTGATTAACTAGTATGTGACAACCATTAATATTTCTTGCTAGTAACATTTAATATATAAATTCATAAAAACACTCAATTTGAATGATTTGAAGTACAATAAATTAAACCAAATATTGTCCTTTTAGATTTGGATCTACCAAAAACCCTATCACACAGGGAGACACAAGCGCACGGCCTGAACCACCTACCCACGCCGCCGCTGGCCACCTGCCATGGCCCCAGTCGCCTTCGCAAAAGTCCCCAATCCCGTCGGCGGCCTCTGCACGTCTAGCCGCAGACCTCTTCGTCAGTGCGCCAAAATCTCCTGAACTACCTACCCACCTCAAACCCTAACCCCAAGCCATCGCAGAAGAGGGTGACGAAGTAAAACAAGCAGCTGCCTCCCGACGTCGATCCAGAGGCTTTGGCCCGCCGACGCACGACGGCACGAGCAGCTGATGAACACGGCCACTCAACTTTCATAGTTTCATCACGAGTACCGCCTGAGCAGCGGAGCCGCGAACAGCCGGACACCATCACATCAAACCTCCACCGCCGTCAATATAAGCGACAGCTGCAGGAGGGCCGTTGAAACCGCCAGCCGTTCCTTCCCACCCTCCTCCCCGCCCCCGGTCCGCCCCCCACCTCAATTCCACACCCCGCGGCGAGGCCGCGGGGCGCCCGCGCCCAAACGCCAAAACCCTAGCTCCCCACCCACCCACCAACGTCCAAGCACCGGAGGCCGCCGCGCGCTCGCCCACGGTCGCCATGGATGCGCGTGGCCCGCTCGCGGACCTCGACGACGCCCCGCTCGCGCGCCGCGGCTGTTCCGCCATGGACGAGCCCGAGAAAGTGAGGGGCAGGGAGGATGCGGCGTCGGGCCACGAGGCTGGCGGCGCTGAGGAGGCCGGGGATGGGTTCCAGCTCGTGATCCATGGCAAGAAGAAGAAGAGGGCGGCTAGCGGCCAGGACTGCAGGACTGCTGGCTCTGGCTTTGGCGCTGGCGCCGGGCCAGTGCGGGCGTTGACCAGGGAGAAGGGAGACGCGCCGGCGCCGGGGGCCAAGGCCAAGGTGCCTTGCCACGATCCAAGCATTCCCCGGCCGCAGGACGTGTACAAAATCAGAGTGGATAACTACAAGCCATTCGAGCATGTCTGGCTGGAGCGCAACGAAGACGGCACCCGACATGTTCACCCGCTGGTTAGTGATACACTATCCTGTTGCTACTTCTCTATGTTTTAGTGAGTTCTAACAGAATGGAGGAGCTATAAACTCATTGATCGATGTGTAAGACATGGAAATGGCTTGGGTAAAATAGTAACACTTGTTGAATCAAATACTACTGTTGTCGTTCCCCATCGTTTGGTGTGTTTAGACTGGATGTGTTGGGCAGATGGTGCCCAAAGTTTATGAGACACGGAATGAGTACAAATAATATGATTGTTGTATATACGGGGGTAAAATTTCAACAGAACATCGGAAGATGGTTTTAGGATAGCATGTGATCGTGTGTATAAATGGAAGAGGAAATGTGTAACACATTTTTGCAAGGATATTACCTGCTTTTGACAAACAACAGTGAATCATAGGCATGTTGATACGGGAGAATTAGTATGCATGTTGGTATTTTCAAAGCTGAAGGTAGTCTTTTCATGCACAACGATATGTACCATACTAACAGGTGAAAATAAAATCAGTGTGGTGTTTTTCTTTTAAAAAACATAGGCCTGCTCTAAGTCTAGTGTTTATCTTCTGTATATTTTTGTCAGTGTCATGATTTCCTTGCATCCGTATCCATTTATGAGTTTTAACTTGTTTTTTGTTGCAGGAAAACCTGCCTGTTGAACAGTTCGTTGTTAGAAATGTTCCTGACAGAGAACCAGTGAAGCCAGCTGATTTAGAGGATACACCATTTACGCTGGTTCAAGATCACAAAGGCTTAACAGAATTAGCTAAGAAGTTGAAGAGCGTAACTGAATTTGCTGTAAGCATTTGTAACTAATGTTTTTGTTTTATCAAATGAATCTATGATACTTAGATGCCTGTTATGTTGATACTAAATACTGAAGTTCATCTGTCAAGTATTTTTTCCCTGTGCTGCATACATTTTTTATCTGAAAGAACTGTCAGCATGCCTTCCCTGCAGGTTTTTGCCCTTGCGAGGCATATTTCATGCACACATATCACCACAGTTCTCGAAAAATGTTTTAGTTACATGTGTAATACTGCTATATGTTAGTGGTTGTGGAATGTGCATTGGACCTGACAGTCTTTATACTAGCACTATCGAAAAGTTCTTAAGCTAGATTACTTTTGTGACTGTTTGACATGAACAATATAGTGCAACTTTGGTTGTTATATAAACAAGATACCTCCTATGTTTTGTTTCTTCATCTTATAGAATGAGTTTTACGCCCTTTTATGTTCTAGGCTATCTGACATGCAATAGAATAAATTCCATGGACTTCATGATACTAGCAATTTAATGATTGCCTCTATAATTTTTTTGCTCCATTTTCAGGTAGATCTAGAGCATAATCAATATAGGTCATTTCAGGGCTTGACCTGCTTGATGCAGATTTCAACAAGAACAGAAGACTTTATTGTGGACACTCTTAAGCTACGCATATACATTGGTCTCTATTTGCAAGAGCCTTTCAAAGATCCAACAAAGAGAAAGGTTTTTTTAAAACTACAAAATAATGCCTCTATGTACTCGAATTTCTGGTTTTCATTCGTTCTTGGTCAAATAGGTAATGCATGGTGCGGATCGTGATATAATGTGGCTCCAGCGGGACTTCCACATCTATGTGTGCAATCTTTTTGACACAGGACAAGTATGTGTAAATTAGGGTCAATAATACCATGATTCTGATTCTGCCACCCAATTTTCTTATTTCTTTATTCTTCCTGGAAACCCTCCTATTTAATGTTTAATAGACTGAAGATTGCTTTTCTTTCTAACGATAATCAGGCTTCAAGGGTCTTACAGATGGAGAGAAACAACCTTGAGCACCTATTGCTTCATTTTTGTGGAGTAACAGCAAAGAAGGAGTAAGGCTCTATCCAATAAATAATTTACAAAGATCCACTCTGACCTCCCTTGTATCTACAATGGGACTTTCTTTTCTCTGATTAAGGCATGCCTTTTTCTTGTAGGTATCAAAATGCAGACTGGAGGTCGAGACCACTTCCTGATGAAATGATCAAGTATTGTGCATATACCCTATTCTGAATTTCTTTTCTGTTGACTGTTGAGTTTGGTGTTGGATATTTTTGTGTTTGCTGCTTTTATTTTTTGCTGGCTTGCCATCAGTTATATATAAGTGGATTTACTTCTGCCTAGGTATGCTAGAGAAGATACACACTATCTGTTGTACATATATGACTTAATGAGACAGGCCCTATTCTGAATTTCTTTTTTGTTGTGTTTGGTGTTGGATATTTTTTGTTTGCTGCTTTTCTTTATTTCTGACTTGCCATCAGTTATATATAAGTGGCTTTACTTCTGCCCAGGTATGCTAGAGAAGATATTGTTAGAATACGTGGAGGGAGACAACTCTTATATTGACATCCATCCTTTTCGCTGCAGTTGTGTTCTGGTTCATTGGTAAGTTTCATAGTACAATAGGGGGTACAGTGTCACAAATTATAGGTTATCCTTTTCTTTCGAAAGTTCGGATGCTGATGAAAAGCCTTCACGTAGCATTGTCCCATCTGCATTTCCACCAGCAAGCACTATCATGTCTATAGCTGAGCACATTAGCGTACCCCCATCTGCTACACATTGAACCATGGAATCAAGGAATGCAGCTAGTGACCCATAGGGATCAAGGTCAACCTGATCCAGCATGTACAGGACATTAAGACATAATCCAAATACTGACAACCCATATTATTTCCTTGTGATTAAATCAGAATCAGCCATTTGCAGGTGGCAAATATGTGACAGGCCAGTGCCATGTTCCCCTCCATCACCACCCCCTGGCGCAGGAAATCCTCTAGCGTATGCCGGGCCACAGCCTCCTGCTAAGTGCTAACAATAGCAAGGAAACTTAAGCAAAACCGTGTATCTTTTAACTAGAAGTAATTTATGAACGTCTGGTTTTTTGTAATGCGTCTACCTTATTTCCCTTTATGAATTGCCACTGATTTTAGATAAGCCCTCTACTCCATGGTGGTCAAAACAGCTGGCCTCTGGTAATGGAGCTTAGCGTGTTTCAGTTTGAGGACTTCGGTAAGGCTGCATTTTCAATTATATTTACGAACATCTAGTTTTATTTTTATAATGCATCTACCTTATTTCCCTTTATGAATTCCCACTCAATTTATGATGTGATTAACACTACTATTATACGATTGATTCCCACTCAATTTATGATGTGATTAACACTACTAACATCTGTCTTCACAAGTTTATGTTCTTTTCAATGTGTGGGTACATCTTGGCATGAGCTAAGTTATATCAGACCACCTGTTAGATTTTTGGTAATTAATTTTGCAAGCTGCCCATCTTTCTATTTAAGTTCGTTGTTTGTCTTTTAGGCTATTCTCACATAAACCATTATGCAGGTTATATAGGAAATAAGGAAAAGACGCTTGAGGAGATCAGGCAAGATCTTTGCCTAGTATGAAAACACATGTCTATAGTAGCATCTAGATTCCTTTGTCAGGTTGCACAACTTTTTATTACTAAAACATTTCTAGCAGTGTTAATTTTCTTGGCACCATGTTATCATCTATAATGTGTTACTTACTGTGGTTTATCCTAAGCTTTAATGTCAAAATTAGCAGTATATATTTTCACTTCCCTGTGAGTATCAACAAATCTCATGATATTTGACTTTTGTAACTTATGTTATCTGTAAATTTGAAGTTGAGGGGCATTGACCAGATAAAAGCTATCAGTATTGGCTACTATGATTTCTGGTCTGAACTTTTATCCTCAATTTTGCAGTCCAGCGGAAATGTTTGAGCGGGTGATTGGTCGCCTTTGATCACTATATTACTAGCAACAATAGCAGCCATCACTGGCTCCTATTCTTGGTCGTGCATTTCTTGGTAGGCTCGTTCATACTTTCGCTCTCCTTTGATCTTCATTTCTTAGTTTGTTCATTCCTGTGCTCTCCTATCGCACTATTGTATTCTTTTGCACATATATTTTTTTTTTCTGAAATGTTTTCTTATTGTTCATCAGATTCAGTACCTAGGATGAAGTTTCAGGGCTGCCAGATTTTAGTTTCAGAGCTGCAAGATTTCTGCAGAATTTGAAGACTATGCTACCAAAAAAGCTTTCCTAGTTTACCTATGATGCGGTTTAGTCTAGATTAGGATTAGTCATATGTTTATATCTGTCTCCAGAAATATTTGTACACGCATGAAGTGGTGATTATTTTAAGTTGTGCTACTCTGTATATTGACTATTTTATTTCAATGAGAAATGGTTTGTCCATTGCAATCGTGTTTATGCCTAGGATGAATTGGACCTTCTCATTTTATTAATGGCAAATGTTGTTGTATATCAATTTCTATTCAATAAATGGTTTATTTCTTGTAACAATATATGTGCTCTCACAAATCTTATCTAAATGTTGTCATTGTTATACGGTTCAACAACATTGCAATACATAAATGTGCTGCCATAAATCTAAGCAAAATATTGCCAAATCCAATACGGGTCAGCCCATCTTTGCCGGTACAAACACATGTAACTGTTGCAGTAGGGAATAAATAGTCGTTGCGGCCGAGCAACGCTTATAGTCATGGCTTACCAACATATATATAAGTGTTGCAGTAGACCCTAGCAACGCCAGCATAGGCAACACATAATTATGCGTTGGTATAAGCCTTAGCAACACTTATTTCAACTTATAGCAACGCTTGAATGCGTTGCAATAGGGGGGTATTTTTGTAGTGTTTGTTCAAACTGGGAGAAGTAATTTTATTGTCAAAGAGCTTAAAGATTAACCTTGTAACGAGGATAAGCTGCCTTTGTTCCAAAGGTGGATGGTCCTTAAGCCTCTTTGAAATCCTTAAGGGTAATTGCTTAAGATAACATGCTTTCATAAGTGCATCAATTGTCATGAGCATTTGAGCATCACACCTATACTATGACACAATGCACTTCACACTCTTTATGATATAGATATGATCTCATTAACCTAATTATGTGCTCTTGGCGTTTAAGACCAAAATTTGTATTCCTCTCAAAGCACATATTCAGGGGGAGCAATCTATATTATATAGAATTGTTTAAGCTTAATTAACATATCCTTTTAATCATATCTCTTTCTTTTTGGTACATTTGCATATCTCTTATCTCTCTTGGTGCCAAGGCTAAGACTAATATGTTTTCATAAGCATCTCATGTATTAAGTTTTAGATTGAAAGGGAAATGGAGTATTCGGCAAAGACATCGCTTCTACTCAACTCCATTGGTATTATCCTCTCTTTGCCGGTATCCCGCCGTCTCTCCGTCTTTGGTATAATCTTCACTCATGTTTTATTTGCCAAAGGGGAGAAAGTAGTTAAACAAGGGCTTACATTTCACTCATATCCGTTTTTGGTGATTCATGCCAAAGGGGGAGAAAGTATTAGCCCAAAGCAAAAGGACCGCACCACCACCAATTTCAAAATTTTAGTTTTTCAAGAAGTATTTTCAAATTGGTATCTTACTTGTAATATAATTTCAAATTGGTATACCTTCTTCAAAATCAATATCAAAACCCTCTTGAACACTAAGAGGAGGATTTCATTAAGGGGGAGTTTTGTTCAGTCAAAGGAAAAGCATTTGAAACAGGGGGAGAAAATTTCAAATCTAGTAAATGCTTCTCAAAATTCCTATTCATTTACCTTTGACTATTTGTAAAAGACTTTGAAAAGGATTTACAAAAGAATTTGCAAAAAAACAAAACATGTGGTGCAAGCGTGGTCCAAAATGTTAAAATTATAAAGAAACCATCCATGCATATCTTATAAGAATTTCTATTGGCTCAATTCTAAAGTAACCTTTGCGCTTACAATTATGCAAACTAGTTCAATTATGCACCTCTATATTTGCTTTGGTTTGAGTTGGCATCAATCACCAAAAAGGGGGAGATTGAAAGGGAATTAGGCTTACCCCTTTTTCCTAATTGATTTTGGTGGTTGAGTTGCCCAACACAAATAATTGGACTAACTAGTTTGCTCTAAGATTATATGTTCTACAGGTGTCAAAGGTTCATCTACAACTATACTAAATCGACTATCCGGAATACCGTAGATTATTCCGGACAGGAGAAGCTTTTTGGAAAATCAGGCCAAGCGCGGACCGTCCGGGCCCTTGCGGCGGACCGTCCGCGACACCACTTTGACTTCGACCAGGAACTATAAATCATGGATAGTCCGACTAAACCGCGGACCGTCCAGCTACAACGCGCGGACCGTCCGGCTATAATTCACGGACAGTCCGGAGGTGAAGACCTGGTTCAGCCCGAAGGTGACAAATTGAGCAAAAGGAATTATATAGCTGGCGCGGACCGTCCGGGACCAAGAGCAGACTGTCCGCGTGGTGTCACCAAGGCAGATAGCCGTTGATCTAACCGTTGATCTGTCAGAAGTATCCGTTGAAGATGTCAGAATCGACCGTTGGAGGGTCGTGGACCGTCCGGGCCCTAGCCGTGGACCGTCCGCCAGTGCAATTTCTGGCAGATGCGCCCCAACGGCTATATGGGTGGTTGAGGGCTATAAATACCACCCCAACCGGCCACTTCAATGTGCGGGAGCCCAAGCAACATTCCAAGTCATCTAGTTAACATACTCAAGCCCTCCCAACCACATATATTCATTGATCCATCCTATACACAAGATTTAGACCACTACAACCAACACAAGTGCCACAAAAGAGAGAGCAAGCAATTGAGAGGTACTCAATTGAGTTTAGCCCTAGTGCCTTGTGCGATTTCTTGAGAGATAGTGTGTGCTACATCTTTGTGTTCATTTGCGCGTGGAGTATTGACTCCCATCGAACTTCCTCCAAAGTCTTGGAGGCTTGTAAAAGCTAGCAAGAGACACCAAAGAGTGTGGTGATCCTTGTGGGATCGAGAGTGATCCTTGAAAAGAAGAAGAGCTTGTCGGTCCTTGTGTGATCGGTGGAGAGAGGGAAAGGGTTGAAAAAGACCCGTCCTTGAGTGGACTCCTCAACGGGGACTAGGCCTTCGAGGGCCGAACCTCGGTAAAACAAATCACCTGTGTCTTGTGTGCTTATTCTTGTGATTTGTTTGATCTTTCGCTTTCCAAGTTTTTTTTCTTGCACTATTCTTTGCCTATACTATTTAGTGTTGCTTTAAGTTAAATTCTCATTTAGCAAAGCAACACCTTGCAAGAGAGAACTTGAACTTGTGTTATTGCTCTTCTTATCTAAGACCTTGTGATTTATTCTCATAGACTTATTAAAAGAATTGATTTATCAATTCAGCATTATTTGAAAGCAATACTCTTTACAAGCAAGGACTTAGTTTTTATACTTCGATAATTGTATATCTTGTTCTAACCACTAATCAAGGGATCTAGTTGGGGGATAAAGTTTTAATTTTCAGGTTTCGCCTATCAACCCCCCTCTAGGCGACTTTCAATATTGCTTTCTTTGTTTCTGGGTCGGCCAGTGGGTTGAATGGCTCTGGGGGAGGAGATAGTTCAGCTGCGGTAGAAGACATAAATTAGTTCGAAGTCACAAAAATAAACAACAAAGTTAAAAGCCATTAAGTAATACCTATCCGTCTTTCGAGTTCCGCAGCTTTTTCAGCTGCTTTCGTTGCTTCTCGAGCGTCATGAATATCTTTTTCGCTCTTCTTCATTATTTCATGGGCCATCCCTCGGCCGCCATTTTCCCAGATATCAGTGAAAATTTTTCCGCCTATTGAACTTGCTTCGGCCGAGGGGTCCTTCGTATCGTCGACAGAGAAGGCAGCTTCGGCCTGGGCCAAGGTTTTAACATGTTCGCAACCTGCCTTCTCCAAAATTGCTGCAACCCCCCTCGCACCAGAGAATGCACAGACGTTCCCGCGGTCACTCAAAATCTCTTCAAAAGCTTCGGCTTCACCGCTGATCCACTCGATTACGCCCTCAGGGTCGCCCCGTATGAAGTTGTCTTCGTTTGAGTAGGCGCCCACGTTGGCGAAGCTAGTCTTTATCTTTTTTACGCATTCCACAAATTTTTCAAAACATCTTTCTTTTGATGCGCGAAGTTCTGCAACTGTTTTTTCAAAATATTTTTTGCAGTACTCACTGGCATCTCAATCAGCTTCGGCAACAGCGCATTTTAATTTGGCCTCGGCTAACTGTTTCCAAAGGTCTTCAATTTCACTTTTCTGGGCCTCAGCTTGAGCTATGGAACTAGCCTCGTCTTCTTTTACTTTGCTCACCAATGAAATTAATATTTTATCCTTTTCAAGGCCTTCATTCATTAGTTCAATTACTTCCGAGCTAAGGTTGTTCAGAGCTATTGTGCATCCTTCGTCTTCGATATTTTTCTTTGCCCTGAGGGCATTACTAAGAATCAAGCCCTGCAAGAGGAGCATAGTATTAAGTATAAACAAATGAAAAAATTCGTTTTTAAGTACAAAAATTGATTTTCGCACCTTTATACTATTATATGCCAAAATGTCGGCCAATTCATCCTTCGACAGTACTGAAAGCCCATCTTCTAATGTTGGGAATCCGAAGCTTCTACCTATTTCCCGGCAGACAGATATCTCTTTGCTGTCCGGGAGACAGTACATAAAATCTTATTCTCCGCTGCCGTTGAACACTAATGCCCCCTTCAGATATTTCAGCTTCTGGCATAGTGTTGAGCTTCTCATTCTTCTTCTTTAGAGAGTCTTTTTCCCGAAGCATCACAGATGATATTCTTCTTCTCATTCTACCCATTACCCTTCTGTCGCTTGGCGCACCAGACAGTCCGGTGCACCACCGGACACTGTCCGGTGCGGATTTCTTTCCTTAAATAGCGAAGCCGACCGTTGGCAGCCAGAGAGCCGTTGGCGCACCGGACAGTCCGGTGCCCCCTTCTAGCCGTTGGCTTGGCCATGTGTCCCGCACAGATCGCGCGGCCGACCGTTGGCCCGACCGACCGTTGGCTCACCGGACAGTCCGGTGCACACCGGACAGTCCGGTGAATTTTAGCCGTACGTCGCCGACGATTTCCCGAGAGCGGCCAGTTTGCCCGAGCCAGCCTGGCGCACCAGACATTGTCCGGTGCACCACCGGACAATCCGGTGCACCCAGACTGAGCTGAGTCTTGGCTGCTCGAGCCAAGACATTTCCAATTGGTCTTTTCCTGTTTCCAGCACTTAGACACAATACATTAATCTCTAAAACAATGTACTAAGTCCGAGAAACATACCTTTATCCTTGATTTGTACTTTGTCCACCATTTTACACTTAGGCACTTGTGTTGAACACTAAATCACCAAAACACTTAGAAATGGCCCAAGGGCACATTTCCCTTTCAATCTCCCCCTTTTTGGTGATTTATGCCAACACAACATAAAGCAAGTAGAACAAGTACAAAATCAATTCAAATAAGAACTCAAAATTGTTTTGATTCAAATTTGACATATATGGATCATTCTTTGCCACCACTTGGTTTGTTTTTGCAAATCAAACTCAATTTCCTATCTCTAAGTCAAACACACATGTTGAAACATAAAGAGAGCTATTTCACGAGAAATTGATCAAAGAGTTCAAAAACTCCCCCTATTTCCCATAATCAACCATTCTCCCCACAAGAGGTCAACTTTTGACAATAAGAGGCAAATAAGAGTATTTTGACAAACAAAAACTCTAACTCTACTTTTTTCAAAATTCTCAAGTGGTAGCTGATCCATTTCTTGCTTTGGCCTTATTTTCTCCCCCTTTGGCATCAAGCACCAAAACAGAATCAATCTTGGCCCTTTAACCCCATTGCCTCACCAAAATCTTCAACTAAGAGTAACAAGGCAATAAGAGTACAAAGATGAACTTGGAAAAGTTACTCTTTCATCGGAGTGTAGTGGAAGTCTTGCATGGTCCAAGTCCACCTTTTCCCTTTCAATTCTCCTTCGAGACTAAATCAAGCAAACTCAAGCACATGGTTAGTCTCAAAGGGTCAAGTTGTAACACACCTCCCCCTAAATATGTGCATCACTTGCACAAGGACTTGTGAGGTCCGGGGAGTGCTTGTACAACTTGAGCACCATGAATAAGCAACAAAATGCATAAGGAACATGATCGAAGGCATAAACACATGTATGTTATACATCAATCCAGGTTCCGCGAATCTAAGACATTTAGCTCACTACGCAACCTGCAAAAGGTCTGCTCGTCTAGAGGCTTGGTAAATATATCGGCTAGCTGGTTCTCGGAGCTAACATGAAACACTTCGATATCTCCCTTTTGCTGGTGGTCTCTCAGAAAGTGATGTCGGATGTCTATGTGCTTTGTGCGGCTGTGTTCAACAGGATTTTCCGCCATGCGGATAGCACTCTCATTATCACATATGAGTGGGACTTTGCTCAGATTGTAGCCAAAGTCCCTGAGGGTTTGCCTCATCCAAAGTAGTTGCGCGCAACACTGTCCTGCGACAACGTACTCGGCCTCAGCGGTGGATAGAGCAACGGAAGTTTGTTTCTTAGAATTCCACGACACCAGAGACCTTCCTAAGAATTGGCACGTCCCCGATGTACTCTTCCTATCGACCTTAAATCCGGCATAGTCGAAATCTGAGTATCCAATTAAGTCAAAGTTAGACCCCTTTGGATACCAGATCCCGAAGCAAGGCGTAGCCACTAAATATCTAAGAATTCGCTTCACTGCCACTAAGTGACACTCCTTAGGATCAGATTGAAATCTAGCACACATGCATACGCTAAGCATAATATCCGGTCTACTAGCACATAAATAAAGTAAAGACCCTATCATTGATCGGTATGCCTTTTGATCAACAGACTTACCTCCTTTGTTGAGGTCGGTGTGTCCGTCGGTCCCCATCGGAGTCTTTGCGGGCTTGGCGTCCTTCATCCCAAACCGCTTTAGCAAGTCTTGCGTGTACTTCGTTTGGGAGATGAAGGTGCCATCCTTGAGTTGCTTCACTTGGAACCCAAGGAAGTAGTTCAACTCGCCCATCATCGACATCTTGAATGTCTGCGTCATCACCCTGCTAAACTCTTCACAAGACTTTTGGTTAGTAGAACCAAATATTATGTCATCGACATAAATTTGGCACACAAACAAATCACCATCACATGTCTTGGTAAAAAGAGTTGGATCGGCTTTCCCAACCTTGAAAGCATTAGTAATTAAAAAGTCTCTGAGGCATTCATACCATGCTCTTGGGGCTTGCTTAAGTCCATAGAGCGCCTTAGAGAGCTTACACACGTGGTCGGGGTACCGTTCATCCTCGAAGCCAGGGGGTTGCTCCACGTACACCTCCTCCTTGATTGTCCCGTTGAGGAAAGCGCTCTTCACATCCATTTGGAACAACCTGAAAGAATGGTGAGCGGCATATGCTACGAATGGACTCTAGCCTAGCCACAGTAGCAAAAGTCTCCTCAAAGTCTAAACCTGCGACTTGGGCATAACCTTTTGCCATAAGTCGAGCCTTGTTCCTTGTCACCACCCCGTGCTCGTCTTGTTTGTTGCGGAACACCCACTTGGTTCCCACAACATTTTGCTTAGGACGAGGCACCAGCGTCCAAACTTCATTCCTCTTGAAGTTGTTGAGCTCCTCTTGCATGGCCAATACTGAAAGGGAATTAGGCTTACACCTAGTTCCTATATAATTTTGGTGGTTGAATTGCCCAACACAAATCTTTTGGACTAACTAGTTTGCTCTAGTGTATAAGTTATACAGGTGTCAAAGGTTCACTCTCAGCCAATAAAAAGTTCAAGTTTTGGATTCAACCAAGGAGCATAGGGCCAACCGAAGGCACCTCTGGTCTGGCGCACCGGACTGTCCGGTGCACCACCGGACATGTCCGGTGCACCAGAGGACTCCAACTCCAACTCGTCACCTTCGGGAATTTCCAGAGGCGACTCCGCTATAATTCACCGGACTGTCCGGTGTACACCGGACAGTGTCCGGTGCTCCAAGGGAGGTCGGCTTCAGGAACTCGCCAGCTTCGGGAAACTCCAACGGCTAGTCCGCTATAATTCACCGGACATGTCCGGTGTGCACCGGACTGTCCGGTGCAACTCCGGAGCAACGACTATCTCCGCGCCAACGGCTCTCTGCGGTGCATTAAATGCGCGCGCAGCGCGCGCAGAAGTCAGGCGTGCCCATACTGGCACACCGGACAAGGAACAGTAGATGTCCGGTGTGCACCGGACACCCAGGCGGGCCCACAAGTCAGAAGTTCCAACGGTCAGAATCCAACGGCAGTGATGACGTGGCGGGGGCACCGGACATGTCCGGTGTGCATCGGACTGTCCGGTGCGCCATCGAACAGACAGCCTCCCAACGGCCACTTTTGGTGGTTGGGGCTATAAATACCCCAACCACCCCACCATTCATTGCATCCAAGTTTTCCACTTCCCAACTACTACAAGATCTCTAGCATTCAATTCTAGACACATCAAAGAGATCAAATCCTCTCCAAATTCCACACAACGCCATAGTGACTAGAGAGAGTGATTTGCTTGTGTTCTTTCGAGCTCTTGCGCTTGGATTGCTTTCTTCCTTCTTGATTCTTTCATTGCGATCAAACTCACTTGTAATTGAGGCAAGAGACACCAAACTTGTGGTGGTCCTTGTGGGAACTTCGTGTTCCAAGTGATTGAGAAGAGAAAGCTCACTCGATTCGAGGGATCGTTTGAGAGAGGGAAGGGTTGAAAGAGACCCGGCCTTTGTGGCCTCCTCAACGGGGACTAGGTTTGCAAAAACCGAACCTCGGTAAAACAAATCCGTGCGTCACACTCTTCATTTGCTTGCGATTTGTTTTGCGCCCTCTCTCGCGGACTTGTTTCTTTATTTCTAACGCTAACCCGGCTTGTAGTTGTGTTTATATTTGTAAATTTCAGTTTCGCCCTATTCACCCCCCCGCTAGGTGACTATCAATTGGTATCAGAGCCCGGTGCTTCATTAGAGCCTAACCGCTCGAAGTGATGTCGGGAGATCACGCCAAGAAGGAGATGGAGACCGGCGAAAAGCCCACTACAAGCCACGGGAGCACTTCATCGGAAGAGTCCCGCACCAAGAGGAGGGAGAAGAAGAAGAGCTCCTCCAACAAAGGGAAGGAGAAGAAATCTTCTTCTCACCACAAAGAGAAGAAGGAAAAATCTTCTTCCCACAAGCCGCATCGGAGTGGGGACAAGCAAAAGAGGATGAGGAAAGTGGTCTACTACGAGACCGACACTTCATCAACATCAACCTCCGGCTCTGATGCGCCCTCCGTAACTTCTAAACGCCAAGAGCGTAAGAAGTTTAGTAAGATCCCCCTACACTATCCTCGCATTTCTAAACATGCACCTCTACTTTCCGTCCCATTAGGCAAACCACCAACTTTTGATGGTGAAGATTATGCTAGGTGGAGTGATTTAATGCGATTTCATCTAACCTCACTCCACAAGAGTATATGGGATGTTGTTGAGTTTGGTGCACAGGTACCATCCGTAGGGGATAAGGATTATGATGAGGATGAGGTGGCCCAAATCGAGCACTTCAACTCTCAAGCAACAACAATACTCCTCGCCTCACTAAGTAGAGAGGAGTATAACAAAGTACAAGGGTTGAAGTGTGCCAAGGAGGTTTGGGATGTGCTCAAAACCGCGCACGAGGGAGACGAGCTCACCAAGATCACCAAGCGGGAAACGATCGAGGGGGAGCTCGGTCGGTTCCGGCTTCGCAAAGGGGAGGAGCCACAACACATGTACAACCGACTCAAGACCTTGGTGAACCAAGTGCGCAACCTCGGGAGCGTAAAGTGGGATGACCATGAGGTGGTTAAGGTTATTCTAAGATCTCTTATTTTCCTTAACCCTACTCAAGTTCAATTAATTCGTGGTAATCCTAGATATACTAAAATGACCCCCGAGGAAGTAATCGGGCATTTTGTAAGTTTTGAGTGCATGATCGAAGGCTCAAGGAAGATCAACGAGCTTGATGATCCCTCCACATCCGAAGCTCAACCTGTCGCATTCAAGGCGACGGAGGAAAAGAAGGAGGAGTCCACACCAAGTCGGCAACCAATCGACGCCTCCAAGCTCGACAATGAGGAAATGGCGCTCGTCATCAAGAGCTTCCGCCAAATCCTCAAGCAAAGGAGAGGGAAAGACTACAAGTCCCGCTCCAAGAAGGTTTGCTACAAATGTGGTAAGCCCGGTCACTTTATTGCAAAATGTCCACTATCAAGTGACAGTGACAGGGATAACGACAAGAAGGGCAAGAGGAGAGAAAAGAAGAGGTACTACAAAAAGAAGGGCGGCGATGCCCATGTTTGTCGAGAATGGGATTCCGACGAAAGCTCAAGCGACTCCTCCGACGACGAGGACGCCGCCAACATCGCCGTCACCAAGGGACTCCTCTTCCTCAACGTCGGCCACAAGTGCCTCATGGCAAAGGACGGCAAACGGAAGAAGGTTAAATCTAGCTCCTCCACTAAATATGAATCTTCTAGTGATGATAATGCTAGTGATGAGGAGGATAATTTGCGTACTCTTTTTGCCAACCTCAACATGCAACAAAAGGAAAAACTTAATGAATTAATTAGTGCCATCCATGAAAAGGATGATCTCTTGGACACCCAAGAGGACTTCCTTATTAAAGAAAATAAGAAGCATGTTAAGGTTAAAAATGCTTATGCTCTAGAAATTGAGAAATGTCAAAAATTATCTAGTGAGCTAAGCACTTGCCATGAAACAATAGACAACCTTAGAGATGAAAATGCTAATTTATTAGCTAAGGTTGATTCTCATGTTTGCAATGTTTCAATTCTCAACCCTAGAGATAATAATGATGATTTGCTTGCTAGGATTGAAGAATTGAACATTTCTCTTGCTAGCCTTAGAACTGAGAATGAAAAATTACTTGCTAAGGCTAAAGATTTTGATGTTTGCAATGCTACTATTTCCGACCTTAGAAGTAAAAATGAAATATTGCATGCTAAGGTTGTAGAACTAAAATCTTGCAAACCCTCTACATCTACCGTTGAGCACACTTCTATTTGCACTAGATGTAGAGATATTAACATTGATGCTATAAATGATCACATGGCTTTAATTAAACAACAAAATGATCATATAGCTAAATTAGATGCTAAAATTGCCGAGCATAACTTAGAGAATGAAAAATTTAAATTTGCTAGAAGTATGCTCTATAATGGGAGACGCCCTGGCATCAAGGATGGCATTGGTTTCCAAAGGGAAGACAATGTCAAACTTAGTGCCCCTCCTAAAAGATTGTCAAATTTTGTTAAGGGCAAGGCTCCCATGCCTCAGGATAACGAGGGTTATATTTTATACCCTGCCGGTTATCCCGAGAGCAAAATTAGAAGAATTCATTCTAGGAAGTCTCACTCTGGCCCTAATCATGCTTTCATGTATAAGGGTGAGACATCTAGCTCTAGGCAACCAACCCGTGCTAAGTTGCCTAGAAAGAAAACTCCTAGTGCATCAAATGATCATAACATTTCATTTAAGACTTTTGATGCATCCTATGTTTTAACTAACAAATCCGGCAAAGTAGTTGCCAAGTATGTCGGAGGCAAGCACAAGGGATCAAAGACTTGTGTTTGGGTACCCAAAGTTCTTGTGTCTAATGCCAAAGGACCCAAAACCATTTGGGTACCTAAAGTCAAGAACTAAACTTGTTTTGTAGGTTTATGCATCCGGGGGCTCAAGTTGGATCATCGACAGCGGGTGCACAAACCACATGACAGGGGAGAAGAAAATGTTCTCCTCCTACGAGAAAAACCAAGATCCCCAAGGAGCTATCACATTCGGGGATGGAAATCAAGGTTTGGTCAAAGGTTTGGGTAAAATTGCTATTTCACCTGACCATTCCATTTCTAATGTTTTTCTTGTAGACTCTTTAGATTACAATTTGCTTTCTGTATCTCAATTATGCAAAATGGGCTACAACTGTCTTTTCACTGATGTAGGTGTCACTGTCTTTAGAAGAAGTGATGATTCAATAGCATTTAAGGGTGTGTTAGAGGGTCAGCTATACTTAGTAGATTTTGAAAGAGCTGAACTCGACACATGCTTAATTGCTAAGACTAACATGGGTTGGCTCTGGCACCGCCGACTAGCCCATGTTGGGATGAAGAATCTTCACAAGCTTCTAAAGGGAGAACACATTTTAGGACTAACCAATGTTCATTTTGAGAAAAACAGGATTTGTAGCGCATGCCAAGCAGGGAAGCAAGTTGGCACCCATCATCCACACAAGAACATCATGACAACCAACAGGCCGCTTGAGCTACTCCACATGGATCTATTCGGCCCGATCGCTTACATAAGCATCGGCGGGAGTAAGTACTGTCTAGTTATTGTGGATGATTATTCTCGCTTCACTTGGGTATTCTTTTTGCAGGAAAAATCTCAAACCCAAGAGACCTTAAAGGGATTCTTGAGACGGGCTCAAAATGAGTTCGGCTTAAGGATCAAGAAGATTAGAAGCGACAACGGAACAGAGTTCAAGAACTCTCAAATCGTAGGCTTCCTTGAGGAGGAGGGCATCAAGCATGAATTCTCTTCTCCCTACACCCCACAACAAAATGGTGTAGTAGAGAGAAAGAATCGAACTCTATTGGACATGGCAAGGACCATGCTTGATGAGTACAAGACTTCGGATCGGTTTTGGGCCGAGGCGGTCAACACCGCCTGCTACACCATCAACCGGTTGTATCTACACCGAATCCTCAAGAAGACATCCTATGAACTCCTCACCGGTAAAAATCCCAACATTTCATATTTTAGAGTTTTTGGTAGCAAATGCTTTATTCTTGTTAAAAGAGGTAGAAAATCCAAATTTGCTCCTAAAACTGTAGAAGGCTTTTTACTTGGTTATGACTCAAACACAAGGGCATATAGGGTCTTTAACAAGTCCACTGGACTAGTTGAAGTCTCATGTGACGTTGTGTTTGATGAAACTAACGGCTCTCAAGTGGAGCAAGTTGATCTTGATGAGATAGGTGATGAAGAGGCTCCTTGCATTGCATTAAGGAACATGTCCATCGGGGATGTGTGTCCTAAGGAATCCGAAGAGCTTCCAAAAGCACAAGATCAACCATCCTCCTCCACGCAAGTATCTCCACCAACTCAAAATGAGGATGAGGCTCAAGTTGATGAAGAAGAAGATCAATCAAATGAGCCACCTCAAGATGACGACATAGATCAAGGGGGAGATGCAAATGTTCAAGAAAAGGAGGATGAGCAAGAGCAAAGGCCGCCACACCCAAGAGTCCACCAAGCAATCCAACGAGATCACCCCGTCGACACCATCCTCGGCGACATTCATAAGGGGGTAACTACTAGATCTCGTGTTGCACATTTTTGTGAGCATTACTCGTTTGTTTCCTCTATTGAGCCACACAAGGTAGAGGAAGCACTTCAAGATTCGGATTGGGTGGTGGCGATGCAAGAGGAGCTCAACAACTTCACTAGGAATGAGGTATGGCATTTAGTTCCACGTCCTAACCAAAATGTTGTAGGAACCAAATGGGTCTTCCGCAACAAGCAAAATGAGCATGGTGTGGTGACAAGGAACAAAGCTCGACTTGTGGCCAAGGGATACTCCCAAATCGAAGGTTTGGATTTCGGTGAAACCTATGCACCCGTAGCTAGGCTTGAGTCAATTCGTATATTATTAGCCTATGCTACTTACCATGGCTTTAAGCTTTATCAAATGGACGTGAAAAGTGCCTTCCTCAATGGACCAATCAAGGAAGAGGTCTATGTTGAGCAACCTCCCGGCTTTGAAGACAGTGAGTATCCTAATCATGTCTATAAGCTCTCTAAGGCGCTTTATGGGCTCAAGCAAGCCCCAAGAGCATGGTATGAATGCCTTAGAGATTTTCTTATTGCAAATGGATTCAAAGTCGGAAAGGCCGATCCTACTCTATTCACTAAAACTCTTGAAAATGACTTGTTTGTATGCCAAATTTATGTTGATGATATTATATTTGGGTCTACTAACGAGTCTACATGTGAAGAATTTAGTAGGATCATGACACAGAAATTTGAGATGTCTATGATGGGGGAGTTGAAGTATTTTCTAGGATTCCAAGTCAAGCAACTTCAAGAGGGCACCTTCATAAGCCAAACAAAGTACACTCAAGATATTCTAAGCAAATTTGGAATGAAGGATGCCAAACCCATCAAGACACCCATGGGAACAAATGGGCATCTCGACCTCGACACGGGAGGTAAGTCCGTGGATCAAAAGGTATACCGGTCGATGATAGGTTCTTTACTCTATTTATGTGCATCTCGACCGGACATTATGCTTTCCGTATGCATGTGTGCAAGATTCCAATCCGACCCTAAGGAATCCCACCTTACGGCCGTAAAACGAATCTTGAGATATTTGGCTTATACTCCTAAGTTTGGACTTTGGTACCCTCGGGGATCCACATTTGATTTGATTGGTTATTCGGATGCCGATTGGGCGGGGTGCAAAATCAATAGGAAGAGCACATCGGGGACTTGCCAGTTCTTGGGAAGATCCTTGGTGTCTTGGGCTTCAAAGAAGCAAAATTCGGTTGCTCTTTCCACCGCCGAAGCCGAGTATATTGCCGCAGGCCACTGTTGCGCGCAATTGCTTTGGATGAGGCAAACCCTGCGGGACTACGGTTACAAATTAACCAAGGTCCCTTTACTATGTGATAATGAGAGTGCAATCAAGATGGCCGACAATCCCGTCGAGCATAGCCGCACTAAGCACATAGCCATTCGATATCATTTTCTTAGGGATCACCAACAAAAGGGAGATATCGAGATCTCTTACATTAATACTAAAGATCAATTAGCCGATATCTTTACCAAGCCTCTTGATGAACAAACTTTTACCAAACTTAGGCATGAGCTCAATATTCTTGATTCGCGCAATTTCTTTTGCTAGATTGCACACATAGCTCATTTATATACCTTTGATCATATCTCTTTCATATGTTATGACTAATGTGTTTTCAAGTCTATTTCAAACCAAGTCATAGGTATATTGAAAGGGAATTGGAGTCTTCGGCGAAAACAAAGGCTTCCACTACGTAACTCATCCTTCGCCGTCTCTCCAAGCTACTCTCCATTCTTGGGAGAAAAGCTGAGCATCAAAGGAAAAGACCTTGTCTTTGGGGGCGAGAGTAAGAGCCCAAAGTAAAAGGATCGGATTTCGTCTTTGGTATGATCTTAACTCATTCATTTATGACCAAAGGGGGAAGAAAGCACTTAGAGGGCTCTAATGATTCCGTTTTTGGCAATTCATGCCAAAGGGGGAGAGAGAAAGAGCCCAAAGCAAAGGGACCGCACCACCACCACCAATTTCAAAACTTCGTGTTTTCAAAGAATTTTATCATTTGGTATCCTATTGTGTTCAAAAGGGGGAGAAAGTAGTATTTCAAAAATGATATATTAAAACCCTCTTGAACACTAAGAGGAGGATCTCATTTAGGGGGAGTTTTGTTTAGTCAAAGGAAAAGCATTTGAAACAGGGGGAGAAAATTTCAAAACTTGAAAATGCTTTGCAAAATCTTATTCATTTACCTTTGACTATTTGCAAAATAACTTTGAAAAGGATTTACAAAAGAGTTTGCAAAAACAAAACATGTGGTGCAAGCGTGGTCCAAAATGTTAAATAAGAAAGAAACAATCCATGCATGTCTTATAAGTATTTTTATTGGCTCAATTCCAAGCAACCTTTACACTCACATTCTACAAACTAGTTCAATTATGCACTTCTATATTTGCTTTGGTTTGTGTTGGCATCAATCACCAAAAAGGGGGAGATTGAAAGGGAATTAGGCTTACACCTAGTTCCTATATAATTTTGGTGGTTGAATTGCCCAACACAAATCTTTTGGGCTAACTAGTTTGCTCTAGTGTATAAGTTATACAGGTGTCAAAGGTTCACTCTCAGCCAATAAAAAGATCAAGTTTTGGATTCAACCAAGGAGCATAGGGCCAACCGAAGGCACCTCTGGTCTGGCGCACCGGACATGTCCGGTGCACCAGAGGACTCCAACTCCAACTCGTCACCTTCGGGAATTTCCAGAGGCGACTCCGCTATAATTCACCGGACTGTCCGGTGTACACCGGACAGTGTCCGGTGCTCCAAGGGAGGTCGGCTTCAGGAACTCGCCAACTTCGGGAAACTCCAACGGCTAGTCCACTATAATTCACCGGACATGTCCGGTGTGCACCGGACTGTCCGGTGCAACTCCGGAGCAACGACTATCTCCGCGCCAACGGCTCTCTGCGGTGCATTAAATGCGCGCGCAGCGCGCGCAGAAGTCAGGCGTGCCCATACTGGCACACCGGACAAGGAACAGTAGATGTCCGGTGTGCACCGGACACCCAGGCGGGCCCACAAGTCAGAAGTTCCAACGGTCAGAATCCAACGGCAGTGATGACGTGGCGGGGGCACCGGACATGTCCGGTGTGCACCGGACTGTCCGGTGCGCCATCGAACAGACAGCCTCCCAACGGCCACTTTTGGTTGTTGGGGCTATAAATACCCCAACCACCCCACCATTCATTGCATCCAAGTTTTCCACTTCCCAACTACTACAAGAGCTCTAGCATTCAATTCTAGACACATCAAAGAGATCAAATCCTCTCCAAATTCCACACAACGCCATAGTGACTAGAGAGAGTGATTTGCTTGTGTTCTTTCGAGCTCTTGTGCTTGGATTGCTTTCTTCCTTCTTGATTCTTTCATTGCGATCAAACTCACTTGTAATTGAGGCAAGAGACACCAAACTTGTGGTGGTCCTTGTGGGAACTTCGTGTTCCAAGTGATTGAGAAGAGAAAGCTCACTCGATCCGAGGGATCGTTTGAGAGAGGGAAGGGTTGAAAGAGACCCGGCCTTTGTGGCCTCCTCAACGGGGACTAGGTTTGCAAAAACCGAACCTCGGTAAAACAAATCCGCGCGTCACACTCTTCATTTGCTTGCGATTTGTTTTGCGCCCTCTCTCGCGGACTCGTTTCTTTATTTCTAACGCTAACCCGGCTTGTAGTTGTGTTTATATTTGTAAATTTCAGTTTCGCCCTATTCACCCCCCCCTCTAGGCGACTATCAAATACCCAGTCCGGATCTAGCAAGGCCTCCTCTACCCTGAAAGGCTCAATAGAAGAGACAAAGGAGTAATGCTCACAAAAATTAACTAATCGAGATCGAGTAGTTACTCCCTTGCTAATATCTCCCAGAATTTGGTCAACGGGATGATCCCTTTGAATCATCGCTCGAACTTGGGTTGGAGGTGCCGGTTGGGCTTCTTCCTCCATCACACGATCATCTTGTGCTCCCCCTTGATCACACGCCTCCTCTTGATGAACCTGTTCATCGTCTTGAGTTGGGGGATGCACCAATGTTGAGGAAGAAGGTTGATGTCGCTCATTTTGTTCCTGTGGCCGCACATCTCCAATCGCCATGGTGCGTATTGCGGCCGTTGGAACGTCTTCTTCATCTACATCATCAAGATCAACAACTTGCTCTCTTGGAGAGCCATTAGTCTCATCAAATACAACGTCGCTAGAGACTTCAACCAAACCCGATGATTTGTTGAAGACTCTATACGCCTTTGTATTTGAGTCATAACCTAACAAAAACCCTTCTACAGCTTTGGGAGCAAACTTGGAATTCCTACCCTTCTTCACAAGAATGTAGCATTTACTCCCAAAAACTCGAAAATACGAAACATTGGGTTTGTTACCGGTTAGTAGCTCATACGACGTCTTCTTGAGGAGGCGATGAAGGTAGACCCTATTGATGGCGTGGCAAGCCGTGTTCACGGCTTCTGACCAAAAGCACTCAGGGGTCTTGAACTCTCCAAGCATCGTCCTCGCCATATCAATTAGCGTCTTGTTCTTCCTCTCTACCACACCATTTTGCTGTGGTGTGTAGGGAGCGGAGAACTCGTGCTTGATCCCTTCCTCCTCAAGGTACTCCTCCACTTGAAGGTTCTTGAACTCGGACCCGTTGTCGCTCCTTATCTTCTTCACCTTGAGCTCAAACTCATTTTGAGCTCTCCTTAGGAAGCGCTTGAGTGTCCCTTGGGTTTTAGTTTTATCCTGCAAAAAGAATACCCAAGTGAAGCGGGAAAAGTCATCAACAATAACTAGTCCATACTTACTTCCTCCTATGCTTAGATAGGCGACGGGTCCGAAGAGGTCCATATGTAGCAGCTCCAGAGGTCTTGATGTGGTCATCACATTCTTGCTGTGATGCACTCCTCCCACTAGTTTACCTGCTTGACAAGCTGCACACGGTCTATCTTTTTCGAAATGCACGTTAGTCAAACCTATCACGTGTTCTCCCTTTAGAAGCTTGTGAAGGTTCTTCATCCCCACATGTGCTAAACGGTGATGCCACAGCCAGCCCATGCAAGTCTTAGCAATTAAGCATGCATCTAGACCGACCTCCTCTTTTGCAAAATCAACTAAGTAAAGTTTGCCGTCTAATACACCCTTAAAAGCTAGTGAACCATCACTTCTTCTAAAGACAGACACATCTACATTTGTGAATAGACAATTATATCCCATATTACATAATTGACTAACAGATAACAAATTATATCCGAGAGACTCAACTAAAAGCACATTAGATATAGAGTGCTCATTTGATATTGCAATCTTGCCTAAGCCTTTCACCTTGCCTTGGTTCCCATCGTCGAATATGATTGAATCTTGGGAATCCTTGTTCTTGACGTAGGAGGTGAACATCTTCTTCTCCCCCGTCACGTGGTTTGTGCATCCGCTGTCAATAATCCAGCTTGAACCCCCGGATGCATAAACCTACAAGGCAAATTTAGGCTTGGGTTTTAGATACCCAACTCTTGTTGGGTCCTACAAGGTTAGTACAAATATCCTTAGGGACCCAAATGCAAGTTTTGTCTCCCTTGCATTTTGCCCCTAATTTTATAGCAACTATCTTCCTATCCTTTCTACAAATAGTAAAGGAAGCATTTAAAGCATGATATATTGTAGAAGGTCCATTCATAACTTTCCTAGGAACATGAACAATATTATTTCTAGGCACATGATGAATATTTTTCCTAGGCATATCTCTGCCATGCATATAGGAAGAGCTAGAAGCAAACATGGCATGAGAGTCAAAAGCATCATTACAACTCCTATAGGACTGTCTCCTATCATAGTACATAAAAGCATGGTTATTTTTAGCACTACTAGCCATAGGGGCCTTCCCTTTCTCCTTGGCGGAGATAGGAGCCTTATGGCTTGTTAAGTTCTTGGCTTCCCTCTTGAAGCCAAGTCCATCCTTAATTGAGGGGTGTCTACCAATCGTGTAGGCATCCCTTGCAAATTTTAGCTTATCAAATTCACTTTTGCTAGTCTTAAGTTGGGCATTAAGACTAGCCAATTCATCATTCAATTTGGAAATTGAAACTAGGTGTTCACTACAAGCATCAATGTCAAAATCTTTACACCTAGTGCAAGTTGCAACAATTTCTACACAAGATGTTGATTTACTAGCTATTTCTAACTTAGCTTTCAAATCATCATTTATACTCCTTAAGCTAGAAATTGAATCATGGCATGTAGACAACTCACAAGAAAGCATTTCATTTCTCTTAATTTCTAAAGCAAGAGAATTTTGCGCGCTAACAAATTTATCATGCTCTTCATATAAAAGGTCCTCTTGCTTTTCTAATAACCTATTCTTATCATTCAAAGCATCAATCAATTCATTTATTTTATCTATCTTAGATCTATCTAAGCCCTTGAATAAACATGAATAGTCTATTTCATCATCATCACTAGACTCATCCTCACTAGAAGAAGCATATGTAGAGTTTCGAGTACTTACTTTCTTCTCCTTAGCCATGAGACATGTGTGATGCTCGTTGGGGAAGAGGGATGACTTGTTGAAGGCGGTGGCTGTGAGTCCTTCGTTGTCGGAGTCGGACGTGGAGCAATCCGAATCCCACTCCTTTCCAATATGTGCCTCGCCCTTTGCCTTCTTGTAATTCTTCTTCTTTTCCCACTTTCCACTCTTCTTTTCCTGGTCACTATCATTATCGGGACAGTTAGCGATAAAGTGACCAATCTTACCACATTTGAAGCATGAGCGCTTCCCCTTTGTCTTGTTCTTGTTTGGATGCTCCTTGCGACCCCTTAGTGCCGTCTTGAAACGCTTGATGATGAGGGCCATTTCTTCATCATTAAGCCCGGCCGCCTCAATTTGCGCCACCTTGCTAGGTAGCGCCTCCTTGCTCCTCGTTGCTTTGAGAGCAATAGTTTGAGGCTCTTGGATTGGGCCATTCAGTGCGTCATCCACGTATCTAGCCTCCTTGATCATCATCCGTCCGCTTACGAACTTTCCAAGTATCTCCTCAGGCGTCATCTTGGTGTACCTAGGATTCTCACAGATATTGTTCACAAGATGAGGATCAAGGACAGTAAAAGACCTTAGCATTAGGCGAACGACGTCGTGGTCCGTCCATCGCGTGCTTCCATAGCTTCTTATCTTGTTAACAAGGGTCTTGAGTCGGTTGTACGTTTGGGTTGGCTCTTCTCCCCTTATCATTGCGAATCTCCCGAGTTCGCCCTCCACCAACTCCATCTTGGTGAGCATTGTGACGTCGTTCCCCTCATGAGAGATCTTGAGGGTGTCCCAAATTTGCTTGGCGTTATCCAAGGCGCTCACTTTGTGGTATTCATCCCTGCACAATGAAGCTAGAAGAACAGTAGTAGCTTGTGCATTTTTATGAATTTGCTCATTAATGAACATGGGACTATCCGTACTATCAAAGTGCATTCCACTCTCTACAATCTCCCATATACTAGGATGGAGAGAGAACAAGTGACTACGCATTTTGTGACTCCAAAATCCGTAGTCCTCTCCATCAAAATGAGGAGGTTTACCAAGTGGAATAGATAATAAATGAGCATTTGTACTTTGAGGAATACGAGAGTAATCAAAAGAAAAGTTCGAGTTGACCGTTTTCTTTTTCTCGTAGTCGTCGTCGTCCTTTTGGGAAGAGGAAGATTCGTCGCTGTCGTAGTAGACTATCTCCTTGATGCGCCTTGTCTTCTTCTTCTTCCCGTCTCTTCTTTTGTGGCTCGAGCCCGAGTCCGTAGGCTTGTCATCTTTCGGCTCATTGAAGATAGACTCCTTCTCGTTGTTGTTGACCACCATCCCCTTTCCCTTAGGATCCATCTCTTCGGGCGATTAGTCCCTTCTTGAAGAGAACGGCTCCGATACCAATTGAGAGCACCTAGAGGGGGGGGGGGGTGAATAGGTGATCCTGTAAAACTTAAACTTAATGCCACAAAAACTTGGTTAAGTGTTAGCACAATAATGCCAAGTGGCTAGAGAGGAATCTCAACAAAACACAATAACCACAAGAGATCAATCACAGAGATGGCACAGTGGTTTATCCCGTGGTTCGGCCAAGACCAACGCTTGCCTACTCCACGTTGTGGCGTCCCAATGGACGAGGGTTATAATCAACCCCTCTCAAGCGGTCCAAAGACCCACTTGAATACCACGGTGTTTTGCTTGCTTTACTTTATCCCATTTGCGAGGAATCTCCACACTTTGGAGCCTCTCGCCCTTACAATTGAAGTTCACAAAGAAACACGGAGTAAGGGAGGGATGAGAAACACACACAAGACACAAAGATCACAGCGACACCACGCACACAAGTCGCAACAAGAGCTCACAACACAACTCAATGAGTTCACAACTCAACTAGAGCTCTAATTGCTATCGCAGGGAATCAAAAGTGCGGAATCGATGTGTTAGTGCTAGGGAATGCTTAGAGAATGCTTGGTGTGCTCCTCCATGCGCCTAGGGGTCGCTTTTATAGCCCCAAGGCAGCTAGGAGCCGTTGAGAGCAATTCAGGAAGGCAATTCTTGCCTTCTGTCGCTTGGCGCACCAGACAGTCCGGTGCACCACCGGACACTGTCCGGTGCAGATTTCTTTCCTTAAATAGCGAAGCCGACCGTTGGCAGCCAGAGAGCCGTTGGCGCACCAGACATGTCCGGTGCACACCGGACAGTCCGGTGCCTCCTTCTAGCCGTTGGCTTGGCCATGTGTCCCGCGCAGATCGCGCGGCCGACCGTTGGCCCGGCCGACCGTTGGCTCACCGGACAGTCCGGTGAATTTTAGTCGTACGTCGTCGACGATTTCCCGAGAGCGGCCAGTTTGCCCGAGCCAGCCTGGTGCACCCAGACTGAGCTGAGTCTTGGCTGCTCGAGCCAAGACATTTCCAATTGGTCTTTTCCTGTTTCCAGCACTTAGACACAATACATTAGTCTCTAAAACAATGTACTAAGTCCGAGAAACATACCTTTATCCTTGATTTGTACTTTGTCCACCATTTTACACTTAGGCACTTGTGTTGAACACTAAATCACCAAAACACTTAGAAATGGCCCAAGGGCATATTTCCCTTTCAATTACAGCCGGATCTTCAGCCTTTTGGGTAGGAGAAATGGCCTCCTTTGCTTTAGCAGCTGAAGAAGTTTCTCTGCCAAATTCAGGTACCACGGCCGATTCAATATACCGTGGCCGATGGGTAAGGACTTTCAGTTTTTTACTCTTCGGCGCTGGCTCATCGGGGGTGGCCGAAGCAGCAATTTTGGCCGAATCAGCAGCCTTCCTCTTCTTTCCCCGTCCTCGCAGTGGGTAGCTGTAGTCGGGGTAAACAAAACCAATAGCATCAAAAACTCTATTCAATATCTTTTTCCTCGGTCCCCGAAGGATGTGGATAATGCATTATCTTCTGCCTTAGAGTATGACCCAAGCAATTCATCACTTATAGATTCGATACATTTCAACCAGTCGTCATTCGGTTCATCAAATTTATCTCCATATCTGAAGGTGTATTTCAGTCGAACCAGCTCACCTTCGCTAGACTTGGTGACAGTCTCTGTCGGCATATCCCAATCCTCTACAAGCGGCCATACTCTGAAAGCTATATGTTCTTGGACCAAATCTCTTGTACCAATAAAGAAACAAACAGTACCAAAGGCCCTTCTGCAGGCTTCGGCTGCCTCGTCAATCTCTACCTTCAGCTTCCAGAGGCCGAAGCGGGACCAGATGGGACACATGATGATCTCTTTAATGTCTTCTCTTGCTTTTAAATCATTTTTACATAGAACCACTCTGTCATCCAGGCTCCGGGCCATCTCTTCCGAAATACTGGCACTGGGTAGCTTGCGCCAGAGCGAGCAACAAAGCTATAGCAACCGAAATTGTTATGATATTTTTCTTTACCCTAGGCTTTCATCTCATACGAAAGTTCATGCATACTGCAAAAACATCTTGCACTTGGCTTTAGACCTTGACTTCTCATAGGCCAGACGAAGATCCCCATTCTAATAACTGCTTCGGGAGTGATCTGGTGAAGGAAAACTTGGTATGTCTTTAAAACTTCAACCGCAAATCTGCTCAACGGGAACCGAAGTCCAGCTTTGAAGAAGCTTCGGAAGATCACAACTTCGTTTTCTTCGGGAGCAGGAACGACCCTGTCTACGTCAGCCCTCACAATAGACATATCTCAAAAATACCTGCCTCTCATATTATCAAGATGACTCTGTTTGATAGTTGATTTCCCGAAGACTGCATGACTTGGTCGCCAGGGCCGATCTTCAGAGTCTTCGCCTCCACTCTCCACATCATAGCTGTCGCTATCATTAGTATCTTCAGACAAGCCTTCCAGTATCTCTTTAGTAATCTTCTCTGTATTTGTTTTTGCTATTGACTCAACAAATCCAGCAGTCTTCTCTTCAAGGAGCTTCTTCTCTTCGGTTAGCTTCGTCTCAGCAACTGTCTTCTTGTCTTGAGACATCTTCTCTTCGGAAATGACAAAAATGTGTCCTTCAAACCGAAGCTCAAAAGCTTGAGAGCTATCAAGCGCTAGTAAGCACAAGCTATAAAATTGAGAAAATAAGGCAAATGGCACAAGCAGTGTATCAAGTGTAGTCGGTGTGAGTTCCTATTTATACACCCAGTGCGCTCCAAGTTGGAGGGCCCCGCCTGTCATTGACTGTTGCTATTCTAGCAAAGGGAAGGTGTTTTTTCGGACCTTCGGCTTAGAGCCTTCGTCCATGTCGCAATCTGAATTCGTTATTCTAACAAATTAATATTGCGAGGGTCTACTGTTGGGGGCCTTCGTCTTCCGAAGGTCCTCAAAAACATGATTTAACAATGTTTCCCGAGTGTAATATATGAACAGGTGCCTTCGGATTCGGATCAGAACCACACAGTGTGAAAAGCACGAATAATACGAAGGTTGACGCAGCGCCGAAGCTACGTGCAAGGGAGCTTCAGTATAACGGCAGAAAAGGGAACCGACTTAAAAGGGAAAAGTCTATTTAGACCTCGGTGGATTACCTTAAAGTTATTAGCAAATGTAAAGGGCATGGGTGTAATTTTACACGAGCTCTGTCTCGTGCCTATAAATAGATGAACAGTACCCCCGTACTGTTCACGCTGACTTGTATTTGCTCGTGCGTCACGCTTATACTTTTTTACCTTCTGTCAAGACGAAGGTACACATGTAATTCAATATTATTTCTATTTTTCCATGATAATAAAATAAAGATGAGTTGATAATGTTATATAATTGCTCATGTTATCTCTTACATTTCATATGCTTCTCCTTTTATTAACATATACTGCGATGATGAAGGTATGTCCTTCATGACCTTCATCTGAAGATCATTATATCCTAAGGGAAATAATGTTTCGAAGGACGAAGGGCATTAACATTTAATATTTTTTGTGTTGCCTTGTTCTTAACTCATAGCACTTGAGAACAAGTCCCCAACAATATGTTAGAGGATGGAGGACCGTTAATGGATGTACACGGGCCGCGTAAGAGGGGATGATGTCACCCCTAAATGGATTACAAAGACCGATCCTATAACGTCCTGAATTTGGGGGTATAAATTTTCTTCTCCAATATTCACCAAATTCACGCATTACTCTCTTTCTCTCCATCCCTGTTTCGCTCATTCCTCCTATTTTCAAAGCAATATAGAGACTGGTGTCCGTATCGCGTGTAACCAAAACCTAAGTTGATATTGTTGTTGCATCATGCCGGAGCATATTTATTTTGTGTGATGTTGTGCCTAGACGTGCGTTCGTCTAGTTTTGGTGTTCGATTCATGGATTGATCTTGATTAGAAGCACGCGAGATCGAGTAGAGGGAAGTCGGCCCGGCCCTGGGGCGTGCCCAGGCACCCCACCCTCCCCCATGGTCGCCCCTCCCCCATTCTCTCTTTCCAGCGAAAAGTAACCTCCCTCCCCCTCTCCCTCTCTTCCACCTCTCTCCACCTCTCTCCCTGCCCTAGGGTGGATCCCGATGAGCGGTTGCTGCCGTCCGTCGAGCCCGTGGTGAGCTCCCCCTCTCCTCTCTACCCTCTCTCCTCCCTTCATCTCCCTATGCCTGCCCCCCGGCGCGGCTTGCCCCCGGCGGCCCGGCGTCCTCGCCCCGACGCGGTCCAGCCCCGTGCGCGCAGCCATAGCGCGCGTCGTAACGTTTTAAATTCCGTTTAACTCACGTGTGGTGTCGCGCGCTCCTCGCTCGACAATCCTTTTTATTTCCGTTTAGATTATGTGTTGTGTCGCGCGCTTCGTCGTGCGACGATCCTTTTAAATTTACCTATGATCGCGTATAAATATTAAAGTGTGTAGTGTAACGACGATTAATAAAATACCAAACTAATTAGGATCTAGTGCTAATTTTATTTATGCATTGCAAGATGGTTAATTAATATGATTATATTTAGACAAATGTTTTAGTCCATAATTGCCTAACAAAATCGCTATGCCTTTCGGCCATAGCCTCGACCGTTATAGTTTCTTTTCTTTCATAGTCGTAGATGTGAGTCCTGCGTCACACGTCTGTTTAGTTGTAATATTTTATTGTGTGGTGCATTGTTTATTTCTATGTTAAGATTGTGGATTGTATGTTTGAACTCGTATAGATAACGGTCCGTTGGCAGGATTCGAAGGAGTTGCAGGCAAATACCCAGAGCAGCAACTGGTTCATGAAGGCAAGTGTCCTCTGTGAAAGATAAATGGCCTCAACATTTCTGATAAACGATTTTGGTGTTTGACAACCATCACAAACCTTATGGACTGACTAGTTTGCCCGGTTGATCATTTGTTAGGTGGATAAGTTTATCTACAACTATTCTAAGTCTACTGTCCGGAATACCATAGATTATTCCGGACAGGAAAATAATATTTTTGGAAAAGCACCTACGCACGGATCGTCCGGCCCATTGCGGCGGACCGTCCACGACATCAGGGTGAGCCTCAGACAAGAACACTGCGAAAACACAAGTTAACACTACGGACCATCTGATGGAAAAGCTAGCGAGCACTGTCTGAGACCAAGCACGGACCGTCCGGACTCAGGCACGGACCGTCCGATCGTTGTAAAACCAGAAAAACCCGAAGGTGACGGGTTCGGAAAATGCATTTTTAGCGTCCTCACGGACCGTCCGGGGTGCACGGCCGGATCGTCCGTGACTGCTTTGTCTGACATCTGACGACACATTAAATGCTCTATAGCCATTGATATAGCCATTACTGCTGACCGTTGCGGTTTCAGTCGTTGATGTGTAGGGGCAGACCGTCCGGACCAGGGGCACGGACCGTCCGCGGTCGGCAGGATTGGAGCAACGGCTAGGAAGTGGTTGGTGGCTATAAATACAACCCCAACCACCTCCATTCATAACATCCAAACACTCCACTTGTTCACATTCAATACAAGAGCTAGCAATCCACTCCAGGACACACTCAAAGCTTTCAACCTCTCAAAGTTCCACAATTTAGACAAGTGATCATTAGTGACTTGAGAGAGTGTGATCCGTGTGTTATTTGTCGCTCTTGTTACTTGGTTATCGCAATCGTGCTTTCTTCATCTCTTTCTCAACCTTCTAAGTGAATTGTAAAGCAAGCAAGAGACACCTAATTGTGTGGTGATCCTTGCGGGGTCTTAGTGACCCGTGAGATTAAGAAGAAGCACTCAACCGGTATAAGTGACTGATTGAGAGAGGGAAAGGGTTGGAATAGACCCGGCCTTTGTGGCCTCCTCAATGGGGACTAGGTTCTTTGGAACCGAACATCGGTAAACAAATCACCGTGTTCATTTGTGTTGATATCCATTCGATTTGTTTATCCCCTCTCCTCTCTCTCTCTAAAAGTTCTCTTGCACATATTGACTTGAGTTGGCTCCCAAAGTTATCCGTATAGATTGAGAAACTCTTGGCAAGGTGAACTATCTTCCGCACTCCAAGTTAATTTTAACGCTAACATCAGCCTTAGTGCAAGTTTAAGTTTATAAAATTCAGGTTTCTCCTATTCACCCCCCCCTCTAGGCGACTATCACTTTGACCTATTTATGTCCTACTCATTCTATAATTCACTTCCCGCATTTACACAATTTATACCTAAGGATTTACTAGTCTTTTTTACCCTGTCCTTGTTCACCTATTTGGGTTGAATTATTTTTGGTTTAGCTCTATGCTAGCGCTTTACTTTAATCAATGAACATGATGAGATTATTTATGATTTGAAGTTTACTTTTGATTATGATGATGGCATTGTGACATTTAAGGGGGGCTCGAGCGGTTTCCCGAGTGCCTCTCTACAAGGACTGGTTTGTTGGATGACCACCCGGGAAAACAATACAACCATGAGCGTGGTATGTAACAACCTTAGCTGATTAATTAGAGGAATTGAGGTGTAGTTTGCTTCACCGTCATGCCTGTTGGGGGCCTTCGTCTTTCGAAGGTCCTCAAAAACATGATTAACGATGTTTCCCAAAGTGTAATATATGTACAGGAACCTTCGGACTCAGAATGAAGTTGCGTACAATATGAAGAGCAGGGTCAGGACAAAGGTTGAACCAGCTCCGAAGCTACGTGCAAGGGAGCTTCGGCTCAGTAGCAGAAAAAGGAACTGACTTAAAGAGGAAAAGGCTATTTAGTCCTCGATAGATTGTCCTTAAGTCAATAGTAAACATGAAGGGCATGAATGTAATTTTACACAGGCTGCGCCCTGTGCCTATAAATAGATGAATAGTACCCTAGTACTGTTCACGCTGACTTGTATTCACTCACGCGTCACACTTGGACTTTTGCTTCTGTCAAGCCGAAGGTATAAATGTAATTCAATATTGTCCATATTTATCCATAGTGATATAATAAAGGTATATTAAAGATGTCATACGATTATTCATGTTCTCTCTTATATTTCATATGCTTCTTATTTCATTAACACATACTACGATGATGAAGGTTCATCCTTCAAGACTTTCGTCTGAAGATCATTATATCCTAAGGGAGATAATGCTTCGAAGGACGAAGGGCATTAACCTTTAATGTTTTGTGTTGCCTTGTTCTTAACTCATAGCATTTGAGAACAAGTCCCCAACATTGGCGCCCCCTCCGGTGTACTCACTTCCACAATCTTTGGCAAAGCATCAACCTTCGTCATGCCACCGAAGAAGATAACAGCGCCAGGGGCTGCACTGCAGCCACTGGATACAAACCAGGAGACTCTCTCTCTCCGAGAGGTCAGAAGCCAAAAGAGAAAGGCCACTAGTCCAACACTTCAGGAGGAGTAGTTGGACCAGGAGATCAAGGACTTAGAAATCATTCATCAGTAGGTGCAAAGAAAAAAAGGAGAAGATGGCCCGGCTGGCTGACCTTTAGAAGAAGATCGACGAAGCTGCTGAGGAAGTGCGTCATCTTACTCAAGATGATCACGACCGAAGGCCCCAACACAGGGCAGGGAGCTTCACCAAGAGGGCTCATTCAACGAAGATGAATGGTACGATGATTTTAATCATGGTAGCTTTACTTTTGATGATGCTTCTCCCCTGGCAGCAGAATTACAGGCTATTCCATGGCCACAATCATACAAGCCACCTTAGTTACCCATGTACGATAGGCACTCGGACCCAAAACAATTCTTGATGAGTTATGAGGCAACAATATCCTCATATGGAGGCAATGCAGCTGTCATAGCAAAGTCCTTCGTCATGGCAGTCCAAAACATGGCCCAGACATGGTACTCTTCTCTCCGGCCAGGGACAATCACATCATGGCAGAAGCTCAAGGACATGTTGGTTACCAGTTTTCAAGGCTTTCAAACGAAGCCAGTCACATCTCAGGCCTTGTTCCTGTGCACACAAGACCATGAGGAATACCTTCAGGCGTATGTCCGAAGGTTCTTGTGTTTGAGAGCACAAGCGCCCACAGTGCCCAATGAAATCATCATTGAGGCCATGATCAAGGGTCTTCGGCCAGGGCCTACGGCCCAATACTTCTCCAGGAAACCCCCCAGACTCTGGAGAAGCTGCTTCAGAAAATGGAAGAGTACATCCAGGCTGATAATGACTTCCGACAAAGAAGGGAGGAAGCTTATAGATTTTCTAAGATGACTAGGGGCTTCGGAGGAAGAATCCACCCTAGGCATGTCAGATAAATCCACAACTCCAGTCAGAATGATGACAAAGGAAGCCAGCTTCAGAGGCCACAGCACTCCTCACAGTCTTCAGGATAGCAGCAAAACTCCTTCAGGCCACCAGCTCCAAGGGGCAGATGCAGCAGGGGCTTCGGAGGAAGATATGGGGATCAGCCCAGAAAAATTTATTGCTTAATCTATGGTGAGGACAAGGGCCACACTACAAGAACATGCTAGATTACTATTCTGAAGCAAAAAGAGATTGCCGAAGCAGAAGCTCGGCAGAATCAGCCGAAGCAGGTCTTACATACTACTTTGTGCCACTCTCCCTACATACCAGAATATGTGGGCAACCAACCTGCAGCTTCTGTTGCTTTGGCAAGCCATTCACAGGCTTCTTGGCCTCAGCTCCCACCGCCACCACTACTGTAACCTACTTATTCCAAAGCCAGCAGCCAGAAGGGTGCTAGTACTCCCAACAACAACTTGACTTCAAGGAGGAGTCCGAAGCTTGTATAGTCAATAGTAATGTACCGAAATCAAAGCACATATACTGAGCAATATCCTGCTTCTGAAATACTTTTATCTTCTATGCCATTTTGCTTTTTGAATAAGGAACAAGCAATGAAAATGTAGTTTTAATTTCTTATAATGATTTTGCTTCTATCAGAATGAAATATATCTTCTTCACAGATTTACGAAGCTCAAAAGTCGTTCCTAAGGGAATGCAGAGCAAAAATTGCCGAAGCTACAAAAAGTCGTTCCTAAGGGAGCACAACGTAAGTTTGTGCTCAAAAGTCGTTCCTAAGGGAATGCAGAGCCAAAATTGCCGAGCTACAAAAAGTCGTTCCTAAGGGAGCGCGGCATAAGTTTTCTGCTCAAAAGTCGTTCCAAAGGGAATGCAGAGCCAAATACCGCCGAAATATAAGGCGAAAAAGTTCAAAAGTCGTTCCTAAGGGGATGCAGAACTTATACCGCTGAAATAGAAGGCAAAGAAGTTCAAAAGACGTTCCTAAGGGGATGTAGAACTTATATCACCGAAATAGAAGGTGAAGAAGCTCAAAAGTCGTTCCTAAGGGGATGCAGAGCTTGTGTGTTCCAATGTGGGCGTGTGGGTGTGTGTCTTCGACATCCTCATCATTTTGCATCATTTCATCACATCATTTCGCATAACATTGCATCATACATCATATTGCATCAACGACATGAGAATCGAATATGAAACCAATCTTCCACGCATGCTTCGTCAAAATGAAAATGTGCTAAGGCACGAAGTAAGCTTCGGGAAATACAGTTTTATCAGCCTTGTCACAAGAAGGGATCTCTTTCTTTACGAAGCATGAAAAGAAGGGAAGGTGTTTTTTCGCCGAAGGCTCAAAAACGATATGTGTGTAAGTTTCATGCATCGTAAAGAAATAAATTACAACGATTTACATATTCGATTCAAAGTTACATACATCAAATATTACATAGTCTTGATACAGTAGAAGCTTAATGTTCATTCCATTGTCCCATACATCGAGCATTTCAGAATATTATTACAATGAAATCTATTCTTCTTTGAGAACATTTTCCGCAATTTCGTTTAAAAGTTTATTGACAACTTCGTCAATAATGGAGTCTGCCATGTTTATAATGTCTAGCGCTTCCTTCATTTCTGGATCAGCTAGGGGATCGCACGGTTCCGGCGGCGGAGATAGTTCAGCTGAAGTAGGTAAAATTGATTAGTTTGAAGCCGCAAATCAAGTACCGAAGCTAAAAAACCAAAAATAATACCTATACGCCTCACGTGTTCTGCAGCCTCTTCAGCTCGTTTTGTTTCTGCTCGGGCGTCATGGGTGTATTTTTCACTCTTTTTATAATATCATGGGCCAGTTCTCGACCACCATTCACCCAGACATCATTATAAAATTTCCCGCCCATTAAAGTTGCTTCAGCTGAAGGATCCTTCGTATCATCTACGGAGAAGGCAGCTTCGGCCTGGGCCATGGTTTTAACGTGATCACATCCGGCCTTCTCCAAGATGGCTGAAATTCCCTACGCACCGAAAAACACGCAAACATCCCCACGATCACTCAAAATTTCTTCAAAGGCTTCGGCTTCTCCACTTATCCATTCAACGACGCCCTCGGGGTCGCCTCGTATAAAGTTTTCTTCAGTAGAGTAGGCACCCACTTTAGCGAAGCTAGTTTTCAATTTCTTCACGCAATCCAAGGATTTCTCAAAGCACCTTTCCTTGGATTCGTGAAGTTCTTCAACATTTTTCTCTAGATAATTTTTCCAATATTCGCTGATTTCTTTATTAGCCTGTGCGAGCGTGCAGTTCTCCTTAGCTTCGGCCAGTTGTCTCTGAAGATCTTCAATTTCGATTTTTTGGGCTTCGGTCTGAGCCTTGTAATGAGCTTCGTCTTCCTTTACTTTATTCACCAATGAAATTAAGATTTTATCTTTTTCCAGACCTTCGTTTCTCAGTTCAATCACCTCTGAACGAAGGTTATTAAGGGCCATTGTATAGCCTTCGTCTTCAATATTCTTCTGCGCCCTCAGGGCATTACTAAGAATTAAGCCCTTCAAAGAGGAGGAAAGAATTGAGCATGACAAATAAAATACTTCATTCTCAAAATCAAAATTAACTTCTATACCTTTTATGCTGTTGTACGCCAAGCTATCAGCAAGATCATCCTTTGACATAATCGAAAGACCTTCTTCAAGTTTCGGAAATCCCATACTTTTAGCTATCTCCCGGCAAACAAATATTTTTTTATTGTCCGAGAGACAGTACTGGAAATCATCTTTATTACTATCGTTAAACACTAAGGCTCCTTTCGGATATTTCAGTTTTTGAGCATAATGCCTTGCTTCCACGATTTCATCTTTGGACAATTTCTTCCCCGAAGCATGTCGATAAATGTAATCAGCAGCTTCGGCCGACGCTTCGGAGGCAGGAGATTTTGCCCTTTCTGCCATATCTTGCCCTACTGTCAGAATGGTATCCGAAGTTTGCTGATCAGCTTGGACTTCAGACGTGACAGCCTTCGTCTCGCTGGGCATTGAGGGCCCAACCTCGGCTTCGGTTTGCCCAGTTCCGGCTTCGGCTTGCCCAGCTTCGACTTCGGCTTGCCCAGCTTCGGCTTCAGTTTGCGCTTTGGTAGCTTCAGCCATTTTATTTGAAGGAGTGGGGCTCAAGGCCTTTCTTCGAGCACAGCATCCAGCACGCTGGCCATTCTCCTCCTCTTGGGAGTTGCGACAGAAGCCTTTCGTGCCTTCGACAGTTTTGCCTCTGTTGAAGGGCTCAGAACTTCTGGCATTTTCATTGTTTCTTCCGCCTGTGGCTCTTCGGCCTTATCATCTTTAGATATGGTTGGCCTGACTATAGGCACCTTCGGCACTATAGTCGGCTCTTCAGCGCTCTGCACAATCGGAGCAGTTTGTTTTGCTTCGGCAGCTGAAGAGGACCCAACGCCAAATTCAGGTACTACGGCCGGTTCAATATAACGCGGTCGGTGGGTCAGAACCTTCATCTTTTTGGTCTTCAGCTCAGCTGGGGTGACTGGTGTGGCAGGTTTTCTCTTTTTTGCTTGCCCTCGCAGCGGGTAGTGATAATCAGGGTATACGAAGCCAATAGCATCAAATACCCTATTCAATCTTTTCTTGCCCCGACCCCTGAAAGCTGCGGACAAAGCATTGTCTTCGGCCTTGGAGTATGCCCCAAGTAGCTCATCACTGGAAGCTTCGATACACTTTAGCCAGTCATCGTTTGGCTCATCAAACTTCTCCCTAAATCTGAAGGTATACTTCAATCGGACCAAACCACCCTCACTGGAATCGGCGGTGGTTTCCTTCGGTATATCCCAGCTCTCTACAAGTGGCCACGCTATGTAGGCTATGTGCTCTTGAATTATATCTCTTGTGACAATGAAGGCGCAAACATTGCTAAAGGCCTTCTGACACGCTTCGACGTCACTTTCAATAGCCACCTTCGGCCTTCGGAGGTCGAAGCGAGAGCAGATGGGGCGTTCGATAATTTCCTTAATATCCTCCCTTTTAATCATATCATTTTTAACATAAAACCATTCCTCCATCCAGGCCCTGGGCCATCTTTTCCTATATGTTGGCACTGGGTAGCTTGCATTGAGACGAGCAATAAATCCATAACAACCGAAGTTGTTGTGGTACTGTTCTTTGCCAGTAGCCTTTGTCTCGTATAATAGCTCGTGCATATTGCAGAAGCACTTCGCGCTCGGCTCCAGCCCCTGGCTTCTTACATCCCAGACAAAAATCCCCATCCTAATAATAGCTTTGGGGGTGATCTGATGAAGGAAGATCTGGTATATCTTCAGCACTTCAACCACAAACTTGCTCAGCGGGAACCAAAGACCTGCCTTTAAGAAGCTTCAGTATATAACAACTTCGTTCTCCTCCGGAGCAGGGGTAGTACTGTCTCCTCCAACTCTGACATTAGACATGTTGCGGAAATATCTCCCCCTCATGGCATCAATATGACTTTGCTTGATAGTCGATTTTCCGAAGATAGTATGGCTTGGGCGCCACGACCGATCCTCAGAGTCTTCATCCCACTTTGCATGTCATAACTATCACTGTCATTAGAATCTTCGGATAAACCCTCCATGATCTCCTTAGTAATTTTCTCTATATTTGTTTTTGCCATGGACTCAATAAATCCAGCAATGTAAGGATCTGCAACCTTATTCTCTTCAAACAGCTTCGTCTCCTCGGTTGTTTTCTTCTCTTCAGTCATCCTTTTCTCTTCACTCATCTTCTTCTCTTCAAACTTAGAGAAAACATGTCTTTAAACCAAAGCTCTAAATGCTTGAAAATCAGGCGAGAGCTAGTCAACAAGAGCTAAAAGTTTGAGAAAATAGCACAAATAGCAGAAAATGGCGTATCAAACGCCGCCACTATGGTTCATATTTATATGCCCAGTGCTTTGCAACTTGGTGGACCCCGTTTGTCATTGGCTGTTGCTATTCTAGCAAAGGGAAGGTGTTTTTTTGGACCATCGGCTTAAGGCCTTCGTTCACGTCGCAGTCTAAATTCGTTGTTATAACAAATTAATACTGCGAGGGGCTACTGTTGGGGGCCTTCGTCTTTCGAAGGTCCTCAAAAACATGATTAACGATGTTTCCCAAAGTGTAATATATGTACAGGAACCTTCAGACTCAGAATGAAGCTGCGTACAATATGAAGAGCAGGGTCGGGACGAAGGTTGAACCAGCTCCGAAGCTACGTGCAAGGGAGCTTCGGCTCAGTAGCAGAAAAAGGAACCGACTTAAAGAGGAAAAGGCTATTTAGTCCTCGATAGATTGTCCTTAAGTCAATAGTAAACATGAAGGGCATGAATGTAATTTTACACAGGCTGCGCCCTGTGCCTATAAATAGATGAACAATACCCCCGTACTGTTCATGCTGACTTGTATTCACTCACGCGTCACACTTGGACTTTTGCCTTCTGTCAAGCCGAAGGTATAAATGTAATTCAATATTGTCCATATTTATCCATAGTGATATAATAAAGGTATATTAAAGATGTCATATGATTATTCATGTTCTCTCTTATATTTCATATGCTTCTTTCATTAACACATATTGTGATGATGAAGGTTCGTCCTTCAAGACCTTCGTGTGAAGATCATTACATCCTAAGGGAGATAATGCTTCGAAGGACGAAGGGCATTAACCTTTAACGTTTTGTGTTGCCTTGTTCTTAACTCATAGCATTTGAGAAGAAGTCCACAACAGTGTCGTCAATGGGACTCAGTGTATGCCGCTCGCTCTGCCGAGGGTGGTTTTCCCCTTGGGATGGAGTGTGGTACATTTAGGAAACCTAACGGTCGGCTACAACCTCAGGGAATCTTTGTAAAGGCTACATAGTGAAACCTTGCCTACTCACCTCGGTAGTGTTTAAGGGTTTGATCGGCCTGAGACAAAAAGTAATCAAGGCTCATGGGTAAAGTGTGCAACCTCTACAAAGTGTTATGAAACTGATATATCAATCGTGCTCATGATTATGAGCGGCCTTGGGAGCTCCATTGATTAGAGATACTATGATTACATATGATAATGAGGTTAATTATGGATTTGATGATTATGATTATGGATATGGTTTCTTGTATTCTTTTCGTTTGGAAGAAGTACTTTTGGGCTAATAACTTGGGTTTAATGCTAAAACCTGGCTCTCTACTAGTAATAATTACCTGACAAACTAAAAGCAACCACTTTGATCTTAACCCCACATAAAGCTAGTCCACCACAGCCAAACGTGACAATTGCTGAGTATGTCGATGTGTACTCACCCTTGCTTTACAACACCAAAACCCCAGGTTGTCCACATTGCAACCACTGCTCAGGAGAAGATGAAGTCGTGGTGGAGGATTTCTAGGAGTTCCAAGACTATGATGAGTTCTAGGCATGGGTTAGCAGCAAACCACTGCTTGTGAAGTCCGTGTTTAGCTATGTTTCGTTTTTGCACTTTGATTTATGTTAACGACTATGTGGATGTCTCGGGCATCATGATGTAATAAAATTAATACTCTTTTATGTTATTATTTGAGCACTGTGTGATGATGTCCAACTATGTAACTACTGCGTATGTGATTTGCTGATCCTGACATGTACATGGTTCTCATTCGGTTTGTCTTCTAAAACCGGGTGTGACAGATCCTTTGTTGGAACGGACATTTGGCAAAGTTGCTAAAGGAGCCAGTGTAGTCCCATGTCTATGCAGCAAATGTGCAAATAGGAAAATACAAACAAAGATGGCCATGGAAGAATGAATCGTTGGAAGTTATTGGCAGCTTGCTTCTGCAGGATCACGCTCTGCCAAAAAGCATGTACGAGGCACAGAAGCTCCTTCGTGTACTCAAGATGACGTATGAGCAGATACATGCTTGTCGGAAGGGTTGTGTTCTATTTAGGAAATAATACGTTGAGGCAAAGTACTATCCTAAGTGTAAATCGTCTAAGTTCATAGAGGTAGAGTCAGGTGATGGATAGAAGAGGCAGCTCGACATCCCCGTGACAATCCTACACCGCCTTCCGTTCATACCGAGGATCCAACGGTTATTCATGACCGAGGAATCTGTGAAATAGATGACCTAGAACAAAAAGGCAAACAATAAAATCCTGATAAGATGATACATGCATCCGATGATGAAGCATGGACCCACTTTGATGTCATTCACCATGCGAAAACCGAAGAGGCTCATAATGTACATGTTGCGTTGGATGGACTGATGGCTGCCCATACACATGTTGGCCCAAGTTTGTTATCCCCCTCAATCTCCCCCTCGGTGTATGCTTTCAATGACAGAACATGTTCTTGTCGTTGATAATTCCTGGACACCCGGGGGAAACGGGTGTGTACATGAGCATGTGATCGATGAATTGGTTCATGCTTAGGAGGAAGGGGTATGGACATACAATCGCTCTATAAAGAAAAACTTCGAAATGCATGTTTAGTAGCAGTACTCCATGCATGACTTCCCAATGTATGGGCTATTCTCCGCCTGGTGTGTGTCATGGTAAGTTCACATGCCCAGTTTGCAAGGAAGCTTTTAGGTTCATTTGCTTGAAGAAGGGTGTCAAATATTCTTCGTTCGATAAACATCAACATTTTCTCCCTCCTGACCATGCATTCCGACTAGACATCAAGAACTTTATGAAAGGTGTCGTAGTGACAGACCGCCCACCTACAATGATGACTGGTGCTGAAGTTCGTCAATTGATAGATTGTCTCGTGGTCAATCCAAAAGGTGGTTTCGTGGGATATGGTGAGAAACATATGTGGACCCACAAGACGGGCTTGACACAGCTCCCCTATTATGATAACATTATCCTTCCACACAACATTGAGGAGATGCACACTGAAAAGAATGTCGCTGAGGCACTTTGGGCAACAATCATGGATATTTCTAATAAGTCAAAGGATAACGTAAATGCAAGTGTGGATCTGGCAGCGTAATGTGATAGACCAAACCAAGAGATAATGCCGCCTAGTAGTGGAAAGACATGGAGAAGGCCTAAGGTCGATTTCATACTAAGGAAGGCCTGGAGGAAGGAAGTACTAGTCTGGATCAAGATGTTAATGTTCCCTGATGGGTATGTAGCTAACCTAATTAGGGGTGAACTTATCTACTATACGAGTCTTAGGGATGAAGAGTCATGACTACCACATATGGATTGAACGAGTTCATCTGATGATGGATTGAGGCTATGTCCCTAAGCATGTCTACCTAGTGCTTGCAGAGTGGAGCTATTTATTCCGCTAGCTTTATGCAAAAGAGTTAAATCGGATCATGATTGCAGACTTGGAAAGAATGACACCCATGTTATAGTGTAAGTTGGAAAAGATCTTTCCACCCGACTTCTTCAATCCGATGCAACATTTGATTCTTCATCTCCTGTATGAGGCACAAATGGGGGGGCCCGTGCAAGGACATTTGTGCTATCCTATCGAGAGATGTCTAAAGACTATTCAAAAGAAATATAGAAATAAATGCACAATCGAGGCTTCCATTGCAGAGGCATACATGCTGGAGGAGGTGTCAAACTTCACAACAACTTACTATGGTGACAAAACTCCCAAGCATGCATAATCCATCCCCTGGTTACGATGATGGCAAAAATGAATCGAATCTCAGCATTCGTGGTTCGACCACCAAGACCCTGAGACATGAAGAGTGGTGCCATACCATGCTATATCTGTTGACCAACCATGACGAGGTGATGCCATACATGCATCAATTTCTTGATGAATTCTGGCGTCGATCAAGGGATCCAACTCCACAGGAATATGATACCCTTCTTACAAAGGGTGTGGGAAATGGATTGATTTTATTTCCTGGTTCAAACAGAAGGTAACGTACTTAGTTTGTCATTTGAAGTTGCTCTTACATACAAATAATATAATAATCTAGCGTGTTTGATCTTGCAGGGTCAAAGAGATACGACTATGAGTGCCGAGTTGAGACAATTATCCAATGGCTTTGCCTATAGGATCAAGACATTTTTTTATGTATGACGTTAATGGATATCGTTTTCGCACAACAAGTTATGACCAAGTTGGTCCAATCGAAAAACCACATGTTCTAGAGTTTTTACTCCTGGCTTGACGAGGTCGAGTATTATGGGAGAATTGAAGAAATATATGAACTCATTTTTTATGGTTCCAAACCTCTTACTCTAGTGATATTCAAATGTCATTGGTTTGGCCCTGAAGTGACGAGACAGGCACATTCTAATATTAGGCTAGTCAAAATTTGACATGATTTCATCTTACGAGGAGACGATGTCTATATCGTGGACCAACAAGCCACACAAGTGTATTATCTGTCATACGCGTGCCAAATGAAAGAGCATCTTAAGGGCTAGGATGTTGTGTAAAAGGTACCACCGCATAATAAATTACCTATTTCAAATGATGAAGATTATAATTTAGACTCAAACACATATGATAGAGAGTTCTTTCAAGAAGATGGGCTGGAAGGACGATTTGTGATAGACTTAATCGAAGCGATCGGAATGGAAGTAGATATCAAAATGTTGTTGACGAGGAGGAGGATGAGGTGCAAAACGAGAATGACTTAGAAATGCTTGAAGGGTTACATTTAGACAATGACAATGAAAAACTTGTGCCTTTAGATGGTGTTGACTTTGAAATGGTAGATGGTGATGATGACACTTATGACCCAACTAATCCCGACCATGAAGTTTATTTTTAATCGATAATCGATGTAATACTATATTTTATTTATTTTGCATCTGTTTCTAAATACATATTTTTGTATGTTCTTATTTGCTTACTCTTAATTGCAAGTGATTGAACAAAGATGGTGGGCAATGGGATGAGGACGAGGAGGGAGAGGGGGAGGAGGAGGAGGAGCATCCGTAGGACGAAGGAGGACATGCACTAGCAGGACGAGGACGTGCACGAGCAGGTGGACAACGCGACACAGCAGGATGACGATGACACTCAACTGGATGACGATGGGCGCAGCAGGACGCCTCTGGTTCAACGTGGGTCAACTTGCGAGGTCCCGCAAGTCTCCCTTAGCGATCGATACTTGTTGACAGACGCCCGCTAATTCGACCTAAGGGGGAAATGTATGTTACATTAGATGTTGTCGCTGCTTCTTCATATTATATGTTCAAATTCAAAATAGAAACTAATACTTTTTATTGATCACTTGCACAGGTCTTGGACGTTTGTGTAGAATGCAGGGGGTCACAAATTCAACCCCAATGGCATCCTCGGCCTTTTGTGTAGGGAACACTTCCCTTGACTTGTTGAGCACAGCGGAGCGACGAGCTGAGCCTATTCATTTGATCACTACATCGTCGCCCCCGATGGAGTAGATCGGGATGGCAGGCTATTCGACAACAAGGCGGAGCGGGTGAAGTATACATATCCAAACGTGTCGCCCGACCCGGCCCAGCCCGGGCACGTGCTCGGCCCGGTCCAATAGAGGCGTGCTAGGCATGACACAGGCAGCCTACGGGTCGTGCCTGGCTTACCCGGCGTGCCGGCCCCTGGACCCAGGCATGGCCCGATAGGTATTCGAGCGGGCCGGGCCGTACCATTGTACTAGTCAACCCAGTGGTAGAGGGCTGGACCTGGCCCGAAAATCACAGAAAATCACATATACAATTATATAACAGAATTTACAACAAACACAAAAGACGACACAAGAAATATATTATTGAGTTGTTCGTGCAATGCTGCCTCATTAAAAACCTTCCTAGGTAAAAACTCACACCTCGTGAGAAAACCCTAGGAAGGAAAAAAGAGTGCAGCCAGCTCAAATTTATAATGTATGCAGGCATGCAACCATGTTCATAGTTCAATACAACAATTCACAAGAGATAGAGACAAAGGATAAGATTACTGAGAACACCTAGAGGGGGGGTGAATAGGTGATCCTGTAAAACTTTAAACTTAAGCCACAAAAACTTGGTTAGGCGTTAGCACAATAATCGCCAAGTGGCTAGAGAGGAGTCTCAACAAAACACAATAACCACGAAGATATCAATCACAGAGATAGCACAGTGGTTATCCCGTGGTTCGGCCAAGACCAACGCTTGCCTACTCCATGTTGTGGCGTCCCAACGGACGAGGGTTGCAATCAACCCCTCTCAAGCGGTCCAAAGACCCACTTGAATACCACGGTGTTTTGCTTTGCTTTTCTTAATCCCGTTCGCGAGGAATCTCCACAACTTGGAGTCTCTCGCCCTTACAAAGATGTTCACAAAGAAGCACGGAGTAAGGGAGGGATTAGCAACTCACACAAGACACAAAGATCACAGCAAATACGCACACACAAGACCCAGACTTAAGCTCAAAAGACTAGCACACTAGAACGGAGCTCAAATCACTAGAATGTCAAACAAGTGCGCAAGAATGGAGTGTGAGTGATCAAGAGTGCTCAAGGAATGCTTGGTATCTTCCTCCATGCGCCTAGGGGTCCCTTTTATAGCCCCAAGGCAGCTAGGAGCCGTTGAGAGCAATCCGGGAAGGCAATTCTTGCCTTCTGTCGCCTGGCGCACCGGACAGTCCGGTGCACCACCGGACACTGTCCGGTGCGGATTTCCTTCCTTATTTGGCGAAGCCGACCGTTGGCAGCCTTGGAGCCGTTGGCGCACCGGACACTGTCCGGTGCACACTGGACAGTCCGGTGCCCCCTCCCGACCGTTGGCTCGGCCACGTGTCTCGCGCGGATCGCGCAGTCGACCGTTGGCCCGGCCGACCGTTGGCTCACCGGACAGTCTGGTGCACATCGGACAGTCCGGTGAATTATAGCCGTACGCCGTTAATTTATTCCCGAGAGCGGCCAGTTCGCCTGAGCCAGCCTGGCGCACCGGACACTGTCCGGTGCTCCCAGACTGAGCAGAGTCTTGGCTGCTCGAGCCAAGACATTTCCAATTGTTCTTTTCCTGTTTCCAGCACTTAGACACAATACATTAGTCTTTAAAACAATGTACTAAGTCTGAGAAACATACCTTTATACTTGATTTGTACTTTGTCCACCATTTGACACTTAGGCACTTGTGTTGGACACTAAATCACCAAAACACTTAGAAATGGCCCAAGGGCACATTTCCCTTTCAATCTCCCCCTTTTTGGTGATTTATGCCAACACAACATAAAGCAAGTAGAACAAGTACAAAATCAATTCAAATAAGAACTCAAATTGTTTTGAATCAAATTTGGCATATATGGATCATTCTTTGCCACCACTTGGTTTGTTTTTGCAAATCAAACTCAATTTCCTATCTCTAAGTCAAACGCACATGTTGAAACTTAAATAGAGATATTTCACGAAAAATTGATCAAGGATTCAAAAACTCCCCCTTTTTACCATAATTAAACCTTCTCCCCATAGGAGACCAACTTTCGACACTAAGAGCAATTAAGAGTATTGTGACAAACAAAAACTCTAACTCTATTATTTTCAAAATTCACAAGTGGTAGCTGATCCATTTTGCTTTGGCCTTATTTTCTCCCCCTTTGGCATCAAGCACCAAAACGGGATCAATTTTGGCCCTTTAACCCCATTGCCTCACCAAAAATCTTCAACTAAGAGTAAAAGGCAATAAGAGTACTAAGATGAACTTGGAAGAAGTTACTCGTTCATCAGAGTGCAGTGGAAGTCTTGCATGGTCCAAGTTCACCTTTTCCCTTTCAAACCTCCTTTGAGACTAAATGAAGCAAACTCAAGCACACAGTTAGTCTCAAAGGGTCAAGTTGTAGCACATCTCCCCCTAAATTTGTGCATCACTTGCAAATGGACTTGTAAGGTCAGGGGAGTGCTTGTACAACTTGAGCACCATAAACAAAATGCATAAGGAACATGATCAAAGGCATAAACACATGTATGCTATAAATCAATCCAAGTTCTGCGAATCTAAGACATTTAGCTCACTACGCAACTTGCAAAAGGTCTGCTCATCTAAAGGCTTGGTAAAGATATCGGCTAGCTGGTTCTCGGAGCTAACATGAAACACTTCGATATCTCCCTTTTGCTGGTGGTCTCTCAAAAAGTGATGCCGGATGTCAATGTGCTTTGTGCGGCTGTGTTCAACAGGATTATTCGCCATGCGGATAGCACTCTCATTATCACATAGGAGTGGGACTTTGCTCAAATTGTAGCCAAAGTCCCTGAGGGTTTGCCTCATCCAAAGTAGTTGCGCGCAACACTAACCTGCGGCAACGTACTCGGCCTCAACGGTGGATAGGGTAACGGAAGTTTGTTTCTTAGAACTCCATGACACCAGGGACCTTCCTAAGAATTGGCACGTCCCCGATGTACTCTTCCTATCGACCTTACATCCAGCATAGTCGGAGTCTGAATATCCAATCAAGTCAAATGTAGACCCCTTTGGATACCAGATCCCGAAATAAGGCGTAGCGACTAAATATCTAAGAATTCGCTTCACAGCCACTAAGTGACACTCCTTAGGATCGGATTGAAATCTAGCACACATGCATACGCTAAGCATAATATCTGGTCTACTAGCACATAAATAAAGTAGAGACCCTATCATAGACCGGTATGCTTTTTGATCAACGGACTTACCTCCTTTGTTGAGGTCGGTGTGTCCGTCGGTTCCCATCGGAGTCTTTGCGGGCTTGGCGTCCTTCATCCCAAACCTCTTGATCAAATCTTGGGTGTACTTCGTTTGGGAGATGAATGTACCATCCTTGAGTTGCCTCACATGGAACCCAAGGAAGTAGCTTAACTCGCCCATCATCGACATCTCGAATTTCTGAGTCATCACCCTGCTAAACTCTTCACAAGACTTTTGGTTAGTAGAACCAAATATTTTGTCATCGACATAAATTTGGCACACAAAAAGATCACCATCACAAGTCTTAGTAAAAAGAGTTGGATCGGCTTTCCCAACCTTGAAAGCATTAGCAATTAAAAAGTCTCTAAGGCATTCATACCATGCTCTTAGGGCTTGCTTAAGTCCATAGAGCACCTTAGAGAGCTTACACACGTGGTCGGGGTACCGTTCATCCTCGAAGCCAGGGGGTTGCTCCATGTACACCTCCTCCTTGATTGGCCCGTTGAGGAAAGCGCTCTTCACATCCATTTGGAACAACCTGAAAGAATGATGAGCGGCATATGCTAGCAAAATATGAATGGACTCTAGCCTAGCCACAGGAGCAAAAGTCTCCTCAAAGTCCAAACCTGCGACTTGGGCATAACCTTTTGCCATAAGTCGAGCCTTGTTCCTCGTCACCACCCTGTGCTCGTCTTGTTTGTTGCGGAACACCCACTTGGTTCCCACAACATTTTGCTTGGGACGAGGCACTAGTGTCCAAACTTCATTTCTTTTGAAGTTGTTGAGCTCCTCCTACATGGCCAACACCCAGTCTGGATCTAGCAAGGCCTCTTCTACCCTGAAAGGCTCAATAGAAGAGACAAAAGAGTAATGCTCACAAAAATTAACTAATCGAGATCGAGTAGTTACTCCCTTGCTAATATCACCCAAAATTTGGTCGATGGGATGATCCCTTTGAAGCTCGAACTTGGGTTGGAGGTGCCGGTTGTGCTTCTTCCTCCATTACATGATCATCTTGTGCTCCCCCTTGATCACACGCCTCCTGTTCATCATCTTGAGTTGGGGTTTGCACCATTGTTGAGGAAGAAGGTTGATCTTGCTCATCTTGTTCCTGTGGCCGCACATCTCCAATCGCCATGGTGCGTATTGTGGTCGTTGGAACTTCTTCTCCATCTACATCATCAAAATCAACAACTTGCTCTCTTGTTGAGCCATTAGTCTCATCAAATACAACGTCGCTAGAGACTTCAACCAAACCCGATGATTTGTTGAAGACTCTATACGCCTTTTGATAGTCGCCTAGGGGGGTGAATAGGGCGAAACTGAAATTTACAAATATAAACACAACTACAAGCCGGGTTAGCGTTAGAAATAAAAACGAGTCCGCGAGAGAGGGTGCAAAACAAATCTCGAGCAAATAAGGAGTGTGACACAAGGATTTGTTTTACCGAGGTTCGGTTCTCGCAAACCTACTCCCCGTTGAGGTGGTCACAAAGACCGGGTCTCTTTCAACCCTTCCCTCTCTCAAACGGTTCCTCGGACCGAGTGAGCTTCTCTTCTCAAATCACTTGGGAATCAAACTTCCCGCAAGGACCACCACACAATTGGTGTCTCTTGCCTCAATTACAAGTGAGTGTTTGATCACAAGAAAGAATGCCAAAGAAAAGAAGCGATCCAAGCGCAAGAGCTCAAATGAACACTACAAATCACTCTCTCTAGTCACTAAGGCTTTGTGTGGAGTTGGGAGAGGATTTGATCTCTTTTGGTGTGCTTTGCAATGAATGCTAGCTCTTGTATAGTGGTTGGAAGTTAGAAAACTTGGATGCAATGAATGGTGGGGTGGTTGGGGTATTTATAGCCCCAACCACCAAACATGACCGTTGGTGGAGGTTGTCTGTCGTATGGTGCACCGGACAGTCCGGTGCACACCGGACATGTCCGGTGCGCCAGCCACGTCACCAAAGCCGTTGCGATTCGACCGTTGGAGTTCTGTCTCCTGGGCCCGCCTCGATGTCCCGTGGCGCACCGGACATGTACTGTAGAGTGTCCGGTGCGCCAGCATGGGCATGCCTGACGCCAGCGTGCTCTGGCGCGCATTAAATGCCGTTGCAGGTGACCGTTGGCGCGAAGTAGTCGTTGCCCCGCTGTTACACCGGACAGTCCGGTGTACACCGGACATGCCCGGTGAATTATAGCGGAGCAGTCTTCGTGATTTCCCGAGGCTGCCAAGTTCCAGAGCCACGTCCTCTTGGAGCACCGGACACTGTCCGGTGTACACCAGACAGTCCGGTGAATTATAGCGCGCCGGCTCTAAGAAGTTCCCGAGGCTGAGGAGTTCTGGGCGAAGTCCCCTGGTGCACCGGACACTGTCTGGTGCGCCACCGGACAGTCCGGTGCGCCAGACCAGGGAGCCTTTCGGGATGCCTTTAGCTCTCTACTTTGAACCCAACTTTGGTCTTTTTAATTGGCTTGTTGTGAACCTTTGACACCTGTATCACTTATACACTAGAGCAAACTAGTTAGTCCATTTATTTGTGTTGGGCAATTCAACCACCAAAATTATTTAGGAACTAGGTGTAAGCCTAATTCCCTTTCCATCTCCCCCTTTTTGGTGATTGATGCCAACACAAACCAAAGCAAATATAGAAGTGTATAATTGAACTAGTTTGCATAATATAAGTGCAAAGGTTGCTTGGAATTGAGCCAATATAATTACTTACAAGATATGCATGGATTGTTTCTTCATTCTTGACATTTTGGACCACGCTTGCACCACATGTTTTGTTTTTGCAAACTATTTTGTAAATCCTTTTCAAAGTTCTTTTGCAAATAGTCAAAGGTAAATGAATAAGATTTTTCGAAGCATTTTCAAGATTTGAAATTTTCTCCCCCTGTTTCAAATGCTTTTCCTTTGACTAAACAAAACTCCCCCTAAATGAGATCCTCCTCTTAGTGTTCAAGAGGGTTTTGATATATCATTTTTGAAATACTACTTTCTCCCCTTTTTAACACAATAAGATACCAATTTGAAATTTACCAATTGAAAATCTCCAATTTTAAAATTAGGTGGTGGTGCGGTCCTTTTGCTTTGGGCTCATACTCTCTCCCCCTTTGGCATGAATCGCCAAAAACAGAGTCATTAGAGCCCTTTGAAGTACTTTCTTCCCCTTTGGTCATAAATAAATGAGTTAAGATTATACCAAAGACGAAGTCCTTTTGCTCTCTCCCCCAAAGATGGAGAGTGACACGGAGCGACGGCGAAGGATGAGTTACGGAGTGGAAGCCTTTGTTTTCGCCGAAGACTCCAATTCCCTTTCAATACACCTATGACTTGGTTTGAAATAGACTTGAAAACATATTAGTCATAGCATATGAAAGAGACATAATCAAAGGTATATAAAAGAGCTATGTGTGCAATTTAACAAAAGAAGTTCCTAGAATCAAGAATATTGAGCTCATGCCTAAGTTTGTTAAAAGTTTGTTCATCAAGAGGCTTGGTAAAGATATCGGCTAATTGATCTTTAGTGTTAATGTAAGAAATCTCGATATCTCCTTTTTGTTGGTGATCCCTAAGAAAATGATACCGAATGGCTATGTGTTTAGTGCGGCTATGCTCGACGGGATTATCCGCCATCTTGATTGCACTCCCATTATCACATAGCAAAGGGACTTTGGTTAATTTGTAACCATAGTCCCGCAGGGTTTGCCTCATCCAAAGCAATTGCGCGCAACAATGGCCTGCGACAATGTACTCGGCTTCGGCGATGGAAAGAGCGACCGAATTTTGCTTCTTTGAAGCCCAAGACACCAAGGACCTTCCCAAGAACTGGCAAGTCCCCGATGTGCTCTTCCTATTGATTTTACACCCCGCCCAATCGGCATCCGAATAACCAATCAAATCAAATGTGGATCCCCTAGGATACCAAAGCCCAAACTTAGGAGTATAAGCCAAATATCTCAAGATTCATTTTACGGCCGTAAGGTGAGCTTCCTTAGGGTCAGCTTGGAATCTTGCACACATGCATACGGAAAGCATAATATCCGGTCGAGATGCACATAAATAGAGTAAAGAACCTATCATCGACCGATATACCTTTTGATCCACGGACTTACCTCCCGTGTCGAGGTCGAGATGCCCATTAGTTCCCATGGGTGTCTTGATGGGCTTGGCATCCTTCATCCCAAACTTGTTTAGAATATCTTGAGTATACTTCGTTTGCTAATGAAGGTGCCCTCTTGGAGTTGCTTCACTTGAAATCCCAAGAAGTACTTCAACTCCCCCATCATAGACATCTCGAACTTTTGTGTCATGATCCTACTAAATTCTTCACATGTAGACTTGTTAGTAGACCCAAATATAATATCATCAACATAAATTTGGTATACAAACAAGTCATTATCAAGAGTTTTAGTGAATAGAGTAGGATCGGCCTTTCCGACTTTGAATTCATTAGTGATGAGAAAATCCCTAAGGCATTCATACCATGCTCTTGGGGCTTGCTTGAGCCCATAAAGCGCCTTAGAGAGTTTGTAAACATGGTTAGGGTACTCACTATCTTCAAAGCCGGGAGGTTGCTCAACATAGACCTCTTCCTTGATTGGTCCATTAAGGAAGGCACTCTTCACGTCCATTTGGTAAAGCTTGAAGCCATGGTAAGTAGCATAGGCCAATAATATTCGAATTGACTCAAGCCTAGCTACGGGTGCATAGGTTTCACCGAAATCCAAACCTTCGACTTGGGAGTATCCTTTGGCCACAAGTCGAGCTTTGTTCCTTGTCACCACACCATGCTCATCTTGCTTGTTGCGGAAGACCCATTTGGTTCCTACAACATTTTGATTAGGACGTGGAACTAAATGTCATACCTCATTCCTAGTGAAGTTGTTGAGCTCCTCTTGCATTGCCACCACCCAATCCGAATCTTGTAGTGCTTCCTCTACCCTGTGTGGCTCAATAGAGGAAACAAAAGAGTAATGCTCACAAAAGTGTGCAACTCGAGATCTAGTGGTTACCCCCTTATGAATGTCGCCGAGGATGGTGTCGACGGGGTGATCTCGTTGGATTGCTTGATGGACTCTTGGGTGTGGCGGCCTTGGTTCTTCATCCTCCTTGTCTTGATCATTTGCATCTCCCCCTTGATCATTGCCGTCATCTTGAGGTGGCTCATTTGCTTGATCTTCTACTTCATCAACTTGAGCTTCATCCTCATTTTGAGTTGGTGGAGATGCTTGCGTGGAGGAGGAAGGTTGATCTTGTGCATTTGGAGGTCTTCGGATTCCTTTGGACACACATCCCCAATGGACATGTTCCTTAGCGCGATGCATGGAGCCTCTTCATTACCTATCTCATCAAGATCAACTTGCTCTACTTGAGAGCCGTTAGTCTCATCAAACACAACGTCACAAGAAACTTCAACTTGTCTAGTGGACTTGTTAAAGACTCTATATGCCCTTGTGTTTGAATCATATCCTAGTAAAAAGCCTTCTACTGTCTTAGGAGCAAATTTAGATTTTCTACCTCTTTTAACAAGATTAAAGCATTTGCTACCAAAGACTCTAAAATATGAAATATTGGGCTTTTTACCGGTTAGGAGTTCATAAGATGTCTTCTTGAGGATTCGATGTAGATACAATCGGTTGATGGCGTAGCAGGCGGTGTTGACTGCCTCGGCCCAAAACCGATCTGAAGTCTTGTACTCATCAAGCATGGTCCTTGCCATGTCCAATAGAGTTCGATTCTTCCTCTCCACTACACCATTTTGTTGTGGCGTGTAGGGAGAAGAGAACTCATGCTTGATGCCCTCCTCCTCAAGGAAGCCTTCGATTTGAGAGTTCTTGAACTCCGTCCCGTTGTCGCTTCTAATTTTCTTGATCCTTAAGGCGAACTCGTTTTGAGCTCGTCTCAAGAATCCCTTTAAGGTTTCTTGGATTTGAGATTTTTCCTGCAAAAAGAACACCCAAGTGAAGCGAGAATAATCATCCACTATTACAAGACAATACTTACTCCCGCCGATGCTTATGTAAGCAATCGGGCCGAATAGATCCATGTGGAGTAGCTCAAGCGGCCTGTCGGTCGTCATGATGTTCTTGTGTGGATGATGGGCACCAACTTGCTTTCCTGCTTGGCATGCGCTACAAATCCTGTTTTTCTCAAAATGAACATTTGTTAGTCCTAAAATGTGTTCTCCCTTTAGAAGCTTGTGAAGATTCTTCATCCCAACATGTGCTAGTCGGCGATGCCAGAGCCAGCCCATGTTAGTCTTAGCAATTAAGCAAGTGTCGAGTTCAGCTCTATCAAAATCTACCAAGTATAGCTGACCCTCTAACACTCCCTTAAATGCTATTGAATCATTACTTCTTCTAAAGACAGTGACACCTACATCAGTGAAAAGACAGTTGTAGCCCATTTTGCATAATTGAGATACAGAAAGCAAATTGTAATCTAATGAGTCTACAAGAAAAACATTGGAAATAGAATGGTCAGGAGATATAGCTATTTTACCAAGACCTTTGACCAAACCTTGATTTCCATCCCCGAATGTGATAGCTCGTTGGGGATCTTGGTTTTTCTCGTAGGAGGAGAACATCCTTTTCTCCCCTGTCATGTGGTTTGTGCACCCGCTATCGATGATCCAACTTGAGCCCCCGGATGCATAAACCTACAAAATAATTTTAGTTCTTGACTTTAGGTACCCAAACGGTTTTGGGTCCTTTGGCATTAGAAACAAGAACTTTGGGTACCCAAACACAAGTCTTGGAGCCCTTGTGTTTGCCCCCAACAAACTTGGCAACTACCTTGCCGGATTTGTTAGTCAAAACATAAGAAGCATCAAAAGTTTTAAATGAAAGACTATGTTCATTTGATGCACTAGGAGTTTTCTTCTTAGGCAACTTAGCACGGGTTGGTTGCCTAGAGCTAGATGTCTCACCCTTATACATAAAAGCATGGGTAGAACCAGAGTGAGACTTCCTAGAATGAATTCTCCTAATTTTGCTCTCGGGATAACCGACAGGGTACAAAATGTAACCCTCGTTATCCTGAGGCATGGGAGCCTTGCCCTTTACAAAATTAGACAATCTTTTAGGAGGGGCATTAAGTTTGACATTGTCTCCCCTTTGGAAGCCAATGCCATCCTTGATGCCAGGGCGTCTCCCATTATAGAGCATACTTCTAGCAAATTTAAATTTTTCATTCTCTAAGTTATGCTCGGCAATTTTAGCATCTAATTTTGCTATATGATCATTTTGTTGTTTAATTAAAGACATGTGATCATGAATAGCATTAATATCAACATCTCTACATCTAGTACAAATAGATACATGCTCAACAATAGATGTAGAGGGTTTGCAAGATTTTAATTCTACAACCTTAGCATGTAACATGTCATTCTTAGTTCTAAGGTCGGAAATAGTAGCATTGCAAACATCAAAATCTTTAGCCTTGGCAAACAATTTTCCATTTTCAATCCTAAGGCTAGCAAGAGAAATGTTCAATTCTTCAATCCTAGCAAGTAAATCATCATCATTATTTCTAGAATTGGTAATTGAAACATTACAAACATGAGAATCAACCTTAGCTAACAAATTAGCATTTTCATTTCTAAGGTTGTCTATTGTCTCATGGCAAGTGCTTAGCTCACTAGATAATTTTTTTCACATTTCTCAATTTCTAGAGCATAAGCATTTTTAACCTTAACATGTTTCTTATTTTCCTTAATTAGGAAGTCCTCTTGAGAATCCAAAAGGTCATCCTTTTCATGAATATCACTAATTAATTCATTTATTTTTTCCTTTTGTTCCATGTTAAGGTTGGCAAAAAGGGTACGCAAATTATCTTCCTCATCACTAGCATTATCATCACTAGAGGACTCATATCTAGTGGAGGATTTAGATTTAACCTTCTTCTTTTTGCCGTCCTTTGCCATGAGGCATTTGTGGCCGACGTTGGGGAAGAGGAGTCCCTTGGTGACGGCGATGTTGGCGGCGTCCTCGTCGGAGGAGTCGGTGGAGCTCTCGTCGGAGTCCCACTCGCGGCATACGTGGGCATCGCCGCCCCTCTTCTTGTGGTACCTCTTCTTTTCTCTCCTCTTGCCCTTCTTATCGTTATCCCTGTCACTGTCACTTGATAATTGACATTTAGCAATAAAGTGACCGGGCTTACCACACTTGTAGCAAACCTTCTTGGAACGGGATTTGTAATCCTTCCCCTTCCGTTGCTTGAGGATTTGGCGAAAGCTTTTGATGATTAAAGCCATCTCCTCGTTGTCGAGCTTTGAAGCGTCGATTGGTTGTCTACTTGGTGTAGACTCCTCCTTCTTCTCCTCCGTCGCCTTGAAAGCCATCGGTTGTGCTTCGGACATGGAGGGATCATCAAGCTCGTTGATCTTCTTTGAGCCCTTGATCATACATTCAAAGCTCACAAAATTCCCGATAACTTCCTCGGGGGTCATTAGTGTATATCTAGGATTACCACGAATTAATTGAACTTGAGTGGGGTTAAGGAAGATGAGTGATCTAAGAATAACCTTAACCACCTCGTGGTCATCCCATTTCTTGCTCCCGAGGTTGCGCACTTGGTTCACCAAGGTTTTGAGCCAGTTGTACATAACTTGTGGCTCCTCCCCTTGGCGAAGACGGAAGCGACCGAGCTCCCCCTCGATCGTTTCCCGCTTGGTGATCTTGGTGAGTTCATCACCCTCGTGCGCGGTCTTGAGTAGATCCCAAATCTCCTTTGCATTCTTCAACCCTTGCACCTTGTTATATTCCTCTCTACTTAGAGAGGCAAGGAGTATGGTTGTGGCTTGGGAGTTGAAGTGCTCGATTTGAGCTACTTCATCCACATCATAGTCTTCATCCCCTACGGATGGTACCTGTGCACCAAACTCAACAACATCTCATATACTTTTGTGGAGTGAGGTTAGATGAAATCGCATTAAATCACTCCACCTAGCATAATCTTCACCATCAAATGTTGGCGGTTTGCCTAATGGGACGGAAAGTAAAGGTGTATGTTTAGAAATGCGAGGGTAGCGTAGGGGAATCTTACTATACTTCTTACGCTCTTGGCGTTTAGAAGTGACGGACGCCGCGTCGGAGCCGGAGGTGGATGCCGATGAAGAATCGGTCTCGTAGTAGACCACCTTCCTCATCCTCTTTTTCTTGTCTCCACTCCGATGCGACTTGTGGGAAGAGGATTTCTCCTTCTTCTTTTTGTGGTGTGAAGAAGATTTCTTCTCCTTTCCTTTGGAGGAGTCCTTCTTCTTCTCCTTCCCTTTGGAGGAGTCTTTCTTCTCCTTCCTCTTGGTGCGGGACTCTTCCGATGAAGTGCTCCCGTGGCTTGTAGTGGGCTTTTCGCCGGTCTCCATCTCCTTCTTGGCGTGATCTCCCGACATCACTTCGAGCGGTTAGGCTCTAATGAAGCACCGGGCTCTGATACCAATTGATAGTCGCCTAGGAGGGGTGAATAGGGCGAAACTGAAATTTACAAATATAAACACAACTACAAGCCGGGTTAGCGTTAGAAATAAAAACGAGTCCGCGAGAGAGGGTGCAAAACAAATCTCGAGCAAATAAGGAGTGTGACACAAGGATTTGTTTTACCGAGGTTCGGTTCTCGCAAACCTACTCCCCGTTGAGGTGGTCACAAAGACCGGGTCTCTTTCAACCCTTCCCTCTCTCAAACGGTCCCTCGGACCGAGTGAGCTTCTCTTCTCAAATCACTTGGGAATCAAACTTCCCGCAAGGACCACCACACAATTGGTGTCTCTTGCCTCAATTACAAGTGAGTGTTTGATCACAAGAAAGAATGCCAAAGAAAAGAAGCGATCCAAGCGCAAGAGCTCAAATGAACACTACAAATCACTCTCTCTAGTCACTAAGGCTTTGTGTGGAGTTGGGAGAGGATTTGATCTCTTTTGGTGTGCTTTGCAATGAATGCTAGCTCTTGTATAGTGGTTGGAAGTTAGAAAACTTGGATGCAATGAATGGTGGGGTGGTTGGGGTATTTATAGCCCCAACCACCAAACATGACCGTTGGTGGAGGTTGTATGTCGTATGGTGCACCGGACAGTCCGGTGCACACCGGACATGTCCGGTGCACACCGGACATGTCCGGTGCGCCAGCCACGTCACCAAAGCCGTTGCGATTCGACCGTTGGAGTTCTGTCTTCTGGGCCCGCCTCGATGTCCCGTGGCGCACCGGACATGTACTGTAGAGTGTCTGGTGCGCTAGCATGGGCGTGCCTGACGCCTGCGCGCTCTGGCGCGCATTAAATGCCGTTGCAGGTGACCGTTGGCGTGAAGTAGCCGTTGCCCCGCTGTTACACCGGACATGTCCGGTGAATTATAGCGGAGCAGTCTTCGTGATTTCCCGAGGCTGCCAAGTTCCAGAGCCGCGTCCTCTTGGAGCACCGGACACTGTCCGGTGTACACCGGACAGTCCGGTGAATTATAGCGCGCCGGCTCTAAGAATTTCCCGAGGCTGAGGAGTTCTGGGCGAAGTCCCCTGGTGCACCGGACACTGTCCGGTGCGCCACCGGACAGTCCGGTGCGCCAGACCAGGGAGCCTTTCAGGATGCCTTTAGCTCTCTACTTTGAACCCAACTTTGGTCTTTTTAATTGGGTTGTTGTGAACCTTTGACACCTATATCACTTATACACTAGAGCAAACTAGTTAGTCCATTTATTTGTGTTGGGCAATTCAACCACCAAAATTATTTAGGAACTAGGTGTAAGCCTAATTCCCTTTCACCTTTGTATTTGAGTCATAACCTAACAAAAACCCTTCTACGACTTTGGGAGCAAATTTGGAATTCCTACCCTTCTTCACTAGAATGTAGCATTTACTCCCAAAAACTCGAAAATACGAAACATTGGGTTTGTTACCGGTTAGTAGCTCATACGACGTCTTCTTGAGGAGGCGATGAAGGTAGACCCTGTTGATGGCGTGGCAAGTCGTGTTCACGGCTTCCGACCAAAAGCGGTCGGGGGTCTTGAACTCTCCAAGCATTGTCCTCGCCATGTCTATAAGCGTCCTGTTCTTCCTCTCTACCACACCATTTTGTTGTGGTGTGTAGGGAGCGGAGAACTCGTGCTTGATCCCTTCCTCCTCAAGGTACTCCTCCACTTGAAGGTTCTTGAACTCGGACCCATTGTCGCTCCTTATCTTTTTCACCTTGAGCTCAAACTCGTTTTGAGCTCTCCTTAGGAAGCGCTTGAGGGTCCCTTGGGTTTCAGATTTATCTTGCAAAAAGAATACCCAAGTGAAGCGGGAAAAGTCATCAACTATAACAAGACCATACTTACTTCCTCCTATACTTAGATAGGCGACGGGTCCGAAGAGGTCCATGTGAAGCATCTCCAAAGGTCTTGATGTGGTCATCACATTTTTGGTGTGATGAGAGCTTCCCACCTGTTTGCCTGCTTGACAAGCTGCACAAGGTCTATCTTTTTCGAATTGCACATTAGTTAAACCTATCACGTGTTCTCCCTTTAGAAGCTTGTGAAGGTTCTTCATCCCCACATGTGCTAAGCGGCGATGCCATAGCCAGCCCATGCTAGTCTTAGCAATTAAGCATGCATCTAGACCGGCCTCCTCTTTTGCAAAATCAACTAAGTAAAGTTTGTCGTCTAATACACCCTTAAAAGCAAGTGAACCATCACTTCTTCTAAAGACAGACACATCTACATTTGTGAATAGACAATTATATCCCATATTGCATAATTGACTAACAGATAACAAATTATATCCAAGAGACTCAACTAAAAACACATTAGATATAGAGTGCTCGGATGAAATAGCAATTTTACCTAACCCTTTTACCTTGCCTTGATTCCCATCACCGAATATTATTGAATCTTGGGAATCCTTGTTTTTGACGTAGGAGGTGAACATCTTCTTCTCCCCCGTCATATGGTTTGTGCATCCGCTGTCGATAATCTAGCTTGAACCCCCGGATGCATAAACCTGCAATGCAAATTTAGGCTTGGGTCTTAGGTACCCAACTCTTGTTGGGTCCTACAAGGTTAGTCACAATTGTCTTAGGGACCCAAATGCAGGTTTTGTCTCCCTTGCATTTTGCCCCTAATTTTCTAGCAACTATCTTCCTATCCTTTCTACAAATAGCAAAGGAAGCATTTAAAGCATGATATATTGTAGAAGGTTCATTAACTTTCCTAGGAACATTAACAACATTTCTCCTATGCATATTATGAACAACATTTCTCCTAGCAACATTTCTATCAAGCATAACATGGGAACTAGAAGCAGTCATAGCATGAAAGTCAAAAGCGTCATAACTTCTAAAGGCATTCTTAGAATGTCTCCTACCATGATACATGAAAGCATGGTTCTTTTGCACACTACTAGCCATAGGGGCCTTTCCTTTCTCTTTGGCGGAGATGGGAGCCTTATGGCTTGTTAAGTTCTTGGCTTCTCTCTTGAAGCCAAGACCATCCTTAATTGAGGGGTGTCTACCAATCGTGTAGGCATCCCTTGCAAATTTTAGCTTGTCAAATTCACTCTTGCTAGTCTTAAGTTGGGCATTAAGACTAGCCACTTCGTCATTTAATTTAGAAATGCAAACTAGGTGTTCACTACAAGCATCAATGTCAAAATCTTTACACCTAGTGCAAATCATAACATGTTCTACATACGAGTTAGATTTACTTGCTACTTCTAGTTTAGCATTTGAATCATTGTTAATTCTCTTTAAGCTAGAGATAGAGTCATGATAGGTAGACAATTCACTAGAAAGCATTTCATTTCTTTTAACTTCTAAAGCAAGTGAATTTTGTGCACTAACAAATTTATCATGCTCTTCATATAAAAGGTCTTCTTGTTTCTCTAAGAGTCTATCCTTTTCATTCAAGGCATCAATCAATTCATTGATCTTATCTATTTTAGTTCTATCCAATCCTTTGAACAAACTAGAGTAATCTATTTCTTCATCACTAGACTCATCATCACTAGAAGAATCATAAGTAGTACTGTCTCGAGTACATACCTTCTTCTCCCTTGCCATGAGGCATGTGTGACGCTCGTTGGGGAAGAGAGATGACTTGTTGAAGGCAGTGGCGGCGAGTCCTTCATTTTCGGAGTCGGATGACGAACAATCCGAGTCCCACTCCTTGCCAAGGTGTGCCTCGCCCTTAGCCTTCTTGTATGCCTTCTTTTTCTCCCTCTTGCTCCCTTGTTCCTGGTTACTTTCATTATCGGGACAGTTAGCAATAAAATGACCAATTTTACCACATTTGAAGCATGAGCGCTTCCCCTTTGTTTTGGTCTTGCTTGGCTGTCCCTTGTGACCCTTTAGCGCCGTCTTGAAGCGTTTGATGATGAGAGCCATCTCTTCATCATTTAGCCCAGCCGCCTCAACTTGCGCCACCTTGCTAGATAGCGCCTCCTTGCTTCTCGTTGCCTTGAGAGCAATGGGTTGAGGCTCATGGATTGGACCGTTCAACGCGTCGTCCACGTACCTCGCCTCCTTGATCATCATTCGCCTGCTTACGAATTTTCCAAGGACTTCTTCGGGCGACATCTTGGTGTACCTAGGATTTTCACGAATATTGTTCACCAAATGTGGATCAAGAACAATAAAGGACCTTAGCATTAGGCGGACGACGTCGTGGTCCGTCCATCGCGTGCTTCCGTAGCTCCTTATTTTGTTGATAAGGGTCTTGAGCCGGTTGTATGTTTGGGTTGGCTCCTCGCCCCTTATCATTGCGAATCTTCCAAGCTCGCCCTCCACCAACTCCATTTTGGTGAGTAAGGTGACGTCGTTCCCCTCATGTGAGATCTTGAGGGTGTCCCAGATCTGCTTGGCATTGTCCAAGCCGCTCACCTTATGATACTCATCCCTGCACAAAGAGGCTAACAACACAGTAGTAGCTTGTGTGTTTTTATGAATCTGCTCATTGATAAACATAGGACTATCCGAGCTATCAAATTTCATTCCACTTTCCACAATCTCCCATATGCTCGGATGGAGAGAGAATAGGTGACTACGCATTTTGTGGCTCCAAAATCCGTAGTCCTCTCCATCAAAGTGAGGAGGTTTGCCAAGTGGAATGGAGAGAAAATGAGCATTTGTACTTTGCGGAATACGAGAGTAGTCAAAAGAAAAGTTCGAATTGACCGGTTTCCTTCTCTCGTAGTCGTTGTCGTCATTGTCCTTTTGGGAAGAAGTGGACTCATCGCTGTCGTCGTAGTAGACGATCTCCTTGATGCGTCTTGTCTTCTTCTTCTTCCCATCTTTGCGTCTGTGGCCCGAGCCCGAGTCGGTAGGCTTGTCATCCTTCGGCTCATTGACGAAGGACTCCTTCTCCTTGTCGTTGATCACGATTCCCTTCCCCTTAGGATCCATCTCTTCGGGCGATTAGTCCCTTCGTGAAGAGAATGGCTCTGATACCAATTGAGAACACCTAGAGGGGGGGTGAATAGGTGATCCTGTAAAACATTAAAATTAAGCCACAAAAACTTGGTTAGGCGTTAGCACAATAATCGCCAAGTGGCTAGAGAGGAGTCTCAACAAAACACAATAACCACGAAGATATCAATCACAGAGATGGCACAGTGGTTATCCCGTGGTTCGGCCAAGACCAACGCTTTCCTACTCCACGTTGTGGCGTCCCAACGGACGAGGGATGCAATCAACCCCTCTCAAGCGGTCCAAAGACCCACTTGAATACCACGGTGTTTTGCTTTGCTTTTCTTAATCCCGTTCGCGAGGAATCTCCACAACTTGGAGTCTCTCGCCCTTACAAAGATGTTCACAAAGAAGCACGAAGTAAGGGAGGGATTAGCAACTCACACAAGACACAAAGATCACAGCAAATACGCACACACAAGACCCAGACTTAAGCTCAAAAGACTAGCACACTAGAACGGAGCTCAAATCACTAGAATGTCGAACAAGTGCGCAAGAATGGAGTGTGAGTGATCAAGAGTGCTCAAGGAATGCTTGGTATCTTCCTCCATGCGCCTAGGGGTCCCTTTTATAGCCCCAAGGCAGCTAGGAGCCATTGAGAGCAATCCGGGAAGGCAATTCTTGCCTTCTGTCGCCTGGCGCACCAGACAGTCCGGTGCACCACCGGACACTGTCCGGTGCGGATTTCCTTCCTTATTTGGCGAAGCCGACCGTTGGCAGCCTTGGAGCCGTTGGCGCACCGAACACTGTCCGGTGCACACCGGACAGTCTGGTGAATTATAGCCGTACGCTGTTAATTTATTCCCGAGAGCGGCCAGTTCGCCTGAGCCAGCCTGGCGCACCGGACACTGTCTGGTGCACCACCGGACAGTCCGGTGCTCCCAGACTGAGCAGAGTCTTGGCTGCTCGAGCCAAGACATTTCCAATTGTTCTTTTCCTGTTTCCAGCACTTAGACACAATACATTAGTCTTTAAAACAATGTACTAAGTCTGAGAAACATACCTTTATACTTGATTTGTACTTTGTCCACCATTTGACACTTAGGCACTTGTGTTGGACACTAAATCACCAAAACACTTAGAAATGGCCCAAGGGCACATTTCCCTTTCAATTACAAGTTACAATAATTCACCCTTGAGCCCTTGACTGACTTCCTTGTTGTCCTCTATCATTGTTTAAGCTTTCAAGGACATATTCTATTTCTAGTGTGTCCTTCTCAAGATTGTGTTGCATGTGTAAATCTGCTAACTCCCAGTCTTTGATACATGATAGAACCTCCACCATGTCCGGTGTGAGCCGTCGACGATGTTCCTCGATCACCCTGCCAACCAAACTCATCAGCAACCATGTTAACACGTTCTGGTATATTATTTCCAGAATGTTTCACATCTATGAGCCTAAGACCAATCAACCTTTTTTCTAGATCCCAATTCGAATTCACAAAGTGAGCAACAACAGAAATGTAGTCCTCTTTAGCTTTACCATTCTAGATATCAGAAGTTAGAGCAACTGATGAAACAGATTTAAATGACTCAATAAGCTTAAGCACACATTCATTATAAAGCTTAATTAGATCCCTAGCTGTTGTTTGCCTACAAGACTTCACAAATTTAGGATTATGTGCTTTAGTAATGTAGTCTTGAAAAGCATCAGGTTCACCAAACCATAAAGGCAAATCCTCTCTAGCTATCAAACAACATAATTCAGTTCTAGTAACAACAAGAGAGTATTCCCATCAAACTAGAGAACCATCAGGATTATACTTAAGAAGAGACTGAACAATGCCACTACGTTGTTGTTCCTTTTTAGCAGTGCAATTATGTCGAAGCAAATGGCCAGTTCCACAACTAGATTTAGCACTGAAGGTCTGCTTACAGTATTTGCAAAGGGCACCATACCTTACCCTCTTACCATTGACGAGATTAGTCAGCTCCTCAAAGTCATTCTAGACTTTAGATCTCTTCCTTGAGGCATTGACACCCATGCTATCACTAGTACCAATACCTATACTGCTTCCATCAGTAGCAGTGGGGCTAGTTGAGCCTATACCTGTACCGTCACCAGAAGCATATGAGGATTGAGGAACACTAGAGCAGGAAGTATTAAGGATTTAGGGTTAGGTAGGAATGTAGGATTAGGAATACCAGAGTAGGGAGCACCGGAGCCGCGCAACTGAGGAGTGGATCGAGCACGGGAAGCCAAGTAACCAACACAGAGCGGATATGGGGACTTACCAGATTTTAGATCTGGGGAGTGGGAGCACCGCCACGGCCCAACGCAACCATGTAACCAACGCAGAGCGAGTTCCGGAGGTCCGAGAAGCGAGTGAAGGAAGAAGCGCAGAAGGGGAAGGAGACTGGTGAGAAGGGCGGATCAAGCACGAGACTTACCGGTGAGGCGGTGGCCCACGTCGACGACTTACCGGTGAGCAGGGCGGTCGAGCACGAGAGGCCGGACCGCTAGAGGGGATTTCAGATCTGGGGCGTGGCCACGTGGGGAGCACCGCCACGACGCCACCGACACCGCTGAGGAGCACCGCCGTCGTGCGAAGCGAGCGAAGGAAGAAGGGGATTAGGGTTAGGGGAACGGTGTTGCGGAGTGCGGACTGGGGAGTGGATAGGGGCAGTGGGCCGTGGCTGCGTATTTTTCCCTCCCATAACTTCACGGGCCACGACCGTGCCGACCGTTTAAACAGGCCGGGCCATGCCAAACACGGTGTGCCGAGGGGCGGCCCAAACACGGTCCGGCCGTCGGGCCGGCCCGGCTCGGGCATGGTGGAGAGCGGGTCGGGTTGGGTTGGTACCGGGTCAAAATCGTGTCGGGTTTCGGCCAAGCAGGCGGTCCGTACCGTTTGGACATCTATAGGGTGAAGTAAAAGTTGTGGGTAAGTCTTCCTTGCACTATATTGTTTAATATGTCGCATTCGTTGCACATTCTTGAAATAATGTATGTATTCATCGTTTTTTATATAGGATTTTTTTTCAAATGCAAAGCTGGATATGAGGGCAGGCCAGATGTGGTGGCTACCGCGAGCTGTAAAGAAGCTCATCGTGGACATGAACTACGAGGCACATCCAGGCCATCGTAACTTTCCACGCCTCCATCCTTGGAGAGAAGATGAGTAAGAAGGACGCTAGAACCACGTCGTTGACTCGGGACCAATACATGCAGGTAAATACAGAACATTAATTTTGATATTAAATATGCTTAATTTTATATTCTGATATGTCGTGTACTTGATTTCTTATAGATGGTTCTTGTTGGTCACTTGTTCTCAAATGCTTCGAATCAAGAACAAGGCAACACAATTGTTAAAGATTAAGGACCTTCATCCTTCGAAGCATTATCTCCTTTCGGATATAACGACCTTCAGACGAAGGTCGTGAAGGACACACCTTCATCATTTATAAGAATAAAAGTTCAGAGTGAAAGTTCATAGAGACAATGTATAAATCATTCATTCATACATATCTTTATTCTCATGACATACATATGAATATTTACAGAATTTTTATTACATCGATACCTTCGGCTTGTTTGAAGGTGTTGATGCAAGAGCAATTACAATCCAGCGTGAACAATATGTGGGTACTGTTCACCTATTTATAGGCACGGGACACAGCCCGAGTAAAAATACATTGATGACCTTAACATGTACTCATAATTGTAGCATAAATAACTAGGTATTGTACTAGTCCTTTATTTCCTCTTCAACTCAGCATCATGCTTGATCTTCGTCACCACTTTAAGTTGAAATTGTTGCTCTTCGGCTATAGCTTCGACAGTCATTATTGTCGTTTTTAGGCAATGTCTTCGTCTTAAGGACCTTCGGCGGAGAAGAAGACTCCCATCACAAACCTTTACTTGTGAAGAAAATCCTGTAATATTCAATATTATGCTAGAAACAAATGGTTAGTCATGTTTTTTAGGACCTTCGGAAGAGGAAGGCTCCCAACAGTTCCTTATTGGTGCACCGTGCATCCTGACGTTGTTTAGTCCCGGCTGCGAACTACAGGGTAACCCACACAACGCTTTTGGGAGGACGTCGACGTTGATAGCAACTCGATGGTACGTGCAGCAGCACATCAGAACACAAGGGAATTATACAGGTTCAGGCCACCTAAATGCATAATACCCAACGTCCTACATGGTGCTGAGTATTGAGTTTGCTTGGAGTTCACAGATTACAAATGATTCATGGGTGGCGGTGGATGAGATCTCCTATTAATCTACTTGTGGGCGTGATGGTGAAAGAGAGGGATTCGTTTTGTAGGGGTACCTCTGCAGCCTTATATAGCTGACTAGGGAGATATATCTTTACAGATTGTGAAAACTTATCTACTTCAGCTATTCTTGCACGCCGACTCTTCCCCTCTGAGTTTTGCGCCGAGCAATATGTTATCTGGTCCCCTGCGGGGTGCGAACCCGGAATTCTGTTGGCCCCTCTATGATATATGCACATAGATAATGTCTTTGTGGCGTACTCTTTAGAATCCATCTAACCAAATGTGTTATCCTTCAAGTAGTACCTGTTTCTCCTAAAGGTTGGCCCAATAGCACATCTTGGTGGACGACTCATCGGGGGTCTGTTTAAGCGCCCCATGGAACGTATCCATGCGACGATGACCCTTGGGATATCTATCTTTCACAAGCCCCCGAGGCTCAAGCCAAATTCTGAGGGTAATTAGCTAGAGTTGGCTTGAACCATGTGGTCCAATGCTTCCCTCATGATGGTCCAACTCCTCATCCCGACGTCTATTAAATTGTTTCTTCATTTTGTTTTTATCTCTATGTCCATCGTGGCTTCATCTTGTGTCTTGGACTCTTACATGTTGTTGCAGATCTTCAATAAACCTTCTAATGTCTTTCTTGAGGTGTTGATCTTCCAGATCGCCTCTTTGCCTTTGTCTAGGACCATGTTGGATCATTTGAACTATATCCAAAACATTAACTAATAATGTCGATCTAAATAGTCGTGTTGATCATCAAACACTAAATTTTAACTATCAATGGACCTTGGTCCATTTTTACAAAGGACTAGGGAAAAACTTGTGCACTTCCCGATATCTCGGTAGAAATACTGAAGTCGTCAACAGGGGTTTGTATCTCTATTGCACTTAATCTTTCACATTTATATTGTATATCATGGTTGTGTGCCTTACCTTCATAGCTCAGTTGATAGGCTAGTTTATAGATGTGGAACTATAACTCCTTGTGATAGACATAGTAGTATAGTCAAAACCATAGTTGTGCGTAAGATAGTTTATTTATTGAATAGATTTTGTTTCGGTGATAATTAGTCTTTAGTTAGAGAATTAGATTGACTAATTCATTCACTCCATCTTAGTCATTAACTATGTAACAATTTCTTCACTTCTCCATAGCGATGGTACACTTCGTACGCAACAAAGCCAACAGATGTCATGATTTTATCAAACTTTTCATGCCACCACTTAGATGTTTCTTTTAGTCCATACAAAAACCTTTAATAGCTTACACACCTTTCTTACTTGACCTTTTACGATAAAATGATAAAACCATTACGCTGATCTACGTATATCTATCTATTTAGGAATAGTTATCTTAGCGTCTATTTCATGAGCAAGAAGGTCATAAAAGATAGCCACGTACGGCAGCAAATAGTACTGGAATTGTGGTAAAATCATTTTTGCGCTAGTGGTATTACGTTATTTAATTTAGGGATGTTTGGTTTCTAGAGACTAATTATTAGGGGGTGTTTGGTTAGAGGGACTAAAGATTAGTCTCTAGTTTTTAGTCCCATTTAGTCCCTTTTTTGCCAAACACTAGGACTAAAATATGGACTAAAATGATTTAGTCTTTAGTCCTTCACATAGGTGCTAAAAGAGACTAAAAGCCCACATGAGTGTATTCTAAGGGCATTAATGAGTCTTTGGACAATGTATTTAATGACTTTAGAATCTATTTAGTCCCTAGAACCAAACAAGTAGGGACTAAAGTTTAGTCCTAGGACTAATGTTTAGTCCTAAGACTAATTGAAACCAAACATGGCCTTAGTCACTCAATTTTATTCCATTTTAGTCCCTAAATTACTAAATATAGAAACTAAAACTTTATTTTAGTTTTCCTATTTAACAATTTATGAACTAAAATGGAATAAAGTGGAGGGACTAATGTTTAGTCCTTATAAACCAAACACCCCTTTAGTAGATCAGCCGTGTGATTAATTTCATGCGCATACTATTTGGTGAAATTCGACTGGCGGAATAAAATTGCTTGGACCTTTTCTCACGTGGACCCTACGTACCCTTCTCTAGCCCGCGGAATCAGCGTGCGCTGAAACTAGCGGCAGCTCATACATCGTGAAACACATGGTGGGACTGGGGTACCATCGATAGGGCCATAGGGGTAGCCGACAAGTGTGCACTTTTTTGGAGTTAGATGCATATGGTCGCAGCGTGGGTAGCCCAAATCTTAACCAATATCACTTGACTTGATTAATCTACCGCAACTTGTCTTATAAGGCCCTATTTAAGAGAGTTTCACTTCCTTCAAACTTCTTTCACCTAAGCAGTCCAGCTCTACGAGCTCTAATTTTAAAAAAATCGAAACTAGAAATCAGTTTCATAAAATTCATGAAGTTCCTTAGATGGTGTTTCAAAAACACTATTTTATATCTTCTCATAAAACTGCACAAAAACTACCCATCATGCCACTGGTTACGCAACATACAACATTCGTTCTCTCTAGCAACAACACACTAATCATCAAGAGTAATCAAGAAAACTCACACAAATCAATTGTACTGTAGAAGTTGGAGTCCAAATGCTCCTGGAAGCCACTGGCCTTAATAATCTGCTAGAGTTGTTTTATGGTGAAGCTAGAAAATCAAAGCTGAAGATTTGAAGTAAAGCTATTCTAAACAAGCACTAAGTATCCTTAATTCCATTCTGAATGCAAAGCAAGTCCTTATATATATACTCCCAACTCTGAGAGAATATATGCATAAACTTCGCATACTACCTATCTATGCATAATTCCATTCAACCAGCTAGGATTACGCACGTACTATACGTACTAGTGTAGTCTAGTACTATCTCACCAGTCACAGCTTCCTTCCTCAATACTCCCTCGGTCCTCGTTCCAAATTAGTATTCACTTTAAATATTAGTTTTTATATATCTATATTTAAATAGTTGATGATAAACATATATATAAAATACATACAATAATTAAAATGAACTTTAATTTAGAACAAAGAAAGTATAATTTATAGCTAATTATGGAATAATTTATTCTGTGTCTTGTTTACTATATATATTATATAGTAGTTTCCTTCTAAGTAATTTACAATAAATATTGTTGTAAATTATTGTAAATAACGTTGTTCGGCTGCGGGGAAAAAACTGTTGCTACAGCTGCTATAACAGTGATTTTGTGAAAGCAGTACGATAAAAGGAATACTATATAATAGCTAAAGATCCAGCACGGCAGCAGCATCAGCTGCCTTTTAGCGCAGCCGAATAGCTTCATATATTTATCTTATCGTAAATTAGTATAAATATAAATACAAAGAGAGTAGAGTAACGATGGGTACCTATATATACCGAGGGTTTGATCAGTTAACTCTCAATTCATGTAGATTAATTAAGGGAATTGGATAGATTTAAATTCCAAACAAGTTAAACTTGTTCTTCGTTTTTATTGTCCTATCAAATCTATGTGTAATGGAAATAACCGAATAAGGTGGAAGATCATAGCTCTTAATAGTGGATGACCTTTCATGGATTATATGCATGCATGTACAGCAATTAAGCAGACAGCAGTTTATATACTACATGAGTTGATGGATCGGATCACAGCCAGAGGGCGCCGGCCTCGCGCAGGAGCGGCACGAGCTTGCCGCGGAGGTGCAGCGCCATGACCTGGTCGGTGGGGCCGACGAGCTTGCCGCCGATGAAGACCGCCGGCACGGGCGGGGAGCGGCCCACCATGCGCGCCAGCGCCTTCTCCATGTCCTTGCCGCCCGGGTCCGTGTCCAGCTCGTGCAGCGCCCACCCCACCCCGAGCTCCGAGAAGAGCGTCTTCACCGCGTGGCACATGCAGCAGTTGCTCGTCCCGAAGATCACCACCGCCCGCTGCGACGCCAGCCTCGCCACGCCGCCGTCCGCCGCCGACGCCTCCATTGCCATTCACACACTGTTATTGCTCACTTGAGATCGATCGAGTTTAGGCTGCTGCTGCGTGTGTTGCCTGAGCTAGTTGTGGTGACGATATGATGAGGCTGGCTTTATATAGCAGAGATCTCTCTGGTCGTCTCCACTCTCCACCGTAGGGCGGCCGGCGGCCGACCAGGCCGGCTTTAGGAGGGAGTGGCCACGGGGGGCTGGGCTGGGCTGTGCAATCCTGAGGAGTGGCTAGCTACCTACAGCTAGCTAGTTAATTAGGGAATCGAATGTTCTGCTGAGAAGGATCGCGGCTACTTTCTGTGATCGTCTTTGCTTAGCTTTTGGGACGAGCCACGGGCCAGCGTTCTACAGTTTGTTTGTTTGTTTGTTTATTTAACTTGTTTTCAAAACAGATAAAATTAAAGGCAGTTATTTAGTCGCATTACATCACCAAGATCACACTGCCCAGCGTGTGATGCATGCAATACTAAGAATTCGAATGATGACGCGGACTTTTTAAACTATAATAATAATATGCATGTGGGCCGGGTACGTACGTGCCATATATAACAGCATTTCCTTCTACTCTGCTATTAAGACCCTGTTTGAGAACAAAGTTTTTGAAAACTACAGTTTTTGAAATACTACAGTATACTTTAGTCATGACAATACCGCAGTTTACAATACCACAATTTTGAAAACTGAGGTCCAGACCTAAGTTTAGAATACCTTAAAACAACTATAGTATTTGCAATACTTCAGTTTTGAAAACAGAGATTTTAGTCAGCTTGTCAAACACCATTCTGTATATAATACTGCATTATTTGAGAATACTGCAGTATTCTTCTAAAACTGTGAAAAAACTTCACTCCCAAACACCCCCTAAAGTTGATGAAGCGCGGGCTAAGCTTAACTTAGCTGGTCATGTTACTTATTGTGGTGTAATTGGCTCATCTAAATTTGAATCCTCAATTTCACTTGCTTGGGTGTTTTTTTTTTGAATTTAACGTGAGCGTGTATGCCATCACATGGTGTTGCCATGCCATTTTATCAGAAACATAGTATTTTAGACCAAGAGTTTTATTTGCTTTTTTTGAACATTAACGTTGCTGTGCGAGCAATAAGCACGCATGCCCCTTGACTTGTTTCAGTTTATTTGCAAATAACCTCATAAGAGGCCTGAATCGATTCTAGCTATTCTTGAGTGGGCATCATGCATGCATTCAGCACATAGCTTTGGGTGGCATTGACGTAAAACCCCTATTTCTTTAATGCCCTACTTTGCATTCTCGACGTGTGTCAACGTGAAAGGAATGGGCATATCTAGCTATTTCCACGTACACGCGTCGAGGTGAGGTCAGAATAAATCAGCAGGATCAATAAGTATTAATCAATATATATATATATATATATATATATATATATATATATATATATATATATATATATATATATATATATATATATATATATATATATATATGATTGATTAAGTAATGGATTTCCAACGCCTAAAGAAGACACTCAAAGAATAAAGGGGACCCTTAACTTGGTACACTGGCTACGAATTCGCAAAAAAAAAAAAGGTCACTAGCTATGAATGTCGGTAGAATATATATGGCTATTCCTAAACAATAATGGAGGTGATTAAGCAGTCATAACCGCCCTATGTGCCTTTTTCCCATTTAAGGTACGTGTGTGATGATCGTGTTAAATTGACTTTTTGTTCGTGCAGAGATAAACGTGCAATTGATGCTATTCTTTCTTTTACAGAGCATTTTTTGCACACCTAGCAAGCAGAATATATCACTCCTCAAGAAAGCTCGTTCAACGGTTCAACCACGTGTTATTTGAGGCAATTGTAACTTCATAGACTGAATATGCTACTGTGTTGCGGCTAGGGATGGTAATAGATCGTGATCTAAATATTTCTTCACGATTTATTTGAATATTTAACTAATTCTAATTCAAAAATGAATAGAAGTAGAGACAGATCCAAATATGATAAAATCCTTACCATCCCTCCCACAACGTACAATTGTTGCGCCCGCACGGTTAATTGTGCTGATTTTGTTCAAGTTGATTATTGTGCTGGAGTACCCAACCTTGTTTAAATTAAATCAAATATAAAATCTAAGGCTCATAATGAACACTAGGTACAGCAAAGGATCAATACCCGTATGAGACAATTGACAAGAGACTGACTGACACTAAATGTATATCCATTGCATGTATGAGTGGCGGATCCAGGATTTATAAAAAGCGTGGGCTATATAGGCATGCACAAGTTTGTCGTCGATAATTTTTTTACTCAATGCATATATAAAGACACGCACAAATTTATTAGATATAAATTCAAGTGTTTTTCTAAAATATATGTTGGTCACCTGTTAAGATTCCAGAAGAAAACCAAAACAGGGCAACACAATTAAAGAGATTAGGTCTCTGTTCCTTCAATCCATTCCCGGATGAGGGATAGATTGGGGGGAAGAAGATTATTACAGGTTGCAGATTCAGGAGAAGTAGAATAAGTAAATATAACTGAGATAAGCCATTACTGATATGATTTCTTTCTTATCACTTCTTGATCACAAAAAATTCCAATTGTATCTTCGGAGGCTCAGATAGAAGTCCGAAGACAAAAAGGATTATAACTTTGGAGGTCAAGCGATTTCACTCAAGACGTTGCCCCCTTATGCATGACATTGTGCCTCTATTTATAGTGACGATTTGGTGTCGACCTACTCGAATCTCACACCGTCGACGATCTCCCTTCGGTGAACCCTGTCCGTACTCACGCTCCACATGTTATCGATGAATATATTCAACCTTTGCCTCAACCTTTGAAAGGGAAATGTGCCATAGGGCCATTTATACCAGTTTTGGTGATTAAGTGATCAACACACTACATTGGACTAACCACTTTGATATGAGAATGAGTCACGGGCATAAAAGGCAAATTGAAAAGATCAAGTCCATATGAGCTGATTTGAAGGACCAAAAGTGCAACTTTGGACAAACAAGCATAAACACAAGGTTTAAGTGTTTGAATAAGTTACACTCACCCTATACTATGTAATGTTCGGTTCGGTGCACCAGACCACCCTCTCCAATGGCTACCTTGGTGACCAACGGCTACATGACATCATCGGACGGTCCGGTGGCGCACCGGACCGGTCCGATGCCTGCTCGGTTTGGAAACTGCCCAATCAAATCCTCGGACTGGAGGCTACAAGACTCGGTTCAGACTATGGAGAAGGGGAAGGCGCCTATCGCTAGTATTTTGAATCCCATTCCTTGCCAATGTGTGTCTCGCCCTTCTTCTTCTTATAAAACTTCTTGTGCTTCCCTTTGGAGCTCTTTTCTTGTGCTTGGTCATCATTATTAGGACATTGTGCAATAAAATGACTAGATTTATTGCACTAGAAGCATGTGCGCTTTCCCCTTGATTTGTTATTAGTGCTAACTAAACCAAGTTTGAGAGAGGGAGAAGAGAGACAAGTTCCCTTCACTTGATTGCTCTATCAAGATATGAATTAAACTTAGAGCAACATCACAAGTGAGAATAGAGAACTTAGAAAGAAGGAAAAAATCGCAATAAAGTAAATGAGACAATGGACGCAACGATTTATCGAGTGGTTCAGCCAAATCCTATCTCTACGTTGTGGTGTCCTTCGGACAAGGGTTGCAATCAGCCCCTCTCAAGTGATCACTAAGATCAACTTGAGTGCCACGATTTTCTTCCTTATATCAATATCCTGTTTGTGAGGAATCTCCACAAATTGGATTCTCTCACAGCCTTACAAAGATGATCACAATCAAGACTAGAGTAAGGGAGGAAGAAAGACAGGCACACAAAAGCACAACACAACAACACACGCAGGAAGAAAAGACAAGAGTGCAAGTACAAGATCACACAAGAATAGCTCAAATTGGCCCTCGAATCTCTCTCAAATCATCACTAGAAGGCGTTGTCGCAGAGTGTCGAAGTGTTGGTATGCTCTTGAGATGCTTGGGTGCTAAATGGAGGTGTCTAGGGGTCCCTTTTATAGCCCTAAATGGCCTAGGAGCCATTGCTCCTTCCTTGTAAAAATTGCTAAAATTCTACACTTTGTGGGGCCACCGGACTAGTCCGGTGCACAACGGACTGGGTCCTTGAGCCCTCAGTCTAGGGATTTGATTAGGCAGTTTCCAAAACTGGGCCGGCATCAGACCGATTTGGTGCGCCACCGGACAGTCCAATGACGTCATGTAGCCGTTGGTCGTCGAGGTAGCCATTGGAGAGAGTGGTTTGGTGCACCAGGGCGAACACTATTCGCGGTCTGGTGATTTTTAAAGAAACATTCCGAGAGCGTCGAGTTCATCTAGGTGGCATGGACCCAATTCGGTGTGCCATCGGACCGGTCCTGTGCTCCCCAGACCAGACCAAGTTAGGATCTTTTGGGCCTAACTTCTCCAACTTCTTTTGGCTTTTCTTGAGGGGTTCCCTACGACTTAGACAAACATAGTTAGCTCATAAAACAATTGACTAAGTATAGGGACCATACATTTTCTCCTCAATTTCACCAAGGTTTGCAATATGCCCAGAACCCCTAAACCCTAAACTCATGCTTGATGCCTTCCTCCTCAAGGAATTCCTCCACTTGAAGGTTCCTGAATTCAGATCCGTTGTCGCTCCTTATCTTATTGACTCTTAGCTCGAACTCATTTTGAGCCCGCCTTAAGAAGCACTTGAGTCCCTTGGGTTTTAGATTTGTCTTGTAAAAAGAATACCCAAGTGAAGCAGGAATATTCATCAACTATAACAAGACCATACTTACTCCCCCCGATGATAAGATAAGCAATGGGTCCAAAGAGATCCATGTGAAGCAGCTCCAGCGGTCTTGATGTCAACATTACATTCTTGCTAGGATGACTTGTTCCCACCTGCTTCCCTGCTTGACATGTTGCACAAGGTCTGTCTTTCTCAAAACAGACATCGATTAGTCCTAACACATGTTCCCCCTTTAAAAGTTTATGAAGGTTCATCATTCCAACATGTGCTAGACGGTGATGCCACAACCAACCGATGTTGGTCTTAGCGAGTAAACATACATCTAGATCAGCATTCTCTTTCGTAAAATCAATCAAATAAATCTTGCCATCTAATACACCTTTAAACGCAAATGAACCATCACTTCTTATAAACACACTCACATCTATATTAGTAAATAAATAGTTATAACCCATGTGACATAACTGGCTAACAGAAAGCAAATTGTAACCATTCGATTCTACTAAAAACACATTAGAAATTGAATGCTCGATAGTACTTGCAATCTTACCTAACCCCTTTACCTTGCCATGGTTCCCATCTCCAAAGATGATCGTGTGATGGGAATCCTTATTCATGGTGTAGGAAGAGAACATCCGCTTCTCCCCTGTCATGTGGTTTGTGCATCCGCTGTTAATGATCCAGCTTGGATTTTAGCACCCAAATGCAAGTCTTGCCCCTTCTTGCATTTAGATCCCACATTTGAAGCAATAACTCTATCATTCTTGTAGTATAACACATAGGAAGCATCAAATGTATGAAATAGCATAGAAGGGTCATAAGGTGCATTCCTAGCCTTTGGCGCATGAGAAACAACACGAGCATGGCACCTAGGTCTACCATGAGCATGTGATGAACTAGATGATGCAAACATGGCATGTGAGGAATAAATAGCATCATGACGCATAGCATGCATATTATTATCAAAACAATCATCATGATGAGTATTGCGAGCATTCTTCATACTAGTATAAACAAAAGCATGGTTCTTTCCATTTTATGAAGAATGTGAACTATTAGCAATAGGTGCCTTCCCCTTATCCTTAATGAAGTTGGGGACCTTATGGTTGTTTGTGTCCTTGTCTCCCCCATGGAAACCAAGTCCATCCTTAATGGAGGGATGTCTACCAATGGTGTAGACATCCCTAGCAAATTTTATATTTCCTAGTCCATCATTAGCATCTTTGAGCATTTAATTCTTCAATTTTAGCATTCAACTCATCAATCAAGGCAACATTTGCAACACATGAATCAATATCTATATCCTTGCATCTATTGCAAATGGAAACATGTTCTAAGGATGAACTAGCAACATTCATTTTTTCTATTCTAGCATTCAAATCAACATTTTGTAACACCCTGTCCAATCCTTGAACCAGCGGTACTTACTCCTGTCAGCTCTCTAGGATCATATATCATCCTCATAGATCAACACGAGTCTTTTGTGCACACTTTGTCCTCACTCATGCGCACCCGAGAAAACTTCCTGGTCGGTCACTCATCCTAAATTACTCCAAGCCAAGCACGCTTAACTTGGAGGTTCTTTCGAGATAGGCTTTCGAAAAAGAAGATGCACCTTATTGGTATGGATACTCTATTAATTATATTGATCCTTGGGCCAGGATATCACCATCCCAGGGGCCAGGATATCACAATCCACCCCCCTTAGAAGACCGACGTCCTTGTCGGTCAATCCCAATCTAGGAACCTCCCCTCTTAGCCACGTCTGTGTGTCTAGTGTCGTCATATGCCATGTCATGTGACCACTCTGGGCCCACATGCGCCATGCACCATATACCTAACCCCTAACCCACACACGCCCGTGAAACTATGAGGGTCGGCTCTGATACCACTTATAACACCCCGTCCAATCCCTGGATCGGCGGTACTTACTCCCGACAGCTCTCTAGGATCATATATCGTCCCCACAAACCAACACGAGTCTTTTGTGCGCACTTTGTCCTCACTCATGCGCACCCAAGAAAACTTCCCGGTCGGTCACCTATCCCAAATTGCTCCAAGCCAAGCACGCTTAACTTGGAGGTTCTTTCGAGATAGGCTTCCGAAAAAGAAGATGCACCTTGTTGGTATGGATACTCTATTAATTCTATTAAGCCTTGGGCTAGGATACATCCTAGGGGCCAGGATATCACAATCCACCCCCCTTAGAAGACCGATGTTGTAACACCCTGAATTTGGGGTATAAAATTTCTTTTCTAATATCCATCAAATCCAGGTGTTACCTTCTTTTTCCTCTTTATTTTTCTGTTCCCGTATTCATTTTTTCCAAGTAATACAGAATTTTACTTCAAATATAGGTGTCAATAAAACCCTAAAGGAAATTTGGTTGATGCATCGTGTCAAATCACATGTGATTACTTGGGTTGATGAGAGATTAGCAATCGTTTAGTTGATAGTTTGTGCCTACATTTTTGGCTCAGATAGTAGGGATAAAAGTAAATAAAAAAGGAAGAGAAAATAGAGAAAGGGCCTTGCTTCCTCAAACCCCCTAGCCAGCCCACCTCCCACTTTCCCCCCTGTAACACCCTGAATTTGGGGGTATAAAATTTCTTTTCTAATATCTACCAAATTTAGGTGTTACCCTCTCTTTTCTATGTTTTTCTTTTCTTTTGCCTAAAGAGTGAAGAATTATTTTGTTTTATATCTATGTGTAAGCCTAGTAAATTAAAATCCTAGAGGTGTTTTGATTGTCGCATCATGTTGGTGCATACTTTCAATTTATTTGATGAGTGAATTTGTGAAGCATGCATTTGACAAGGAACTCTATTTCAAGTGGTAGGAAAAGGGAAGGGCAAATTAAAAGAAAATAAAAAGATGAAAAATAGAAAAGGACCACTCCACCCATTTATTTTCCCAGTCAGCCCAGGCGTTTCCCCACGCCTGTGGCCCAGAGGCCACCCCGTCCGGCCCACGCGAGTGCAGCCCACCCCAACGCTGCCCAGGCCGCCAGCCGCAGCCTGCCCCACGCTCACCTAGGCCCATGCGCGCACGATGCAAGTGCAGCCGTGGCCGCATTCAGCCGCCCACACCTGACCAGTTTGCCCACCCTGTTAGTCGTCTCTTCTTCCCCACGTAACTGCCCCCCACGGCAGGAGCACCATTTGGAACCCCCCACATTCCCCTCACCTCGCTACCCTCTCTCTCATTCTTGCACGGCCAGCCTGGTGCCCTTGTCGTGCTCGCATCCCCACACAATTGCTGTCGCGACATCCCGCGCCGGCTCTAATACGGTCGTTCTCGAAGCTGCGAGCAGCCACCGTGCATCGCCCCGTCAGGCCACGTCTAGTCCTTGCACGCTATTGCATTCGACCGACGCTGTCTCGCCGCGGGTCTGCGCTGCTCTCGTCGTCGCCGAGGTTAGTGGCTGGGACTGTCCGGTGCCACTAGAAGACAAAGCCTCCAACGGTCAGAAGCTCCCGAACCCTAACGGTTGGGTGACGTGGCTGGCGCACCGGACAGTGTCCGGTGGCGCACCGGACTGTCCGGTGCGCCCATCGACAGCAGCCATCCCCAATGGCTATGTGGTGGTTGAGGGCTATAAATACCCCCCAACCACCACCACTCCAAGCATCCAAGTTTCCAGCACTTCACATTCAATACAAGAGCTAGTGCATTCACTCCTAGACACAATTCAATAGAATCAAAGCCTCCCCAAGTCCCAAATACATTCCACTCACCTAGTAACTTGAGAGAGAGTTTGCTCGTGTTCTTTGAGCTCTTGTTTCTTGGATCGCTTTCTTCCTTCTTCATTCTTGTTTCAAAGTGACTTGTAATCAAAGCAAGAGACACCAAGTGTGTGGTGGTCCTTGCGGGGTCTAAGTGACCCGTTTGATTAAGAAGAAAGCTCACTCGATCTAGGCGACCGTTTGAGAGAGGGAAAGGGTTGAAAGAGACCCGGTCTTTGTGACCACCTCAACGGGGACTAGGTTCTTTAGAACCGAACCTCGGTAAAACAAATCATCGTGTTCATCCGCTTTATTTCTTGGTTGATTTTTTCCCTCTCTTTCAGACTCGAATTCATTTCTAACGCTAACCCTGGCTTGTAGTGTGTGCTTAAGTTTATAATTTTTAGATTCTGCCTATTCACCCCCCTCTAGGCGACTTTCAATTGGAATCAGAGCCCAGTGCTTCATTTAGAGTCTAACCACTGGAAGTGATGTCGGGAGGATCCGCCAAGAGGGAGATGGAAATCGGCGAGAAGGCCACAAGCCACGGGAAGGCTCCATCAAGGGAGTCTGGTGCCAAAGGCAAGGAGGAATCTCCTCCCCACGTCAAGTCGCATCGGAGTGGCGACAAGAAGAAAAAGATGAAGAAAGTGGTCTACTACGAGACCGACTCTTCATCGCCCTCCACATCCGGCTCCGACGCGGCGTTTGTCACTTCTAAGCGCCATGAGCGCAAGAAGTATAGTAAGATGCCACTTTGATATCCCCGTATTTCTAAACGCACTCCATTACTCTATGTTCCATTAGGCAAGCCACCATGTTTTGATGGTGAAGATAATTGTATGTGGAGTGATAAAATGAGGCATCACCTAACCTCACTCCACGCAAGTATTTGGGACATTGTTGAGTTTGGAGCGCAGATACCTAATGTAGGGGACGAAGATTACGATTCGGACGAGGTTGCCCAAATCTAGCACTTTAACTCCCAAGCAACTACTATACTCCTTGCCTCACTATGTCGAGAGGAGTATAATAAGGTGCAAGGGCTAAAAAGTGCCAAGGAAATTTGGGATGTCCTAAAGACCGCACACGAAGGGGATGAGGTGACCAAGATCACCAAGCGGGAGACGATCGAGGGGGAGCTCGGTCGATTCGTCCTACACCAAGGAGAGGAGCCACAAGCGATGTACAACCGGCTCAAGACCTTGGTCAACCAAGTGCGCAACCTCGGGAGCACAAAATGGGATGACCATGAAATGGTCAAGGTTATTCTTAGATCCCTCGTATTTCGTAATCCTACTCAAGTTCAATTAATATGTGGTGATCCTAGATATAAGCTAATGTCTCCCGATGAAGTAATTGGGAAGTTTGTGAGCTTTGAACTAATGATCAAAGGCTCCAAACACATCGTCGACTTGGAGCAAGGCGGCACCTCCACACCCGAGGTGCAACCCATTGCATTCAAAGCGACGGAAGAAAAGAAAGAAGAGTCTACATCAAGTAGGCTCCCCATCGACGCCTCCAAGTTTGACAATGAGGAGATGGCGCTCATTATCAAGAGCTTCCGTCAAATCCTCAAACAAAGGAGGGGGAAGGACTATAGACCCCGCTCCAAGAGGGTGTGATACAAATGTGGTAAGCCCGGTCATTTTATTGCTAAATGTCCTATGTCTAGTGATAGTGATAGGGGCGACGACAAGAGGGGGAAGAAGAAGGAGAAGAAGAGGTACTACAAGAAGAAGGGCGGAGATGCCCACGTGTGTCGGGAATGGGACTCCGATGAGAGCTCCACCAACTCCTCCTCCGACGAGGATGCTGCCAACATCGCCGTCAACAAGGAACTCCTCTTCCCCAACGTCGGCCACAAGTGCTTCATGGCAAAGGACGACAAAAATAAGAAGGTACAATCTAGAACCACCCCCAAGTATACAACATCTAGTGATGAGGGTAGTTCTAGTGAAGATGAAAATGATTTGCTCACTCTTTTTGCCAACCTTAACATGCAACAAAAGGAAAAATTAAATGAATTGATAGGAGCCATTCATGAGAAGGATGAACTTTTGGATAGACAAGAGGAATTCTTTATTAAAGAAAACAAAAAGCATGTTAAAGTTAAAAATGCTTATGCTAAGGAAATTGAAAAATGTGAAAATTTGACAAAGGAGCTTAGCATTTGCCATGACACTATTTCTAACCTTAGAACTGAGAATGCTAGTTTAATTGCTAAGGTTGAAAAATTAAATGCTTGTAATGATTCAATTGCTAGTCTTAGAAATGAAAATGACAATTTAGTTTCTAAGATTAAAGAGCTAAATGTTTGCAATGTATCTATTTCCAATCTTAGAAATGAGAATGCTATTTTAAATGCTAAGATTGAGGAATTAAAATTATGCAAACCCTCTACATCTACTGTCGAACATGTTTCTATTTGTACTAGATGTAGAGATGTTAATGTTGATGCTATAAATGATCACCTTGCTTTAATTAAACAACAAAATGATCATATAGCTTAATTAACTGCAAAAATTAATGAGCATGAATTTAAAAATGAAAAATTTAAATTTGCTAGAAGCATGCTCTATAATGGGAGACGCCCTGGCATCAAGGATGTCATTGGTTTCCAATAGGGAAGCAATGTCAAACTTAATGCCCCCAAAAGATTGTCTAATTTTGTTAAAGGCAAGGCTCCCATGGTTCAGGATAATGAGGGTTACATTTTATATCCTGCTAATTATACTGAGCACAAAATTAGGAGAATTCATGCTAAGAAATCTCATTCTATTTCTCACCATGCTTTTGTGTATAAGAATGAGGCTTCTAGCTCTAAACAATCAACCCATGTTAAATTGTCTAAAAAGAAAACTCCTACTGCATCAAATGATCATAACATTTCATTTAAGACTTTTGATGCATCATATGTGCTTACTAACAAATCAGGCAAAATAGTTGCCAAATATGTTGGGGGCAAACACAAGGGCTCCAAGACTTGTGTTTGGGTACTTAAGGTGCTTGTTTCTAACGTGAAAGGACCCAAGACTGTTTGGGTACCTAAGAAAAAGGCCTAAATTGTTTTGCAGGTTTATGCATCCGGGGGCTCAAGTTGGATAATTGATAGCGGATGCACAAACCACATGACAGGGAAGAAAAGAATGTTCTCCTCCTACGAGAAAAACGAAGATCCCCAAAGAGCTATCACATTTAGGGATGGAAATCAAGGTTTGGTCAAAGGACTTGGTAAAATTGCTATATCACTTGACCATTCCATTTCCAATGTTTTTCTTGTAGATTCTTTAGATTACAATTTGCTTTCAGTTTCTCAATTATGCAAAATGGGCTACAACTGTCTTTTTACAGATATAGGTGTTACTTTCTTTAGAAGAAGTGATGATTCAGTAGCATTTAAGGGAGTATTAGAGGGTCAGCTATACTTAGTTGATTTTAACAAAGCTGAACTCGATACTTGCTTAATTGCTAAGACTAATATGGGTTGGCTCTGGCATTGCCGACTAGCCCATGTTGGAATGAAGAATCTTCACAAGCTTCTAAAGGGAGAACACATTTTGGGACTGACAAATGTTCATTTTGAGAAAGACAGGGTTTGTAGTGCATGTCAAGCAGGAAAGCAAGTTGGCGCTCATCATCCACATAAGAACATAATGACAACGGACAGGCCACTGGAACTACTCCACATGGATCTATTCGGCCTGATAGCTTACATAAACATCGGCGGGAGTAAGTACTGTCTAGTAATTGTGGATGATTATTCTCGCTTCACTTGGGTATTCTTTTTGCGGGAAAAATCTCAAACCCAAGAAACTTTAAAGGGATTCTTGAGATGGGCTCAAAATGAGTTCGGATTAAGGATCAAGAAAATAAGAAGCGATAATTGGACGGAGTTCAAGAACTCTCAAATTGAAGGCTTTCTTGAGGATGAGGGCATCAAGCATGAGTTCTCTTCTCCCTACACACCTCAACAAAATGGTGTAGTGGAGAGGTGAGAGCACCTAGAGGGGGGGTGAATAGGTGATCCTGTAAAAACTTAAACTTATAGCCACAAAACTTAGTTAAGTGTTAGCAAAATGGAATTAAGTGGCTAAGGACCGAGCTCTTGTGAAACACAATGGTCAAAAACAAGCACAAGAGACACGATGATTTATCCCGTGGTTCGGCCAAGTATAACACTTGCCTACTCCACGTTGTGGCGTCCCAATGGACGAGGGTTGCACTCAACCCCTTTCAAGTGATCCAATGATCCACTTGAATACCACGGTTGTTTTCTTTCTTATACTCTTTCCCGTTTGCGAGGAATCTCCACAACTTGGAGTCTCTCGCCCTTAGAACAAAGATCAAAGTGAAAGTACCAGAGTAAGGAAGGGAAGCAACACACACAAATCCGCAGCAATACGCACACACACAGCCAAGACTTGAGCTCGAATGAATCGCAATAAGTTCACCACTAGAACGGAACTCAAATCACTAAGAAAGTCAATCAAGTGCGCGGAGACGGAGTGTGGAATATTTAGAATGCTCAAAGTATGCTTGGGTGACTCCTCCATGCGCCTAGGGGTCCCTTTTATAGCCCCAAGGCAGCTAGGAGCCGTTGGAGGCATTCCTGGAAGGCAATTCTTGCCTTCTGTCGGGTGGCGCACCGGACAGTCCGGTGCACCACCGGACATCCACTGTTCATGGTCCGGTGCAGATCTCCTTCCTAACATGGCACAGCCGACCGTTGCAGAACTGTAGCCGTTGGCGCACCGGACACTGTCCGGTGGACACCGTACAGTCCGGTGCCCCCATCTGACCGTTGGCTGGGGCCACACGTCGCGCGCGGATTGCGTGGCCGACCGTTGCGCTGGCGGCTGTTGGCTCACCGGACAGTCTGGTGCACCACCGGACAGTCCAGTGAATTATAGTCGTACGCCGCTGAAGATTTCCCGAGAGTGGCCAGTTCGCCGGAGCTAACCTGGCGCACCGGACACTGTCCGGTGCACCCAGACTGAGCAGCAGTTGGCTGTACACAGCCAACTCTTTTTCCAATCCTTTCCTTTTCCTGATTCTAGCACTTAGACAAATATATTAGTACATAAAAACCAATGTACTAAGTCTAGAACCATACCTTCTTGTCGATTTGCACTTCATCCATCATTTGGCATATAATTACTCACTTAATATGTGTTGGGCACTTAATCACCAAAATATACTAGAAATGGCCCAAGGGCACATTTCCCTTTCAATCTCCCCCTTTTTGGTGATTTATGCCAACACATCAAAAAGCAACAAAATAGAAGTGCAACATCAATGCAAATGAGAACAGAAATAGTCTTTGACACGATTTGACATATTTGGATCGTTCTTCGCCACCACTTGGTTTGTTTTTGTAAATCAAATTCATTTTCCTATCTCTAAGTTAAACACACATGTTTAGACACAAAAAGAGATAATCCAAGAGTAAGAATGATTAAGAGCCAAAAACTCCCCGTTTTTTCCATAATCAAACATTCTCCCACAAGAGACCAAATTTTGATAGTAAAAGTTATTTTGACAAATCAAAAGTTCTACTCTACTCTTTTTTAAAAAAATCACAAGTGATAGCTGATCCATTTGCTTTGGCCTTATTTTCTCCCCCTTTGGCATCAAGCACCAAAATGGGATTAATTTTGGCCCTATAACCCCATTGCCTCACCAAAATTGTCAACTAAGAGCAAAAAGGCAATATGAGTATGGAGATGAACCTGGAGTAAATTACCCTCTCATTGGAGTGCAGTGGAAGTCTTGCATGGTCCAAGTTCACTTTTCCCTTTCAATCCACCTTTGAGACTAAATTACTAAACTCAAGCACATGGTTAGTTTCAAAGGGTCAAGTTGTAGCACATCTCCCCCTAAATATGTGCATCACTCACACATGGACTTTTGAGGTCCGGGGATTGCTTGCACAACTTGAGCACCATAAATAAACAACAAAATGCATAAAGGAACCTGATCAAAGACATAAAACACATGTATGCTATAGATCAATCCAAGTTATGCGAATCTAATACATTTAGCTCACTACGCAGCCTGCAAAAGGTCTTCTCATCTAAAGGCTTGGTAAAGATATCGGCTAGCTGGTTCTCGGTGCTAACATAAAACATTTCGATATCTCCCTTTTGCTGGTGGTCTCTCAAAAAGTGATGCCAGATGTCTATGTGCTTAGTGCGGCTGTGTTCAACAGGATTGTCCGATATGCGGATTGCACTCTCATTATCACATAGGAGTGGGACTTTGCTCAGATTGTAGCCAAAGTCCCGGAGGGTTTGCCTCATCCAGAGTAGTTGCGCGCAACACTGTCCTGCGGCAACATACTCAGCCTCAGCGGTGGATAGGGCAATGGAAGTTTGTTTCTTGGAACTCCACGACACCAGGGACCGTCCTAAGAATTGGCACGTCCCGGATGTACTCTTCCTATCAACCTTGCATCCAGCATAATCGGAGTCTGAATATCCAATTAAGTCAAAGGTTGACCCCTTTGGATACCAGATCCCAAAGCAAGGCGTAGCAACTAAATATCTAAGTATTCGCTTAACGGCCACAAGGTGACACTCCCTTGGGTCGGATTGAAATCTAGCACACATGCATACGCTTAGCATAATATCCGGTCTACTAGCACATAAATAAAGCAAAGAACCTATCATAGACCGGTATGCCTTTTGATCAACGGACTTACCTCCTTTGTTGAGGTCTACATGTCTGTCGGTTCCCATGGGTGTCTTTGTGGGCTTGGCATCCTTCATCCCGAACCGCTTGAGCAAGTCTTGCGTGTACTTCATTTGTGAGATGAAGGTGCCATCGTTGAGTTGCTTCACTTGGAACCCAAGGAAGTAGTTTAGCTCGCCCATCATCGACATCTCAAATTTCTGTGTCATCACCCTGCTAAACTCCTCACAAGACTTTTGGTTAGTAGAACCAAATATTATGTCATCGACATAAATTTGGCACACAAATAGGTCACTATCACAAGTCTTAGTGAAAAGAGTTGGATCGGCTTTCCCAACCTTGAAAGCATTAGCAATTAGAAAGTCTCTAAGGCATTCATACCATGCTCTTGGGGCTTGCTTAAGTCCATAGAGCGCCTTAGAGAGCTTACATACGTGGTCGGGGTACCGTTCATCCTCAAAGCCAGGGGGTTGCTCCACGTACACCTCCTCCTTGATTGGCCCGTTGAGGAAAGCGCTCTTCACATCCATTTGGAACAACCTGAAGGAATGGTGAGCGGCATAGGCTAACAAAATGCGAATAGACGCTAGCCTAGCCACAGGAGCAAAAGTCTCCTCAAAGGCCAAACCTGCGACTTGGGCATAACCTTTTGCCACAAGTCGAGCCTTGTTCCTTGTCACCACCCCGTGCTCGTCTTGCTTGTTGCGGAACACCCACTTGGTTCCCACAACATTTTGCTTTGGACGTGGCACCAGGGTCCAAACTTCATTTCGCTTGAAGTTATTGAGCTCTTCCTGCATAGCCAACACCCAGTCCGGATCTAGCAAGGCCTCTTCTACCCTGAAAGGCTCAATAGAAGAGACAAACGAGTAATGCTCACAAAAATTAGCTAATCTAGAGCGAGTAGTTACTCCCTTGCTTATATCACCCAAAATCTGATTGATGGGATGATTCCTTTGAATCGTCGCTCGGACTTGAGTTGTAGGGGCCTGTGGTGCTTCTTCCTCCATAACTTGATCATCTTGTGCTCCCCTTGATCACACGTCTCTTCTTGATGAACATGTTCATCATCTTGAGTTGGGGGTGCACCATTGTTGAGGAAGAAGGTTGATCTTGCTCTTTTTGTTCCTGTGGTCGCACTTCTCCAATCGCCATGGTGCGTATTGCGGCCGTTGAAACATCATCTTCATCTACATCATCAAGATCAACTTGCTCTCTTGGAGAGCCATTAGTCTCATCAAATACAACGTCGCTAGAGACTTCAACCAAACCCTATGATTTGTTGAAGACTCTATACGCCTTTGTATTTGAGTCATAACCTAGCAAAAACCCTTCTACAGCTTTGGGAGCAAATTTAGAATTTCTACCTTTCTTCACTAGAATATAACATTTACTCCCAAATACACGAAAGTATGACACGTTGGGTTTGTTACCGGTTAGAAGTTCGTACGACGTCTTCTTGAGGAGGCAATGAAGGTAGACCCGGTTTATGGCGTGGCAAGCCGTGTTCACAGCTTCCGACCAAAACTGCTCGGGCGTCTTGAATTCTCCAAGCATCGTCCTCGCTATGTCTATGAGCGTCTTGTTCTTCCTCTCTACCACACCATTTTGTTGTGGTGTGTAGGGGGCGGAGAACTCATGCTTGATTCCTTCCTCCTCAAGATACTCCTCCACTTGAAGGTTCTTGAACTCGGACCCGTTGTCGCTTCTTATCTTTTTCACCTTGAGCTCAAATTCATTTTGAGCTCTCCTTATGAAGCGCTTAAGGGTCCCTTGGGTTTCTGTTTTATCCTGCAAAAAGAATACCCAAGTGAAGCGGGAAAATCATCAACAATAACAAGACCATACTTACTTCCCCTGATGCTGAGGTAGGCGACGGGTCCGAAGAGGTCCATGTGAAGTAGCTCCAGAGGTCTTGATGTGGTCATCACATTCTTGCTGTGATGAGTACTTCCCACCTGTTTACCTGCTTGACAAGCTGCACAAGGTCTATCTTTTTCGAAAGTTACATTGGTTAGTCCTAACACATGTTCTCCCTTTAGAAGTTTATGAAGGTTCTTCATCCCAACATGTGCTAGACAACGATGCCACAGCCAACCCAGGCTAGTCTTAGCGATTAAGAATGCATCTAGAACAACCTCCTCCTTCGAAAAATCAACTAAATAGAGTTTGTCGTCTAGTACACTCTTAAAAGCTAATGAACCATCACTCCTTCTAAAGACAGACACATCTACATTGGTAAATAAGCAATTGTAACCCATATTACATAGTTGACTAACAGACAACAAGTTATACCCGAGCGATTCAACTAAGAACACATTAGATATGGAATGCTCGGATGAAATAGCTATTTTTCCTAGTCCTTTAACCTTGCCTTGATTCCTGTCTCCAAAGATGATCGAATCTTGGGAATCTTTGTTCTTGATGTAGGAGGTGAACATCTTCTTCTCCCCCGTCATGTGGTTTGTGCATCCGTTGTCGATAATCCAGCTTGAGCCCCCGGATGCATAAACCTGCAAGACAAATTAGGCTTGGGTTTTAGGTACCCAACTCTTGTTGGGTCCTACAAGGTTAGTAACAATAGCCTTAGGGACCCAAATGCAAGTCTTGTCTCCCTTGCATTTGGCCCCTAATTTCCTAGCAACCACTTTCTTATTTTTACATGAGAGTACAAAATCAGTGTTGCAGGCATGAAAATTGTAGCAGATTCACTTTGCATTTTCCTAGGCACATGATGAACAACATTGTTTCTAGGCATATTTCTACTATGCACAAAGGAAGAACTTGAAACAATCATGGCATGTGAATCATAAGCATTATAACTCCTATTATAGTGAGCATTCCTAGAAAATTTTCTATCATAAATAAATGCATGATTCTTTTGACTACTACTAGTCATAGGTGCCTTCCCTTTCTCCTTGCTGAGAATTGGAGCCCTTTGACTTGTTAAGTTCTTGGCTTCCCTTCGAAAGCCAAGCCCATCCTTAATTGAGGGGTGTCTACCAACAATGTAGGCATCCCTAGCAAATTTTAATTTATCAAAGTCACTTTTGCAAGTCTTAAGTTGGGCATTAAGACTTTCTACTTCATCATTCAGTTTTGTAATAGAAGTAAGGTGCTCAACACAAGCATCAACATTGAAGTCCTTACACCTATTACAAATCACAACGTGCTCTACACAAGAACTAAATTTATTAACTACTTCTAGCTTAGCATTTAAATCATCATTCAAAATCTTCAAGCTAGAAATAGATTCATTGCAAATAGATAACTCAGAAGATAGTAATTCATTCCTTTTAATCTCTAAGGCAAGAGATTGTTGAACACTAACAAATTTGTCATGTTCCTCATACAATATGTCCTCTTACCTCTCTAGCAGTCTATCTTTTTCATTCAAGGCATCAATCAACTCATTTATCTTTTCTACTTTAGATCTATCTAATCCTTTGAACAAGCTAGTGTAATCTACTTCATCATCACTAGAGTCCTCATCACTAGAAGTAGAGTACTTAGGAGTTTATCGAGTGTTTACCTTCTTCTCCTTTGCCATTAGGCAAGTGTGGCGCTCGTTGGGGAAGAGCGACGATTTGTTGAAGGCCAAGGCGGCGAGTCCTTCGTCGTCGGAGTCGGACGAAGAACAATCCGAGTCCCACTCTTTGCCAAGGTGCGCCTTGCCCTTTGCCTTCTTGTAGGCCTTCTTTTTCTCCCTCTTCCCATGTCTTTCGTCTCCCTGGTCATTTTCATTATCGGGACATTGAGCAATAAAATGACCTGTCTTACCGCACTTGAAGCAGGAACACTTTCCTTTTGCCTTGTTCTTGTTTGAGTACTCCTTGCGTCCCTTCAATGTGGTCTTGAAGCGCTTGATAATGAGGGCCATTTCATCCTCATTTAGCCCGGCCGCCTCAACTTGCGCCACCTTGCTAGGTAGCGCCTCCCTGCTACTTGTTGCTTTGAGAGCAACTGTTTGAGGCACGTAGATGGGCATTGGACCATTGAATGCCTCATCAACGTATCTTGCTTCCTTGATCATCATACGCCCGCTTACGAACTTTCCGAGTATTTCCTCGGGCGTCATCTTGGTGTACCTAGGATTTTCACGGATAGAGTTCACAAGATGAGGATCAAGTACAGTGAAGGACCTGAGCATAAGTCAGACGACGTCGTGGTCCGTCCATCTCGTGCTTCCATAGCTCCTGATCTTGTTGACCAGGGCCTTGAGCCTGTTGTACGTTTGGGTTGGCTCCTCCCCCTGATCATTGTGAACCTTCCTAGTTTGCCTTCCACCAACTCCATCTTGGTGATCATGGTGGCGTCATTCCCCTCATGAGAAATCTTGAGGGTGTCCCAAATTTGCTAGGCGTTATCCAAGCCGCTCACCTTGTGGTACTCGTCCCTGCACAAGGATGCTAGCAAAACAGTGGTAGCTTGTGCATTTTTATGGATTTGCTCATTAATGAAAACGGGGTTGTCAGTACTATCAAAAAGCATTCCATTTTCAACGATCTCCCAAATACTTGGATGGAGAGAGAATAGGTGACTACGCATTTTGTGACTCCAAAATGAGTAGTCTTCTCCATCAAAGTGCGGAGGTTTCCCAAGTGGAATTGAAAGTAAATGAGCGTTGGAGTTAAACAGAATACGAGAATAATCAAAAGAAAAGTTTGAGTTAACCGGTTTCTTTTTCTCGTCGTCGTCGTCTTTTGGGGAAGAAGAAGACTCGTCGCTGTCGTAGTAGATGATCTTCTTGATGCGCCTCTTCTTCTTCCCGTCTCTTTTCTAATGACTCAAGCCAAAGTCCGAGGGCTTATCATCTCTTGGCTCGTTGATGATAGACTCCTTTGTCTTGTCGTTGACCACCATCCCCTTTCCCTTAGGATCCATCTCTTCGGGCGATTAGTCCCTTGCGTGAAGAGAACGACTCTGATACCAATTGAGGGCACCTAGAGGGGGGTGAATAGGTGATCCTGTAAAAACTTAAACTTATAGCCACAAAACTTAGTTAAGTGTTAGCATAATGGAATTAAGTGGCTAAGGACCGAGCTCTTGTGAAACACAATGGTAAAAAACAAGCACAAGTGACACGATGATTTATCCCGTGGTTCGGCCAAGTATAACACTTGCCTACTCCACGTTGTGGCGTCCCAATGGACGAGGGTTGCACTCAACCCCTTTCAAGTGATCCAATGATCCACTTGAATACCATGGTTGTTTTCTTTCTTATACTCTTTCCCGTTTGCGAGGAATCTCCACAACTTGGAGTCTCTCGCCCTTACAACAAAGATCAAAGTGAAAGTACCAGAGTAACGAAGGGAAGCAACACACACAAATTCGCAGCAATACGCACACACACAGCCAAGACTTGAGCTCGATTGAATCGCAATAAGTTCACCACTAGAACGGAGCTCAAATCACTAAGAAAGTCAATCAAGTGCGCGAAGATGGAGTGTGGAAGATTTAGAATGCTCAAAGTATGCTTGGGTGACTCCTCCATGCGCCTAGGGGTCCCTTTTATAGCCCCAAGGCAGCTAGGAGCCGTTGGAGGCATTCCTGGAAGGCAATTCTTGCCTTCTGTCGGGTGGCGCACCGGACAGTCCGGTACACCACCGGACATCCACTGTTCATGGTCCAGTGCGGATCTCCTTCCTAAAATGGCACAGCCGACCGTTGCAGAACTGTAGCCGTTGGCGCACCGGACATAGTCCGGTGCACACCGGACAGTCCGGTGCCCCCATCTGACCGTTGGCTAGGGCCACGCGTTGCGTGCGGATTGCGCGGTCGACCGTTGCGCTGGCGGCCGTTGGCTCACCGGACAGTCCGGTGCACCACCGGACAGTCCAGTGAATTATAGCCGTACGCCGCTGAAGATTTCTCGAGAGTGGCCAGTTCGCCGGAGCTGGCCTGGCGCACCGGACACTGTCCGGTGCACCACCGGACAGTCCGGTGCACCCAGACTGAGCAGCAGTTGGTTGTACACAACCAACTCTTTTCCAATCCTTTCCTTTTCCTGATTCTAGCACTTAGACAAATATATTAGTACATAAAAACCAATGTACTAAGTCTAGAACCATACCTTCTTGTCTATTTGCACTTCATCCATCATTTGGCATATAATTACTCACTCAATATGTGTTGGGCACTTAATCACCAAAATATACTAGAAATGGCCCAAGGGCACATTTCCCTTTCAAGAGGAAGAATAGAACTCTACTAGAAATGGCAAGGACCATGCTTGATGAATACAAGACTCTGGATCGGTTTTGGGCTGAGGCGATTAACACCGCCTGCTACTCCATCAACCGGCTCTACCTTCCCCGAATCCTCAAGAAGACATCTTATGAACTCCTCACCGGTAAAAATCCAAATGTTTTATATTTTATAGTCTTTGGTAGCAAATGTTTTATTCTTATTAAAAGAGGTAGAAAATCTAAATTTGCTCTGAAGGTTGTAGAAGGCTTTTTACTAGGATATGATTCAAACACAAGGGCATATAGAGTCTTCAACAAATCCACTGGATTAGTTGAGGTTTCTTGTGACATTGTGTTTGATGAGACTAATGGCTCCCAAGTGGAGCAAGTTGATCTTTATGAACTAGATGATGAAGAGGCCCCGTGCATCGCTCTAAGGAACATGTCCATTGGGGATGTGTGTCCTAAGGAATCCGAAGAGCCTCCACAAGCACAAGATCAACCATCATCTTCCATGCAAGGATCTCCACCAACTCAAGATGAGAATCAGGCTCAAGATGATGAAGATCAAGAGGATGAACCATCTCAAGAAGAGGACAATGATCAAGGTGGAGATCAAGTCAATAATTACAAGGAAGATGAGCAAGTTTTAGGGTCAAAGACCGCCACACCCAAGAGTCCACCAAGAAATTCAAAGAGATCACCCCGTGAACTCCATTCTCGGTGACATTCATAAGGGGGTAACTACCAGATCTCGAGTTGCACATTTTTGTGAACATTGCTCTTTTATGTCCTCTATTGAGCTATACAGGGTGGATAATGCACTAAGAGATTCAGATTGGGTGCTGGCTATGCAAGAGGAGCTCAACAACTTCACGAGGAATGAGGTATGGCATTTAGTTCCACGTCCTAACCAAAATGTTGTAGGTACCAAGTGGGTATTCCGCAACAAGCAAGATGAATATGTTGTGGTGACAAGGAACAAAGACCGACTTGTGGCCAAAGGTTATTCACAAGTCGAAGGTTTGGATTTCGATGAAACCTATGCACCCATAGCTAGGCTTGAGTCAAATTGCATATTACTTGCCTATGCTACTTACCATGGCTTTAAGCTCTATCAAATGAACGTGAAAAGTGCCTTCCTCAATGGACCAATCAAGGAAGAGGTCTATGTTGAGCAACCTCCCGGCTTTGAAGATAGTGAGTACCCTGACCATGTTTACAAACTCTCTAAGGCGCTTTATGGGCTCAAGCAAGCCCCAAGAGCATGGTATGAATGCCTATGAGATTTTCTTATCACTAATGGCTTCAAAGTTGAAAAGGCTGATCCTACACTCTTTACTAAAACTATTGCAAAGGATTTGTTTGTATGCCAAATTTATGTTTATGATATCATATTTGGGTCTACTAACAAATCTACTTGTGAAGAGTTTAGTAGGATTATGATTCAAAAATTCGAGATGTCAATGATGGGGGAGTTGAAGTATTTCCTAGGATTTCAAGTCAATCAACTCCAAGAGGGCACCTTCATCAGCCAAACAAAGTATATTCAAGACATACTTAACAAGTTTGGAATGAGGGATGCCAAGCCCATCAAGACACCCATGGGAAGAAATGGGCATCTCGACCTCGACACAGGAGGTAAGTCCGAGATCAAAAGGTATACCGGTTGATGATAGGATCTTTACTCTATTTATGTGCATCTCGACCGGATATTATGCTTTCCGTATGCATGTGTGCAAGGTTCCAAGACGATCCTAAGGAAGTTCACCTTAGGGCCGTGAAAAGAATCATGAGATATTTAGTTTATACTCCTAAGTTTGGACTTTGGTACCCCAAGGGATCCACTTTTGATTTAATAGGATATTTTGATGCCGATTGGGTAGGGTGTAAGATTGATAGAAAGAGCACATCAGGGACTTGTCAGTTTCTGGGGAGATCCCTGGTGTCTTGGGCTTCAAAGAAACAAAACTCCGTAGATATTTCTACCGCCGAAGCCGAGTATATTGCCGCAGGTCATTGTTGTGTGAAATTACATTGGATGAGGCAAACCCTAAGGAACTATGGCTACAAATTGAGCAAAGTCCCTCTCTTATGTGACAATGAGAGTGCAATCCGCATGGCGTATAATCCCGTTGAACACAGTCGCACTAAGCACATAGACATTCAGTATCACTTTCTGAGGGATCACCAACAAAGGGGGATATCGAGATAGCTTATGTTAGCACCAAAGAACAATTAGCCGATATCTTTACCAAGCCATTAGATGAGAAAAACTTTTAGCAAACTTAGGAATGAGCTAAATATACTTGATTCTCAGAATTTTGATTGAAACATTGCACACATAGCTCATTTATATACCTTTGATCATATCTCTTTCATGACTACGACTAATGTGTTTTCAAGTGTATTTCTATGCTAAGTCGTAGATTGAAAGGGAAATAGAGTCTTCGGCGAAGACAAGGCTTCCACTCCACTCTATCGGTATCATTTACCCTTCGCCGTCACTCCACATCACTCTCAAATTGGTATAATCTTTCACTCATATTTACTTGTACCAATCGGGGATAAAATACTAGGGCTCTCATTGTCTCCGTTTTTGGCGATTAATGCCAAAGGGGAGAAATATTAAGCCCAAAGCAAAAGGACCGCACCACCAACTTCAAAATTTTGATTTGTTTACAAAAGTTTGTTTTTCCTATTGGTATCTTGTGACAAGCAATTTCTTCAATTGGTATATTTAAAGATAGAATTTCAAAACTAAGCATCTAAATATACTTCCAATTGGTATCTATTAAAACCCTCTTGAAAACTAAGAGGAGAATTTCATTAAGGGGGAGTTTTGTTTAGTCAAAGGAAAAGCATTTGAAACAGGGGGAGAAATTTCAAATCTTGAAAATGCTTCTCGAAATCTTATTCATATACCTTTGACTATTTGCAAAAAGATTTTGAAAAGACTTTCCAAAAGAATTTGTAAAAACAAAACAAGTGGTGCAAGCGAGGTCCAAAATGTTAAAATAAAAGAAAGCAATCTATGCATATCTAGTGAAAATAATAAATTGGTTTAATTCCAAGTAACCTATGCACTTACATTATGCAAACTAGTTCAATTCTGCACTTATATATTTGCTTTGGTTTGTATTGGCATCAATCACCAAAAAGGGGGAGATTGAAAGGGAAATAGGGTTTAACCTTTTCCTATAAATAATTTTGGTGGTTGAATGCCCAACACAAATATTGGACTAACTAGTTTGCTATAGAATACATGTTCTACATATGCATAAAGGTTCAACACAAACCAATAAAATATTGAAGAAAGGGTTCAAAAACAAAGGAGCAAAGAAACCAAGAGTGCCCTGGTCTGGCGCACCGGACTGTCCGGTGTGCCACTGGACAGTGTCCGGTGCACCAGGACCGTACAACGTCCAATTCTCCACTCTCGGGCTTCTCAGGGCGCGCTGCACTATAATTCACCGGACTGTCCGGTGCACCAGCGGAGCAACAGCTACTTCGCGCAACGATCGCCTGCAAAAGCTGAAGATTCAGAGGAACAGTGCGCGGCAGAGCAGAGCCGCCCGTCAGAGGCGCACCGGACACTGAACAGTGTCTATCCGGTGCGGCACCGGACTGTCCGGTGCGGCACCAGACTGTCCGGTACCACTAGAAGACAAAGCCTCCAACGGTCAGAAGCTTCCGAACCCTAACGGTTGGGTGATGTGGCTGACGCACCGGACAGTGTCCGGTGCGCCCATCGACAGCAATCATCCCCAACGGCTATGTGGTGGTTGAGGGCTATAAATACCCCAACACCACCACTCCAAGCATCCAAGTTTCTAGCACTTCACATTCAATACAAGAGCTAGTGCATTCACTCCTAGACACAATTCAATAGAATCAAAGCCTCTCCAAGTCCCAAATACATTCCACTCACCTAGTAACTTGGGAGAGAGTTTGCTCGTGTTCTTTGAGCTCTTGTTTCTTGGATCGCTTTCTTCCTTCCTCATTCTTGTTTCAAAGTGACTTGTAATCAAAGCAAGAGACACCAAGTGTGTGGTGGTCCTTGCGGGGTCTAAGTGACCCGTTTGATTAAGAAGAAAGCTCACTCGGTCTAGGTGACCGTTTAAGAGAGGGAAAGGGTTGAAAGAGACCCGGTCTTTATGACCACCTGAACGGGGACTAGGTTCTTTAGAATCGAACCTCGGTAAAACAAATCATTGTATTCATCCGCTTTATTTCTGTAAAGTCCAAAAATTGGTAGAAGAAAAAGAAGTATATTATAAAATAATAAAATAAAAAAATAAGAATGGTTATGATAGTGGTTCTAGAATTTTAGAAACCCTTGGAATTTATTAGGACCTTTTTCTCTTCATAATCAATTGAGAATATTAAATTAGTTAAGTGTCCAACAAATATATAAGGTGAGGTTGATTTCTTGCCAATAATTTTGAGTGATTCCTTTTATTAACAATATAATTTAAATTTGACCTCAACTTATATATAAAATATATATATATAGGAAAGAGTTTGAGAAAGGTAATTATGATAATCATTTAATTCTTTTGGAATTAAATGGTGAAGGGGAAGATAAATAAAAATAATACTAATAACAATAATAATAAGTAGGAAGATAGGATTTTTGTCCACATTAGAATTATGATTGAAATTCAAAGATGAATCGTGTTTGAAATTTAAAATATGAATTGAAAGTTTGAAAAAGAAAATCATAAAAAGGAAAACAGAAAAGAGCAAACCTTACCCTGGGCCGAAATTTCCCTTGGCCCATCTCTACTCATCCGCGCTCGGCCCACTCCACCCTCGTCGCTTCACGCTGACCGACTAGTGGACCCGATGGGTCATTCTCCATACTTCTGCTGTGCACTTGAACGCTGACGCATGGGCCCTCACCGTCAGGTGCCTCGTCTCCGCTGGGTTGGTTCGGCAGTGAACAGAAGTCCGAGCTAGATCCGCGCGGAGGCTCCCTAACTAACTCCCAGCGAATCCTCCGTGATTCTAGTGGGTCTGCGACTATAAAAATCGAACCGAGCCTCCTCCCCAGCTGTCTCCCCGTGGAGAGCACCCTACGGCGGCTGGGTTTCTTCGTCGTACGTCGGCGCCCCTGCTTCCCATGGCACCTCACCGGCCGTCGCAACTCCACCGTGCACGCGTCCCAGCTAGCGCCTGCCGTCGATGTCCCAGGCCACCGATCTGGCCTCATGATGAGAACAGGGGGGTCGCAGGAGCATGCTAGGTTGAACCGGATCCTGGTGGGGTGAAAACCGTAACTGGAGGAGCAAGGATTTCTCGCCGCGACGTCACCACCTCCTCCGATTTACTTTGCGCCATGGGCAGAACCACAGAACCATCCTCGCCCAACCAGTGGTATGGATCCGACCGTGAATTTCGTTGCCAACTTCTCTCCGTATAGAACCTATGGGATATGAGATTGTGGGTTTGGGGCACTGGGGACGCCAGCGCACGTACTCCGACGTGGTTGCCTGGGAGCGGTGCCGCCTTGGGCCTTAGCGGGGAGGAAGAAGACAACCAGTAATCCGCTGATGCGAGATCGAGCGGCAGAGAGGAGAAGCGCTGGTTGCCGTTGGATGAGAAATGAACGGAGCCGATTAGAAGTAGATACCGGTTCGGCCAGGACTCGTCACGGCCGTTGATCGTGGGATGAGCGACCCCGGGTTGATCTGGTGTTTTAAACATCTGAACCGTGGATCCCTGATCCAACGGTTCATATAGCGTATCGGTTCGTTTAAAAATATTAAGTGATCCTCGACGTTGATTTCTAATCGGACGGTTAATATCGAGAGATACCCCTTCGCTACGGCTATCTTACAAAATAGTCCCCGGACTTTGCCGGAATGAACCCGCCGTCCTCTTTGGGGAATCCTGAGTCTTGGGGAGATTTGCGAGTTAGCCCCTGCAGTTTCTAATAATAGTGGGCCCAGTCCAGAGATTTATAAAATTCAGAAAAGGGATTAGAAAATGATTTTAATGTGAAAATAAATGATAGAATTTGTTTAATTCATATAAAATTCATATGAAGTCCAATTTAATCCATTCTAGTTTCTATAATATTATTGTTTATCACATAGTGCCTCTGTTTTGATATGAAAACAATAATAAAATTAATTTCCTAATTAATCTTATATCAAATACATAAAACCCTAGGAAATTCGTATCTCCTCCGTTTTAACTCCGATTTGATCCGTTCAAAGTTGAGTTAGTCTCGCAGAAACGCGTAGATCATTATTATTCAGTTTGTACTTATGTTTGGTGTAATGTTAATCTTGTCTATATACTGTTTGTTTGTATTACTACGACTAGCAGTGAGGTCACGTGTCATCTGAAGAGCAATTTGGTACCTGGAATCTCAAGTCTCAGGCAAGTTGTGCCCTTGACCACTTCTTTTTACCCAGTCATGTTCTGATTAATCATAATGATCTGCATAGGTTAATTTTGATGGGACCCAACATGTTACCCTAGTTTGATTATCTTTATACCTTGACTCCACTAAACTTTTTGAGTAGTACTTGCTAGTGCTATATGTGGTTTTAGGTATGGAGATACATTATTCATGATTACACTTTTATTATCAATTGTTATTTACTGTTCATGATAAGATCATTATGTTAATTGGAACATGGAGAACCACCCGGGAAAACAGTGCTACCACAAGGGTTTAATGGGACGCCCTTGGCCGATTAATTAGGAAAGCTAGTGGAAGACTACCTTACCCAAAAGGGGCAAGGGCAGTAGGGGAGTGGTCAGTGTAGGGAGGCCCTCGGGAGGATTTTGCTGCGATGGCGGTCCTGCAAGGGATTCCTGCATTGGAGCTTCCTATAAACTGTAGCGGGTTTTCTGAAGCTAGTGGAACTTTGTAAAGGCCTCGTAGTGTTACCCTGCCTCGCCTCCTCGGTAGAGGTGTATGGGAAGTCGCGATCCCTTGGCAGATGGGTAACATGACTTGTGGGTAAAGATGCGCAACCTCTGCAGAGTGTAAAACTGGTATACTAGCCGTGCTCACGGTCAGGAGCAGCTCGGACACTCACATTATTAATCTATGGAACTTAAATTCAATTTGTCATATGCATTGCATCGCAGGTGATGTTGTTACTTCTGTTCTACTATTTAATTGGGTTGGTATTTACTTATACTTAGTAATGGCTAATAAAATTTTGACCAACTTTAAAAGCAATGCTCAGCTTCAGCCATCCTCTTTGGTAAGCCTTACACTTCACATGAGCTCCCACCTTTGGCGAGTTCATACACATTATTCCCCACAACTTGTTGAGCGATGAACGTATGTGAGCTCACTCTTGCTGTCTCACACCCCCACAGGTCAAGAACAGGTACCGCAAGATGAGGCGCTTGGAGGATGCTGCGATGTGTTCGTGAGAGGTCTAGGTCGTCGTCTCCCAGTCAACTTTGGGTTGCTGGACCGTTGTCTCCTTATATTGTAATTATTTATTTTGTATAGAACTCCTGTTATATATAAAGATGTGACATTCGATCCTGTGCCACTATACATCATATGTGTGAGACTTGGTCCCAGCATATCTGATGTTTATGTTCGCGCCCGGGTCTTGGTGCCCCTAAAACCCGGGTGTGACAATTTCTTGGTTGATTTGTTTTCCCTCTCTTTCGGACTCGAATTCATTTCTAACGCTAACCCCGGCTTGTAGTGTGTGCTTAAGTTTATAATTTTCAGATTTCGTCTATTCATCCCCCCTCTAGGCGACTTTTATTATTAAATTGTTTTCGCTTATGATCATTCATATTAATTAATCACATGTGTAGTTGTTAACTATTACAATATCAAATAATCGGAACTAAGCAGTTGTGTTAATTTATATTTTATAAATGTCTACTAATATGATCATGCTAAAAATAAGTATTATAGTTAATACCCATTTAGCATAAAAGCGATATCATTAGTGATCCTTGCGTGTCATGCCTTTTCAACATTTATTGCTTAAATGTAGCAAGTCCTATGCAATGTTTATAAATATAATCTGATAACTTTTAAAGTTGTAATTAGCATTTAACAAGGCTAATATTAGCTTAACTACTTTTTATTTATTTAGTGTAAATGCGTCCCCTATTTAGTTTTTCTCGACTGTCGCGCGTTCTGTTCCGCAGCGGTGGCGTGCTGCTTCGTGCGTCGTTCGCGTGCTGTCGCGCGTGCTGTTTTGCATGCGTCGTCACACGTTGTTTGTGCATGCCGCGCGTGCGGATCATGCGCATCACCGCGCGTCGTCCGTGCGCTAAGTCGCGTGTGGCTGTGCATCATTCGCGCATTATTTTTGCACGTTGTGCATCTTGCCGCGTGTCGTTAATTTTGCCCCACTTAGAATCTCTCGTGTTAATTAAATTACTTACTTAACTGATATCTATTAGTGTAGCAGATTAATCTAAACTAAATAGTAGTTATAATTAATATGATGATGTCGACTAATACTTATTTAGTGTAAATACGATAACTTCTCGACCGTAGCCTCGACCGTCGCGTTTCTTTTTCCTCGTGTGACCGTAGTAACGCGCTCTATTTCGTTTTGCATGTTTTATTATGTTTGTTTTTGTATGGTGTAATGTTCTTATGCATATAGGTGTTTGCTTGCTTGTGTCTGTTCGTCTTCGCTTCGCGTTGCGATTAGAGTGTGATCCTTCTCCAAGCTTCAAGGAATCGACGATCAAGCCTTGGCGGCCAAGAGATCGAACTCTTTGAGTTTTATGAGGCTAAAGACACTAAGCATCTGTTTGGTGAAGGCAAATGTCCCTTGACCCATCTATGTCCTAGACATTTTATAATTCACTCCTCGCATTTACACAATTTATACCTAGGGATTGACTAGCTTTTGTTTATCATGTCCTTGTTTACCTATATGGGTTGGGTTATTTTGGTTTAGCTTTATGCTAGTGCTTCACATTAATCAATGAACATGATGAGATTATTTATGATACGTTGTTTTCCCTTTTGATTATGATTATGATGATACTTTGACATTTAAGGAGACTGGAGCGGTTTCTCGAGTGCCTCTCTGTAAGGACTGGTTCGTTGGATGACCGTCCGGGAAAATAGTGCAACCATGAGGGTGGTATGGGACGCCCTTGACCAAGTAATTAGGGAAGTCTTATGTTGGGTGCTGGTTTTGGTCATTGGGGAATGGAGGCATCTGTTATGGCTCCTATATCCTCGTTCAAGGATCTGGGTACGGGCATTGTCCCACGGCTTTTTCCTGAGGGCAGAGGTATAGGTTTGGTACGTCAGATGGTCTCTATGCGATGGTCATTCCAACATTCGCATAGTGAGGACCCTAGGGAAAAGTCACGTAGTGAAACCCTGCCTATTCACCTTGGTAGTGTTTAAGGGTTTGATCGGCCCGAGGCAAAAGGAAATCACGGCTCATGGGTAAAGTATGCAACCTCTGTAGAGTGTTATGAAACTGATATATCAGTCGTGCTCGCGGTTATGAGCGGCTAAGGGAGCTCCATTGATTAGAGACACATTGATCAGAGATGTTTTGTTTAGAGGTGATAATGAGGATGATGGTTTTGATTATGATTATGGTAATGGTTTATGGTATTCTTTCCGTTTGGAAAGGGTACTTTTGGGTTAACAACTTGGGATAATGCTAAAACCTGGCTCTCTACTAGTAATAATAACCTGACCAACTAAAAGCAACTGCATGACCTTAACCCCACATAAAGCTAGTCCACTACAGCCAAACGGGACAATTGTTGAGTATGTGTACTCACCCTTGCTTTACACACCAAACCCCCCAGATTGTCCATAGTGCAACAACTGCTTAGGAGAAGATGAAGTCGTGGAGGAGGAATTCCAAGAGTTCCAAGAGTACGATGAGTTCTAGGCGTGGGTTAGCGGCAAACTCACAGTCGGCTGCCTGTGAAGGCCGTGTTTATCTACGTTTCGTTTTCGCACTTTGATAATTGTTAGTGACTATATGGATGTCTCGTACATCATGATGTAATTAACTATTACCCTCTTTTATGTTATTATTCGAGCACTGTGTGATGATGTCCGATTATGTAACTGTTGTGTACGTGAATTGCTGATCCTGACACGTACATGGTTCGCATTCGGTTTGCCTTCTAAAACTAGGTGTGACACCCCCCGCGCGACCCAGCCGTCGTTTGCCTTTCCCCTTGAGTGGCCCACCCTGACCCCGCGCCCTAGCGCGCGAGTGCGCTGCGCAAGCCGCGCCCCCAGCGCAGCCGCCGCCACTGCCGGCGGGGCCCGCGTGTCAGGCGGTCTTCTCCAACCGCCCTCACACGTCGGACGCCCACGACGCGCTGGCACAACGTGCATGGTGCCCACGATCTCCCACTCAAGCATCGAGACGCGCTTACCCCCTCCTCCTCTCCCAAACCGCTAGCCCCGCTCCCTTCGCCCCCTCCCCGCTGGCCAAGCAGCAAGCATGGAGCCCCAGCGCCGGCGCCCCCTCCCTCTTTCTCCCTGGTTGGGCAGGCTCGACGGCGAGCCGGTGCCCCTCCGCGGCATGCAGCCATGGCTGCTAGCCCGCAGCCGGCGCGGCCCGTGGCCCTAGCCCTTACTCGCGGCCAGCATGCCCCGACGGCTCGCCCTGCGTGGCAGTCGGCGTGGCCAGCCGTCGTGGCCCTGGCTGAGCAGCCCGCCTGCCGTGGGCGAGAGGTCCTAGGGCGCGGGCGCACAACCCTCGCGCGCTGACGAGCTCGCCCTAGCATGGCCCAGCGCAGCAGCCGACGTGGCTCGCCTACGTGGCAGCCCTGACTCAGCGTTTGCGTGACCTTGGTGCAGTGGCAACCGTCGTTGAGCAGGGAGACGCGCCCCATCAACATCATCGCACCCAAAGCCTGTATGCGTCGAGCCCATCTCACGCTGAGGTGAGAATGTTGTCTACCCGTCGCCGTCTACCCATGCGCGTAGTCCGTCATCGCCTAGCTGATGTGTTCGCGCCACGCGTCGTCGCTCGCGCGTTGTCGCGTGTGACACACAGGTTGTTCGCACGTCATTGTCGTGCTATTCGCGTCGTTCGCGCGCGTCGCGAGCGTTGTTTCACGTTTGCCGTGCGCATTGCCACGCATCGTTCACGCACTGCCAGCACGCTGATTCAAACGTGGTCCACGCGCGTTATTAAATTGTTCTGCGTGTGTCGCGTGCTTTGTTCTGCATGTATCGTGTGTCCCATCTGCATGACGTTCGCGTGTGCTGTGCACGTGTCATCGTTCGTGCGAATCATGATTTGCGCGCTTTAATAAACTCGCTTCGCCATATCGTTCATGTTAAATACTTGATTAATTGTTTAGTTTTCGGTTATTAAAATAACAATTCAATCGAATCTAACTTATAATTTCAATGATGCATTTGTAGAGACCTGCTATTGTGATTATGCCAACTTAAATGTTATATTTCATATTTGGTTAATATAAAAACAACCTTCTAGTTAAAACTAGTTTATAGTTTTTAACTTGCGCTTTTATAAATATAAATATTAATTCGATTAATACCAACTCAGACGTTTTTCATTTAATACTTCTGTATTATAAATACGTTATTTGTTAGCCATGTGGCGCTCGTCGCCGCGCTGTCCGCGTGCTGTTCCGTATGAGGTTGCGTGCTAGTTCGCGCATCGTTTGCTCTGGTCACGTGTGTTGTCTCGTGCGTTGTCTGCGCACGATATTAAATTGTTCGCTTATAATCACTCATCAATTAATTAACTATTTGTTTAACCACCCACTATTAAAATAGTAAGTTAGTTAAAACTAAGTACTAGTATTAATTTACATTTGATAATGGTCAGTTGATATAATAATGTCGAATTAAATGTTCTAACCCAATACATGTTAAGCGTAGACATGACCGTAGCTCCGACTGTTGCATTCATTTTTTCTCACGTGATCATAGAAGCGAGCTATATTCTGTATTTCATACTTTTATAATGTTTTCCTTTGCATGGTGTAATGTTTTTATGCATGTATATGTTTGTTTGTGCCTGTTCGTATTCGCTTTGTGTCGCAAATAGATCATGATCTGTTCCCGAGCTTCGAGGAATCGACGATCAAGCCTTGGTGACCAAGTGATCAAGTTCTTCAAGTTCTACGAGGTTGAAGACCCTGAGCATCTGTTTGGTGAAGGCAAGTGTCCCTTGACCCATCTATGTCCTACTCATTCTATAATCCACTCCTCGCATTTACACAATTTATACCTAAGGATTGACTAGCTTTGTTTATCATGTCCTTGTTTACCTATGTGGGTTGGGTTATTTTGGTTTAGCTTTATGCTAGTTATTCACCCTAATCAATGAACATGATGAGATTATTTATGGTACGTTGTTTTCCCTTGTGATTATGATGATGATATTGTGACATTTAAGGGGACTTGAGCGGTCTCTCGAGTGCCTCTCCGTAAGGACTGGTTCGTTGGATGACCGTCCAGAAAAACAGTGCAACCATGAGAGTGGTATGGGATGCCCTTAGCTGAATAATTAGAGAAACTGAGATGTAGTTCGCTTCGTCGTCGTGTCGTCAATGGGGCTCGGTGTATGTGGCTCGCTCTGCCGAGGGTGGATCGCCCCTTGGGGAGGAGTGCAGTACATTTAGGAAACCTAACGGGCGGCTACAGCCTCAGGGAATCTTTGTAAAGGCTTTGTAGTGAATCCTTGGCCATTCACCTCGGGTGTGAATAAGGGTCTTGCAAGCCTGGGCTAGATAGGGAATCACAGCTCGTGGGTAAAGTGTGCAACCTCTGCAGAGTGTTATGAAACTGATATACCAGCCGTGCTCGCGGTTATGAGCGGCCAAGGGAGCTCCATTGATTAGAGACACATTGAATCAGGGCTACTTTGTTTACAAATGATGACGAGGATAACACTGGTTTCTAGTGTGATTATGATTATGGTTTATGGTATTCTTTCCATTTCGAAAGAGTAATTTTGGGTTAACAACTTGGGTTAGTGTTAAAACCTGGCTCTCTACTAGTAATAATTATCTGATCAACTAAAAGCAACTGCTTGACCTTAACCCCACATAAAGCTAGTCCACTACAGCCAAACGGGACATTTGTTGAGTACATTGATGTGTACTCACCCTTGCTTTCACAAAACACCAGGTTGCCTTTGGTGCAATCTATGCTCAGGTAAATAAGGCGTCGAGGCAGATCTCCAGGAGTTCCAGGACTTCGACGAGTTCGAGGATTAGGCTAGCGACCTCCCCCAGTCAGCTGCCTGTGGTGGGTTAATTTACGTTGGCTACGTTTCGATTCTGTGTACTTTGATTTATATTATGTAAATGACTCTAGTATTTAATATTATTACTTACTCTTTATTGTAATTCGAAGCATTGTGCTATGTTGAGTCATTTATGTAATCACTGTGTACGTGAATTTCAGATCCTGGCACTACATGGTTCGTATTCGGTTTACCTTCAAAACCGGGTGTGACAGACGTCCTCGTCAGTCAACTCCAATATAGGAACCTCCCCTCTTAGCCACGTTTGTGTGTCTAGTGTCGTCATATGCATGCCATGTGACCACTCTAGGCCCACATGCGTTATGCACCATATACCTAACCCCTAACCCACACACGCCCGTGAAACAGTGAGGGTCGGCTCTGATACCACTTGTAACACCTTGTCCAATCCCTGGACCAGCGATACTTATTCCTGACAGCTCTCTAGGATCATATATCGTCCCCATAGACCAACACGAGTCTTTTGTGCGCACTTTGTCCTCACTCATGCGCACCCGAGAAAACTTCTCGGTCGGTCACCCATCTCAAATTGCTCCAAGTCAAGCACACTTAACTTGGAGGTTCTTTCGAGATAGGCTTCCGAAAAAGAAGATGCACCTTATTGATATGGATACTCTATTAATTATATTGAGCCTTGGACCAGGATATCACCATCCCAGGGGACAGTATATCACACATTTGCATTCTCAAGGCTAGAAATAGAAGCATGGCATGAAGATAACTCAAAGGATTGCAACTCATTTTTCTTCATGGCTAAGGCAAGGGATTTTTCTACTTATACAAATTTATCATGTTCATCATAAAGCAATTCCTCTTGCTTTTTCTATCAATTTATCCTTATCATTGAAAGAATCAATTAACTCATTAATTTTATCTACTTTAGATCTACTTAAGCCCTTAAATAGATCATTATATTCTACATCATCATCGGACTCCTCATCGCTAGAAGAAGTGTATTTAGGAGTATCACATGAAAGTACCTTCTTCTCCTTAGCCATGAGGCATGTATGGCACTCGTTGGGGAAGAGGGTAGACTTGTTGAAGACCGAGGCGACGAGTCCCGCGTCGTCGAAGTCGGATGAAGAGCAGTCTGAATCCCATTATTTGCCGATGTGTGCCTCACTCTTCTTTTCTTGTAGAACTTCTTCACCTTCCCCTTGGAGCTCTTTTCTTGTACCTGGTCATCATTATCAGGACATTGTGCAATAAAATTACCAAGCTTACCGCACTTGAAGCATGCACGCTTTCCTCTTGATCTGTTCTTGTTGAGGTACTCCTTGTGTCCCTTCAATGCGGTCTTGAAACGCTTGATTACAAGCGCCATCTCATCCTCATTAAGGTCGGTCGCCTCAATTTGCGCCACCTTACCGGGTAGCGCTCCTTGTTGACCGTTGCTTTGAGAGTAACGAGTTGTGGCTTGTAGTGTTGAGGAAGAGGTATGTTGGCGACATCGTCAATGTACCTTGCCTCCTTAGCCATCATACGTCCGCTCACAAATTTTCCAAGGATTTCCTTGGGCGTCATCTTGGTGTACCTAGGTTCACTCGAACTAAGTTCACAAGGTTAGGATCAAGAACGGTAAATGACCTTAGCATTAGGCGCACGACGTCGTGATCCATCCATCTTGTGCTTCCATAGTTGCGGATTTGGTTCACCAATGTCTTGAGCCTATTGTACATTTCAGTTGGCTCTTTACCCCTCTTCATGGCGAACCTCCCAAGCTCACCCTCAATTAGTTCCATCTTTGTGATCATCATCATTATGTTCCCCTTAGGGGTGATCTTTAGGGTGTCCCATATCTCATTTGCATTGTCTAAGCCACTAACTTTATTGTATTTTTTCCTGCATAGAGAAGCTAGAAGCATAGTAGTAGCTTGGGCATTTTATGAATCGTTTCTTGCATGTAAATAGAATTGTAATTTTCATCATCACTATCTAAACAATGCATTTCATTTTCTACTACGTCTTAAATACTAGGATGAAGAAAAATAAATGACTACACATCTTATGGCTCCACCAAGAATAATCCTCCCTATCTAAGTGATGAGGCTTGCCAAGAGGAATAGAAATCAAATGAGCATTTGAATTGTAAGTAATGTGCGAGTAATTAAAAGACATTTTGGAATAGTCATGTTTAACCGTCTTTTTCTTTGAAGAAGAGTTGTCGCCATCCTTATGTGAAGAAGAGGAAGAAGCATCACTGTCATAGTAGACGATCTTCTTGATGCACTTCTTCTTCCTGTCCTTCTTCGTATTGTTTGAGCTCGAGTCGACAACGTTGCTCCCTTAGGCTTGCTATTGATCGTCTCCTTTTCGTCGGTCACCTTGCCCTTCTCTTTAGCGTCGTCGCTAGCCATCTCTTCGGGTTTTTAGACCCAATGGAAGAGACCGACTCTGATACCAGTTGAGAGAACCTAGAAGGGTGAATAGGTGATCCTACAAAATATGACTTAAAACACACAAACTTGATCTAAAAGTTAGAGTAGGTCATCGGTCATGGGATATGGCTGCGGGCCACTAGAGGGGTGATCGTCTCCATGACATTATGAAGGTGGGGAGGGAACACGACGAGGACATCGTCCGAGTCATCGAGGGATTCCTGAGTGAACTATGATGCCAAGTTGATGTAGGAGGTGAAGAAAGCCTGCAAATCATCGTAGGATGGGTTGGGCCCCGTGTGGATTGTCAGTTGTTACCTTATCTCCTTGGTTGGAGAGGACATGGACGATCTTCGCCCAGCAACTCGCTTAGGTGCAGAGAGCCGGAGGTTGGTGAGGGTGGATGTGGCGGTGTTGAAGCTTTTGGCTGGGGGTCATACTGTTGGGGCTCTGACCATTTCTCCTTCGCCGTCGATGACAAAGTCGATGCTCCTGAAGCGGATGGTTGCCCCGGGGGCTCAGGCGGCATCGTGGTCGACCATTCAGAGCTTGGAGGGGAGGATCGAGAATGTGCAAAGGCCCCTACCTAACGTGTCAATTGTTGGTGTTTCGAATTAGCACCAATGAGTAAATTTATGTATGCACGTTCTAGATCCGAATGGTATGCTTAGTGAGTGTAAGGTTTATACTGGTTCGGGTTGAACGTCCCTACTTCCAGTCTTCGGTGACATGCACTACCAATACCTGATTGCTCGTAGTAGGGGTTACAAGTAGGTGAGAGAGGGAAAGGCTCCCAAGTCTCTAAATATGCTAAAAAATCTATGTATTGAGTGTGTTTATCGAGTTCGGTCTCCCTTGTTGTTGGGCCGATGCTCCCCCTTTTAAAGGCCAAGGAGGCAGCCAGTTAGACATGACTTCTCTCAGAATGGTTCGATGTGGTGTAAAATAGTTCTCCCTGAGTAAATGCCTCCACGTGCATCGTTATCTGCTCCGTATAACTCTCCCGTCGTGTCTCCCATTGGTGAAGCGTGTCGATGACGGGAACCCAAACGTTATCATTACTTCGTCTATTCGCCTATGCCCACACCGACCCTTGGTCTTCGTAGCTTGTCCCCCTATCTTCCCTTTGTCGTCTTGCGTGCTCCGCAAGGTGTCAGAGATTGAGGCGTAAGACTCGTAGGTTATAAGTGGGGCTCATGTGTAGGTCATGAGTGGAGCTTAGGCCTAGAACTCAGAGGCCATAAGTGGGAGGGGACCAGCTCTCTTCCATGCCACAGCTCAGTGCCAGGCACAGTTAACGCGACAGGCGCAGTATGAGAATAGTCCTTCGGTCAAACATGGAATCCACTTGAGTGGCTTCCTGACGCCTCGTCTGACCCCAGGCTAGGCTACGCCTCGCCTGACCTAGGTGCGGTGCGTTGATCATTCGGGGGCGGACTCGCCCGAGCGGGTTCCTCCCAGCGTTCTTTGACTCGTGGCCCCTTGGGGACCCGGGATCCGCTTCGTGACATGGGGTGAGTTCTAATCTCCCCCTCATTCTTTAATTACTCATTTCTTTGTGATATTAACCATTTTAAGCACTGTAACCTGAAAACAATGTGTATTATGGTAATACAAATAGCCTATGATTTTTAAACTTCAAAAATTGATGAAAAATGTTAAATAACTAAATTATAATTTATAGAAGGCTGAATAGGATGAATAGTTGGGAACGTCTGGTATATATGAAAGTAGCCTAGAGGGGGGTGAATAGGCTACACCTGAAAATTTTCACTAAAAACTTCGAGATAGGTTAAATTAAAGTTGCACTGGTGCAAACCGGTTCAGTTGATTTTAATTACAACTGAACAAGTTTGAACCTGCTCAACTTAAATTAGATAATCTGTTAAACAAATACGAAGTAGTGAAGAATATAGCTAAAGACTTGCCCTACACAAAATCTACTCGAATGGATAATATGAACCGACCAACGAATTTAAAGCGCTTAACAACAACACACAAGAACACGCAATATAACCCGAGGTTCGGCAACCACCACAAAGGTGTCCTACTCCTCGTTGAGGAGCCCATAAAGGGCCGGGTCTTTTCCAACCCTAATCCTCCACAAGCCGACCACAAAGGTCAAGGCAATCTCTTCTCAAATAAGCTCAAAGAGCGGGTGATACAAACTTCTTGGGGTCGTCCACAAGTTTGGAGACTCCCAAGCAACCTCTAACCATCAAGGAACACGAGGTTCCAAGAGTAACAAATCCGCACAAGGTTAAGTTTGCAACGAGCTCAAGAACAAGGAGAATAGGAGAATCGAGATGAAATTGACAGCGTGTTCGATCGAGTTCACCTCACACCAAGGGTCCTTCAAATGATTGAAGGAGATGCGATTGCGGGTGTGAAAGGTGAAATGAATGCGCTTGTTGGAAGTTTGGTCAGCCAAGATTTCGTGGGAGAGGCAGAAGTAAATGAGAGAGAGAGTGTGAGGGGGTATATAAAGGATCCCCCAAAAGCTGGCAGCCATTGGGAGAAAAGGAGTCAAAACCGGTTGAACTGGTTTTCAGACCGGTTGAACCGGTTTCTACCAGGGAGATCCCGGTTCACTGACCTACTCAACCGGAGACTCGACCGGTTTCAAAACCGGTTGAGTAGAGGAAAAATCCGGTTGAACCGGTTTTCCAAAAAGATCTGCAGCGACTTTTCTGACTGCTCTGACTGTCAGACAGGTCAGAGCAGGGATAGCAGAGGAGCAGTCCCAAAACCGGTTGAACCGGTTTCAGGACCGGTTGAACCGGTTTCCAGGGCTGAAACCAAATTTTGAGTAAATTTAAGAGAACAAACATGGAGTATTTGTGGGAAGTGAAATTTGTTTTTCTCAAGGGCATTCATGATCTGGAAAAATATTCTCGAAGATGTTTTCAAAGGATTTTGAACTTAGCTCATTGCACAACTTACTTAACCATCGCGGATCCCTCTTAATTGCATGGCGATTCCTATGACTCAAGAATTATAAATTTAGCACCGCCGATGTTTCTAAGCACTTGGAGCACGCCATTTGATGTGGAATTTTAAATCCGCTGTGCTTTCTATTTTTATGCTCGTAAGATCTGTGCTTCTCCTGTCTGTAGAATTACTGTGTACATGCTAGGAGCAAACTTGTTAGAATCTCAGTTTGTTTTGTCATTTAATCACCAAAACCCTCAATTAGGGTTGATTGCACTTACAATCTCCCCCTTTTTGGTGATTGATGCCAAAACAAACTGGAGTAGAGATAAAAATTAAAAGTTACGAGTACTTGCGAGATAAAATCCTTTGTGTATGTGTAGCTCCCCCTAAATATGTGCATGAGTTTTGCGATATTAACATTGACTTGATATGTCAATTTGCAACATATTTAGAGAGAGAGAACAATCAACACCATACACAAAACAATGAGGGATGAAACATAATTATAGAGAGTGATGATAGAAAGAGTAAAATTACACATACAAGCTCATTATTGCATAGCATATGATATGAAAAATTACTACTGCTATTACAATAATGATATCACATCTCATCACATCATTAAAAAGGTTATGGCTTCAGAGCCATGCATGCATCATACGATAGACCAATAATTATTACAAACCGATGTTCGTTACATAAATAGAAGGTACTGCCAGGCTAAGAACTAAGAAACCTTCTCCCCCTTTTTTGGCAACAAGAACCAAAAAAGAGAGAGAGCCGCCAATCCAAAGATCACCAGTTAGGAGGAGGCTGATGAGGAGCAAAGAAGTGGTGCGCCAGGTGAGAGGCAAAGTGTTCTTCCCCAGACTGATCCGGGGGAGGAGCACTGCCAGAAGGATCCTGGGGCGGAGGGTGAGAGGATGATTGAACCGGATCCCCGTGATAGGGAGGCGGGACAAACTGCTCACGATCATCAAAATAGGCTTCTTCTTCTTCTTCGTCGTCTGCTGACATAAATGGCACCCCGTAGGCCTGCTGGTGCCACTCGTTGATCTCCGGGGGAGGAGGATGGAGAGGCACGTCAGGCGAGCGAGGGGCAAAGGGAATACCCATAGTGGAAGCTTGACGACGAAGGTTGTCGTCAGTCTCCCGTTGACGCCTTACCACCTCATGTACATCAGCAGCAATGTTCCGGCACATAGAGAAAAATGCCGCAAACCCGTGGGCCAAGCGGGCACCCATCCCTCGGCCACGACCTCGACCACGACCACGTGGCATGGGAGATCCACGGCCAGGGGAGGGACGCGAGGCACCAGCAGCAGCAGCAGGACCAGCAGACGGACCCGCAGAGGTATGTGCACGGGAGCTGGAAGGGGCTTTCCTTAAGCGCCCTGCTGGATTGTTGGGATCAATCCAGAAAGGGGTATAGGATTGATGTCTTGTACCTTTATCAAATCGAAACTGGGTCACAACTTCAATCATCTTCATGATAAAAGGTGCATGAAGACATCCCTTCAGTGGAAAGCATGCAGCATGGATGATTTCCTGCCAGATCATATCAAAGACATTGATACTCTCTGACCTGCTGGGCTTCATGAATGAGAGCAAAACCTTGCTCTCTCCAAGAATGTTCATCTGATTACCCCCTTTAGGAATGAGGGTCATCCTGCTGAGGGAGTTGATGTATCTATAATACTTGTGCATGTTGGTGGACTCCCAATATTTCCTAGACTCAGAGAGATGAAGATCTCTGGCTTCATCTCTGGTAGGTTGGCGGAAATCATGGATCTTGATCTTATCACTAGAGATATCATTGTCAGTGAATCCAAGAATGTGAGCAAACCGACGGTAGCTCACCTTGTACCAACTGCCTTTAATGTAGAAGTTCAGATAAGGATAGTTGTATGGACTTTCCTCGTCAGCTGGCTTGATCCACAGAGTTGAGTAAAACTGGGCAATAACTTCATCATTCCAATCATATTGGAATGTCATTATGCTCTTCATCTTCTTTCTTTCACAGGCCCTCAATGCCTGTGTCATCTCTGGGTCCCCAATGGCCTCACATCCTTCCCAGTTGATATAGCGTTGAAGCAGTATGGGTTGATGTTTCTTGGGGAGGATCATGGAATTGTAAAAATCCACATGATGAAGCGTCCAAAAACGGTTCCCATCAATCCTGGCATCACGAATGCGTAATGCAGGATTCTGGAAACGGAGATCCTGAAGGAGAGCAGAACCTCCACTGGCAGTGAAATCAGTTACTGGCTCATTGCCAGCACGCCGAGCCTCCGCCCGGTGGAGGACCAACCCTCGAATAACAGGGGCGTGGGCAGGGGGAAGATCAATTTCATCATCTTTCCTGCCTTCATCATCACTTGTAGCTTCCCACGCCTGTGGATTTGTCGCGGGTCGGGACCGACCGGAGGGATTCCGGGTTGTCCGACCGCGAGCTCCTTGAGACCCGGAGGCCTCACCACCTTGCATGATGTTGCCACTTCCTCGCCCACGCTTGGATCTAGAGCGTGGGGGAGTATCTCTATGAATTTCTTGGTCGTCAGAGGAGTCGGATTCAACCACAGAGGGATTCCTCCGACGCACCATCCTAAAAAAATAGAACCTATGATGAGCAAGGATCAAACACGTTTGAGTAGAGACGCGTATGATATTGAGCATGCACTTCAACCGTTCATATGAGCGGTTCAACTACAATGAACAATATCAAACCGCTAAACTCTAACAATGTTCGTGACAAATGAAGATAATCTAAGTGTTGCAAGCACTTAAACTAAAATGTACCCAAAGAATGATACACTAGATAATCAAGAACGAGTGGGATCGAGTAAAAAGAAATGAAATAGGGCAATACCTCGATCCAGAGTTTGAATCACGAAATCCCAACAAGATCGAGGGAGATGATGGAGAACGCCGGGATGAACGGATCTCCAACAAATCTTCCAAATATGAGAAGGCACAAGTGGGTTTTGGAGTGGAGAAGGTGTGAAGGAGAGAGAGGAAAAAGAGTGGGCGGCGACGACTGGAAAGTGAAACTGAGAAGAAGAGAAGAGAGGAGGGGGAATAGGGGAGGCGTCGGTCGGTCAAAAGACAGAAAACCGGTTCAACCGGTTATAAAACCGGTTCAACCAGTTTCTGGTCAGACTGCACAGTAAAAGCGCGTAGAAAAAGGCATTGATTGCGCGGAATTTCTGGCAGACTGACAGCGCAGACTGCGAAACTGACGGCGCAGACTGCGACGTAGCCTGACAGCACGGACGCGGAGGTGGTCAAAACCAGTTCAACCGGTTTTTATACCGGTTCAACCGGTTTCCACCAGGGGAAAACCGGTTGAGTGACCTACTCAGCCGGTTTACTCAACCAGTTTCCAGATATTTCCCGGAAGGGCTATAATAGCACTTAGCAAATATGACATGAGTGATTTTAATGATAAAAATGGTATTTCTCATGACATATTGCACAAACAATCAATTTACATCCATCAAACTTGATCAAAATTTTAGTTATTAAGACACGTTTCGAGAATCCAAGATATTTAGTTCACTCCTAAGAAAGCAAAACCTAGTCTCATTGAGAGGTTTTGTGAAGATATCGGCTAGTTGATTTTCGGTGCTCACATGAAACAATTCGATATCTCCTTTGGCTTTGTGGTCTCTCAAGAAATGGTGTCTGATGTCAATATGTTTAGTTCTAGAGTGTTGCACCGGATTGTTTGCAAGTTTTATGGCACTCTCATTGTCACACAAAAGTGGAATTTTGTTAAACTCACAACCAAAATCTCTAAGGGTTTGCTTCATCCATAACAACTGTGCACAACATGCACCAGCTGCTATGTACTCAGCTTCTGCAGTGGAAAGTGCAACACAATTTTGTTTCTTGGAACTCCATGATACTAAGGACCGCCCAAGGAATTGGCAAGTCCCAGTAGTGCTTTTTCGATCTACTTTGCAACCGGCATAATCTGAGTCAGAGTAGCCAAGTAAATCGAAAAGGGAGCCTTTGGGATACCATAATCCTAGGTTTTGGGTGTGGACTAAGTATCTTAGAATTCTCTTAACTGCTACAAGATGACAATCTTTAGGGTTTGCTTGAAAGCGTGCACACATGCAAACACTCAACATGATATCAGGTCTAGATGCACATAAGTAAAGCAGTGACCCTATCATTGATCTATATAATTTTTGATCTACAGGTTTACCTTCCTCATTTAGGTCGAGATGTCCATTTGATGACATTGGAGTCTTGGCGTGTTTTGCCTTTTCCATGCCAAACTTCTTGAGCATATCTTGTGTATATTTGGTTTGGCATAGAAAAGTACCTTCCCTGAGCTGTTTGACTTGAAATCCCAGGAAGTATTTAAGCTCGCCCGTCATAGACATCTCAAACCTGTTCGTCATTACTTTGCTAAACTCAAGCTCTAGGGGCTTGTTTAAGCCCGTAGAGTGCCTTGTGAAGTAGATAAACATGGTTTGGCTTCTTTGGATCTTCAAAGCCCGGTGGTTGCTCCACATAGACCCTCTCTTGTAGTGGTCCATTTAGAAATGCGCTCTTGACATCCATTTGATATAGCTTGAAATCATGGTTAGTAGCATAGGCAATTAATATTCTAATTGACTCTAACCTTGCTACCGGTGCATATGTTTCACCAAAATCAAGTCCTTCCACTTGAGTGTAGCCTTGGGCAACCAATCGTGCTTTGTTTCTTGTAACTATGCCATGTTCATCTTGTTTGTTCCTAAAGACCCATTTAGTCCCAATCACATTATGTTTGGGTCTTTGGACTAAGGACCAGACTTCATTCCGGGTGAAGTTGTTCAACTCCTCTTGCATGGCAATTATCCAATCCGGATCACTCAATGCTTCTTCAACCTTAAGTGGCTCAAGAGAGGAAACAAACGAGTAAAATTCACAAAAATTAGCTAAACGAGATCGAGTTGTTACCCCTCTCCTGATGCTACCCAGGATGTCGTCCACCGGATGATCCCTTTGAATAGTATGATGGACTCTAGGATGAGGCACTGATGGTTGTCTTTGTATTTGCTCCTCCTCATCATTCACTTGATCAAGAGGCACTTCACCATCAACACTTTCGTGTTCATCCTCTACCACAGTTGGCATTCTTTGATGATTTTCTTCATGACTTGGATGACTTGAGGTTGATGGGTTTGCTTGGGTAGAGAATTTGTCACCCACCACCTTTGCACCCACATCAACAACCTCATTGGTCATCCAGAAAGTTCCTTCCTCATCATCCTTTTCTTGAGGTCTCACTTCACCTATTGCAAGTTTCTTTATGGCCTCACAAGGTAGTTCTTCTTTTCCTGCAGTGTCATTAGAAACATGCCCTTGCGAGCCATTAGACTCATCAAATGTCACGTCTATCGCTATTTCAACAAGACCGGTGGTATTGTTGAAAACACGATATCCATGCGCATTTGATGCATAACCAAGAAAGAAGCCCTCGTCCACTCTAGGAGCAAACTTTGAGCTCTTGACTTTCTTGTTAAGAATAAAACACTTACAACCAAATAATCTAAAATAATCAACTTTAGGTTTGTTACCAGTGAGAAGCTCATAAGCAGTCTATTTGTAGATCTTGTGAAGATAGAGACGGTTGATTGCATGACAGGCGGTGTTGACCGTCTCTGCCCAAAAGTTGTCAGGTGTCTTATACTCATCCAACATGGTTCTAGCTGCTTCAATTAAAGTTAGGTTCTTTCTTTCCACAACACCATTTTGTTGTGGAGTGTAAGGAACCGAGAACTCATGTTTGATTCCTTCTTCGCCTAAGAATTCTTCGACACCTGTGTTCTTGAATTCCGTCCCATTATCACTTCTCACTTTCTTGATTTTGAGCTCAAACTCATTTTGAGCTCTTCTCATGAATTTCTTCAATATTTCTTGAGTTTCACCTTTATCACTCAAAAATAAAACCCAGGTGAATCGAGAAAAATCATCAACAATGACTAAACCATACTTACTACCACCAATGCTAATGTAAGCCACAGGTCCGAAGAGGTCCATGTGAAGAAGCTCCAATGGCCTCTTTGTTGTGACCACATTCTTTGATTGATGTGGGACTCCATGTTGCTTTCCTGCTTGGCATGCGCCACAAACCCTATCTTTCTCAAATACAACATTTGTTAGTCCAATGATGTGATTATCCTTTTGAAGTTTGGCCAAATTCCTCATACCGACATGGGCTAGCCGGCGATGCCATAGCCAACCCTTGTCGGACTTTGCCACTAAACAAGTCTCAGGCGTCACTTTACTTGTTGTGAAATCAACGAGATAAAGCTTGCCCTTCAAGCGACCCATAAAGGCAACTGAGGAGTCCTCCCTTCTAAGGATCTTCACATCCACATCAGAGAATAAACAATTATAACCCATTCCACAAAGTTGTGAAACGGACAACAAATTATAGCTTAAAGAATCTACCAATAAGACATTTGAAAGTGATTGTTGGTCAGAGATAGGAATTTTACCAATACCAATCACCTTACTCTTGCCACTATCTCCAAACACAATTTCTTGTGCTTCTTGAGTTAGTTGCAATGAATGAAACATGTCTTCCTCCCCGGTCATGTGATTTGTACATCCACTGTCAAGCACCCAACTTGACCCACCAGAGGATTAGACCTGCAAAACAAGTTTAGGCTATGCTTTTAGGTACCCAAATTGAATTGGGTCCTACAGTGTTAGTTATAGCCTTGGGTACCCACACACTTCTTTTCATGACTTTTCTTTTAGTGTAGGCACCCACATATTTGACAACCAATTTCCCTAAATCCCTAGTCAACATATAATCACAAAGATAAGAGTGAGAGATGGGAGCATTAAATTGTTGTCCACTTGAGGATCCCACTTCCTTCATCTTACTCTTTGTGGAACTCAAGTTTACCTTAACTTGAGGTGACTTGTCATTTGAGGAGTGAATCCTCCCCAAGGCATCATATAGGGTGGTTCCCTCTATGAACTTGGGGGATCTCCACCCCTTATGCACTGTGCTAGGGTTTTCCTTGGATGAGTTGAACCCAAGCCCCCTTCTTCCATTGTTGGACTTTAGGGACTTGTACTTGGGTTCAACTTTCTTTAACCCATCATTGCTAGAGCATCTTTTCAATATTCCTTTGACCTTCACCTATGGGTTATTCTTCCTTGCATGGTTAGTTAGACAACAAGAAGCATGATATTTGGCACAATGTTTGCAAAAATTATCATTTAAGGAGCTAGACTTAGATTCAATCACTAAAGATGAGGCATTGATGTTCTTGCAATTTTCAAGTTGCACTTGAAGTTCTTGATTTTGAACATTCAAGCTTAACATGCTTGTTTCAAATGCATTCTTTTCATTTGCAAGATTAGCTATAGAGGTTTTCATATTAATTATTTCTTTATCTTTATTCTCTATAGTTATCTTGACTAAAGATACTTCCTTAGTCAATACATCTAGCATTTCATCTTTATTGTGAAGCAATTCTTGAAGCTCTAGGTTTCTTTCCTTTTCAAGGATAAGCAAGTCTTCTTGAGCATCAAGAGTTGCTTTTCTTTTATCTAGCTTCTCCATTAATTTGGTGATAACATTGTATCCATTCAAGCCAAATTCTTTAATCATTTTATTTTTCATGGCAATTTGTTCATCATCATCATCATTTGGAAAGTCATTACTAAATAAGGTTACCTTATCTCCTTTTGCCATGAGGCAAGTTGGAGTGTAGGAGTCGTCTTGTAGGTTAGTGAAGAGTTGCGAGCTTGACGTAGATTGGATGGCCACGTTTGCCACCACTTCCTCTTCCTCGGAGCTAGAACTCTCTTCATCGGAGTTCCATTCTTCACCAATATGGGCTTGACCATATTTCTTCTTCTTGAAGTATCCCTTGGTCTTGCCTCCCTTTTTGAACTTGTCCTTCTTGTATTCCTTCTTGGCTTCTAGTTCCTTTTTGTTAGGACAATCCGCTATGAAATGACCTGTTTGGCCACATTCATAGCATGCCCTCTTCTTTCCTTTCCTTTGGAACTTGTCATTCTTCCTTACAAATTTCTTGAATGTTTTGATGAACATAGCTGTGTCTTCATCACTTGAGCTATCTTCATCACTTGAGGTCTCGACCACTTTCTTTGCTTTGTGGTCTTTGTTCTTCTTGGGGTGTCTTGTTCATTGGTGATTAAGGCATGAGAGTCTCTTGTCTTGATGGGGGCTTCTTCGGACTTGTGTTGTTGAATCTTTGCAAATAATTGATGAGGCGTCATATCCTCATAGTCATCACGATCCCTTATCATCCTTGCAAGGCTCTTATCCTTTTCTTTATATGCTCTCATGAATAATCTTGTGACCTTGGAGTCACTCCAATCTTCATTCCCATGTACTCTTATTTTGTTGACTAACACCATCAACCGATCAAAGAGTGATTGAAGCGACTCACCCTTTGTCCAATCATATCTTGCGAGCTCACTTTCCAAAGCTTCAACTCTATGTCTCTTAGCTTTGGGATCTCCTTCATGTGACATTTTAAGAATATTCCAAATGTCACGGGCATCTTCTCTTCCTTGAACTTTCCGGTATTCTTCCGGACAAAGACTTCCTTTAATTATGCTCACTGCTTGAGCATTGCGATGAACCTCTTGCATCATTTCCGGAGTCATCTCTTCTCCTTGGGCGGGCTTATACATACCTACATTAACAATCTCCCAAAGACTAGGATGCACACCGATTAAATGCGACTTCATCTTGTCGGCCCACTCGTCATAGTTTAACTCACTAAGAGTTGGTAACTTTCCAAGTGGGGCGGAAGAGAAGTTGGGAATATAATTTCTAGAGTAATCGAATTGAACTTTACTAAATTCGTTACCTTTGCTTTTGGTAGATGATCCTTTAGTGTTGAGACTTACCTTGCTCAACACCTTCGACACCAAAAGATCCACTAGATCGTCATTGTAATCAAATGTTCCCTTACCTTTATCTTCTTCGGCCTTTCTTCTTGATTCTTCTTCCTCGGCCTTTTTCTTAGCATCTTCCTCTTTCATTTTGAGGAACATTTTCTCGGCAATCTTCATGGCGAGGTCGAGGACCTTGGGGTCCACTTCCTCTCCGGAAGATGTGATGGGGATTTCCTCAAGGAGAGGATCCACATGGTCCCGTTGAGTAGACATGATCGTTTCCTCACGTGGTTAAGCATAAAACAAGGTACGTACCTCTGATACCAATTGAAAGTAGCCTAGAGGGGGGGTGAATAGGCTACACCTGAAAATTTTCACTAAAAACTTCGAGATAGGTTAAATTAAAGTTGCACTGGTGCAAACCGGTTCAGTTGATTTTAATTACAACTGAACAAGTTTGAACCTGCTCAACTTAAATTAGATAATCTGTTAAACAAATACGAAGTAGTGAAGAATATAGCTAAAGACTTGCCCTACACAAAATCTACTCGAATGGATAATATGAACCGACCAACGAATTTAAAGCGCTTAACAACAACACACAAGAACACGCAATATAACCCGAGGTTCGGCAACCACCACAAAGGTGTCCTACTCCTCGTTGAGGAGCCCACAAAGGGCCAGGTCTTTTCCAACCCTAATCCTCCACAAGCCGACCACAAAGGTCAAGGCAATCTCTTCTCAAATAAGCTCAAAGAGCGGGTGATACAAACTTCTTGGGGTCGTCCACAAGTTTGGAGACTCCCAAGCAACCTCTAACCGTCAAGGAACACGAGGTTCCAAGAGTAACAAATCCGCACAAGGTTAAGTTTGCAACGAGCTCAAGAACAAGGAGAATAGGAGAATCGAGATGAAATTGACAGCGTGTTCGATCGAGTTCACCTCACACCAAGGGTCCTTCAAATGATTGAAGGAGATGCGATTGCGGGTGTGAAAGGTGAAATGAATGCGCTTGTTGGAAGTTTGGTCAGCCAAGATTTCGTGGGAGAGGCAGAAGTAAATGAGAGAGAGAGAGTGTGAGGGGGTATATAAAGGATCCCCCAAAAGCTGGCAGCCGTTGGGAGAAAAGGAGTCAAAACCGGTTGAACCGGTTTTCAGACCGGTTGAACCGGTTTCTACCAGGGAGATCCCGGTTCACTGACCTACTCAGCCGGAGACTCGACCGGTTTCAAAACTGGTTGAGTAGAGGAAAAATCCGGTTGAACCGGTTTTCCAAAAAGATCTGCAACGACTTTTCTGACAGCTCTGACTGTCAGACAGGTCAGAGCAGGGATGGCAGAGGAGCAGTCCCAAAACCGGTTGAACCGGTTTCCGGACCGGTTGAACCGATTTCCAGGGCTGAAACCAAATTTTGAGTAAATTTAAGAGAACAAACATGGAGTATTTGTGGGAAGTGAAATTTGTTTTTCTCAAGGGCATTCATGACCTGGAAAAATATTCTCGAAGATGTTTTCAAAGGATTTTGAACTTAGCTCATTGCACAACTTACTTAACCATCGCGAATCCCTCTTAATTGCACAGCGATTCCTATGACTCAAGAATTATAAATTTAGCACCGTCGATGTTTCTAAGCACTTGGAGCACGCCATTTGATGTGGAATTTTAAATCCGCTGTGCTTTCTATTTTTATGCTCGTAAGATCTGTGCTTCTCCTGTCTGTAGAATTACTGTGTACATGCTAGGAGCAAACTTGTTAGAATCTCAGTTTGTTTTGTCATTTAATCACCAAAACTCTCAATTAGGTTTGATTGCACTTACAATATAAAAGAATTATATTTTAGAATGATGTAATAGAATCAATACTAACTATTAAGGGGGCAGTGTAGACTGCCCCCGCCTGCTATCCCACCCGCGCTGATCCCTCTTCGCGAAACCCACACGCACGCCCGCCTCCGCCGCCGTGAATCCCTCGCCGCGAAACCCACCTGCGCGCCTCCCCACAGCGAATCCCACCCGCACGCCCGCGCCTCCTTCGCCAGCGCCTCCCCCGCAGATTCATCCGGCAGAATCATCCGGCAGAGTCATCCTCCGATAGCCACGCGCGGGTGGCGCCCCAAATCCTCATCTTCAAGCCGCGAGCAAACAAATCCCACTCTGACCGTGATCCCCACGCCGTTCTCCCCGTCAACTACCACCTCCTTAACTCTCACGCCATGGATTGCAGCGATATACCCGCCCTCTGTGCCGTCAAAGATCTCATCTCCATCCCATCCCGACGTCGTCCCCATCCGTCTCGCCCCGCCCCGCAACCAAATCCCGTGCGAGCAAGCAGCGGCGAGGGAGAAATCATCGGTCGCGAGCTCCAAATATCGGTCGCGAGGGAGCAAGCAGCGGTGAGGGAGCAATCATCGGTCGCGAGCAAGCAGCGACGAGGAAGCAGCAACGGTGAGGGAGCAGCGGCAGGTCCCCATACTAGCAGCGGCGAGGGAGCAATCATCCGGCAGACTCATCGGTCGAGGGAGCAAAATCATCGCCGCTAGGTCCCCATACTAGCAGCGGTGAGGGAGATCGTGAGCCACCAGCCGATGGGATACCGGTCACGAGCTCCGCGTAGCAGAAGCAATGTCGATTTGCAGCCGTGGAAGCCTAACGACCTCGCCATCGCTGCCAGGTATTCCCAGTTTAATATCACCACCAGTTCTAGGGGATTGAGCTCTGCCAAACATAGTGAAATCTTGCATCATATGGCAGCATTACATCGTCGCTGCTCGGGGTTGTAGGCGAATTTTGGGCGGAGAACGTGCTGTGTTTGGACCGCCAGTGTGGAGGCACACGATGTTGTCCTAGACCATGCCGAGCACGGGCTCGTTCTGCGCGATGTTGGGGAGCCCCCGCAGGTCGCCGTCGCCATCGTCGTCCTGTGGGGACGAGACGCGGATGAGCCAGGCGATGTCCTCGAGCATAATCAACAGTTGGAACTCCAGCATACATAGCCCTCGAGGTTCTTTCCAGAAAAGAGTATGATGGAAAGGTGAGTTGTAATTTACTTCACTTCATGCTTGATAATTCTCAGTTCTTTGTTGTATGTGTATCTGCTTTTTCCCCTACATCAATCAATGAGATAAAAGGTTCGTGGCCGCGGCACTTAACAAAACTGGAAGTCGTAGTTCCTTCAGTTTTTGTTTGTATCATGTATCTTTAGGACTTGAAGTCGGCATCTTTCAGACAAACATGTTTTGTTTTCTAAGTACTGCAGCAGTACTTACTGCAACTCATAAAAAGAAGGCCTTGAAAGTAACTGACTTATCTTGTGTCTAGAGTTTGACTCGTGCTGCATATAGAATTAGCATTGGGATTTGTTTCTAATGTTGTGTGGTCACAGTAACTTACCATTTAGGTACCAGTTGGTTTCTTGGCTCGTTTTCACTGAAAATGCTTGCATTGAAGACAAGCAGGAATATGGAGTTGTATATCCTTCAAGTGCTGCTTTTAGGCTTCTGAATCTCACATCGGTAGGGTAGATTTTAACACTGCATGTTGTGACAGAACTCATTCTCCTCGTCCAGGTAGTAGACGTTTGGTCCTGTGGTGTCACGCTGTACGTGATGCTCGTGGGATCATATCCATTTGAAGATCCTGAGGATCCAAGGAACTTCCAGAAAACGATCAGCGTAATCATCTCCCTTTTCCTTCTGTTGGTTATCATAGCTTGCTTCAGTTGCTTGTTTGGTGATTCTGAAAGCAATTTCAATGTCTCTTGTGCTTGGCAGAGAATTCTTGGCGTGCAATACTCCATCCCGGATTATGTGAGAGTGTCTTCAGACTGGAGACGCCTTCTGTCTCAGATATTCATTGTCGATCCTTCAAAGGTACTTCCTCTCTCAGTTCAGTAAATCCAAATCCAAGCTGGCCTAATCGTCAGAGTTCAGATCACCTCCAAAAGGCAAATATTTCATATGCTGATTATACTGAGGTGTGGATCCTGCAACCCTGGACAAACAATTTTCAGCGTGATGACTGACAGTGAATTTCTTGTGAAACGTCCTCTACCTGAAACTGAAAGAGGATCACGATCCCGGAGATAAAGCATCACCAGTGGTTCCTGAAGAACCTCTCGAGGGAGATCTCGGAGAGGGAGAAGGCCAACTACAAGGACACGGATGCCGCCGAGCCGGCGCAGGCCGTGGACGAGATCATGCGGATCGTTGAGGAGGCCAAGACCCCCGGTGACATGTCCAAGGTGGTCGACCCGGCGCTGCTGGCCGAGATGGCAGAGCTGGAGAGCGACGAGGAAGAGGCAGACACCGATGGCACCTACTGATCGCTCCTGCATGCAGCTCAGCAGCTGCTCAGTCATGGTGTCCAGTCCTTGTGCTGCAGACATGGCGCCGCCGAGCGCCCGAGCTTAACCCGTGCGTGTGATGACGGATGTTGTATTGCACTCTTTACTCTGTTTGTATAATAAAAGTATGTACAATATTGTACAATTGCAGATTGCCTTGTACAGATAAACTAGTGTGCACTGATATACTCTGTCCCAAATTCTATGTTCCAAAACGGTTTAAATAATTTTATTTTTTAGAGAGATCAAAGTAGTTTTAAGTATGATTAAATTTATATAATAAAATAATACTAATTATGATACCAAATAAGTATCATGGATATTTAAGTATGATTAATTTATAAATAATATTACATTATAATCAGCTACTACAGAAAATTAAAGATAAAACGAAGCGTCGATCATGACAGAAGCCAAAATATATTATAGAGAGGTCATATCGCGGATGGTGTCGAGGGCCAGAACGCGACGCTGGGGCTTCTTTCGTGCTTGAGCGGCAGGAGCGAGGCCCACGAGACGGACAATGTGGACGCCCTCGTTCCACTCTTATGCTATTTTATATCTTAGAATGTGAATACTTATGTTTTTCTATAATAATCATGGGTCATTTTCACTATCATGGGAAATTCGGATCTGTGTTCGTCTCATTTCCTGGACCCATCTTTGCAGCTCTATATCTGTTTCAGACCACGTTACGTTATTATGTGTTTCCATTGCAACGCACGGGCACTCACCTAGTATAATAGAAAGTACTGATTGAGGAAGAATATGGTGGCAGGGAATGGTTAGAGGTGGCTTAAGCCAGCACGATGGTAAGACTGAGACATAACTTAAGGATTGTTTAGTTCGTGACTAACTGTGCCACACTTTACCTAAAGTTAGTCGTCCGAATTAAAGAAGTAGGGTATGTTTGGTTCGTGACTAACTATGCTACATTTTGTCTAATATTAATCGCCCGAATTGAATAACTAACCTTAGATAGAAAAAAATAGATAAAGTGTAGCAAGTTAGTTAAGCTCTTAACTTTAGACAAAAAAAAGTTATACAAAATATGCTAAGTTACTAAACATGTCTTTACTCTCTCGCCAAGGTAGACATGGTGGACTCTGTGCTGAGCCAAGTTTGGGTCGTGAAAAAAAATCGGCCTTCAAATTGGGCTGTCATGTGTGTCATGCTGCGTGGACATCTATAATAAAAACTAGACTCAATCAGAATATAAATAAACAAAAATAAGATAAAATAATAATTGCACATTGAGAAACGAGTGAATTAATGAATCAGTCATCATAGCCTAGGCCCTTCCTCCGCCGCTCCGCGTACGCGCCTCCACAGGATCGGGCCAGCAAAATCTAAGACTCTATACAAAATTCCGGAAGATCAACCTATAAAGTAGAATTACACTAATATAGGCTATAATAATATGATAAAAATGATATATTAAAAGTTATGTGATTGTATCTAACTGTCTATTCAATTTTGTATTATATAATTTTACTTGGATAGTATTATTTTGTTAGTGTTATTTTTAAAATGAAATCTTGAACGACATTCCCCATGTTAAAATGGAGATATAGTCATGATGAAAGACAAAGACACCATACACAACTGAGTTAACTCATGAGATAAAGATTTACCTAGAGATTAGTTGATTTATTAGCCTAATGTGCTAGAACTGGAGACCATTGGAACTGGGGGGCTGTTTCCTTGAACAGGCTGCACACCCACTGGTTCGGGCCTGCGCCTCCACCGTGCCCGCGAGGTTCGTGACCTGACGCAGCCGCCGATCGAGTTAATGGACGCCGAGGCTGGCGTCGCCGGCGCCGACCAGCTGCCGGTAGGGAGGCCATCTCTCATTCTCTCGTTGCCGTGATTCCGCTCTCCTCCTCCTTGCCTGTCGTTGGTGGAGACATTGATGTTGGTCGACCTCGGGGTGGGCATCGAACGGCCCGTGCCCGCCCACCCCGGTGGTCTGTGCGTGTGCCCGCGTCGCGATCGGGGTTGTCCGGGGGGTCGGATTTAGGGGATTCCGGTGCGGATTAGATCGATCTCTCTGTCTTGCCTGATTCATTCCTCCCCCTAGGTTCCAATGTAAAGGGTACATTACTCAAATGTTTCGGTTCTGTCGTGGTGACAATGGTGGAGCAGGAAGCTGAAACTCGAGACCAGCTTATGCGTTTTGATTTTAACCGGGGTATCACTGATGTTAAGCAGATATGGACGTATATTCTATATCACCATGTTGTTATTATATATAAACAGTCGTAATTAACGAGCATTGTGCTACTGCTACTTTAGAGCGAGCATTGTGCTACTACTATTTTAGAGCGCTGCTTTGAATATGCGGAGCATGGTTCCTAACGGATGTCGTTCTGCCTTGCAATTTCAGCGGAGGCAGTACTACATGAATCTATTGCTTTTGGCTTACCAGAGCTTTGGTGTTGTTTACGGTGACCTAAGCACATCGCCTCTTTACGTTTATAAAAGCACATTCTCTGGAAAGCTCAATCAGTACCAAGATGAGGAGACAGTGTTCGGTGTGCTTTCCCTCATCTTCTGGACCTTCACTCTGATTCCTTTGCTGAAGTATGTCACTATTGTGCTGAGTGCTGATGATAACGGTGAAGGTGCCTATAAATCTCTTTCTTAACATCCCCTGTCTTTTCATGTGCCTGGATGGAGTGGGATTAGTTTGTTGTAATCCAGCATGTATATCGGCTAGCAACGATATGCAAGAAAAATTAAGGCTATATTGTTTATCGTCCTAATAAATCTTATATTAAATGAATAATATCCCTTAATGTATCTTCTGAAAGAAGGCCTATCTTCGCACTTGTAGCTTACAAATGACTAAGGGCTGCCTACACTTTTGTAGGCGGACCATTTGCTCTCTATTCGCTTCTTTGCAGGCATACAAAACTCAGCTTGCTGCCAAATCAACAAGCAGCTGATGAGGAACTATCTTCATACTACAGAAATGGGTTTGCACCTAGCAATGGATCTTCACCTTGGTTAAGAAGGTTTCTGGAGAAGCACAAAAAAATGAGAGTTGTGCTTCTTCTCATAGTTCTCTGTGGCGCTAGCATGGTGATTGGTGATGGTGTCCTCACCCCAGCAATCTCAGGTGGATACTTACCACAATAATCTATTTGATTTCCTCTCATGTTGAGCAAAATTGCAGTTATCAACCTTTTCTATATATTTTTATCATGCTTCATTCTGCTTGTTCTTTTCTTGCAGTCCTCTCATCTATGTCTGGATTACAAGTTCGAGCTACTGGTTTAAAGCATAGTAAGTACAAATCATCTCGTGAACTCATAACTCTTGATGCAAAAATATTGAAAACACACCTGGTTTTTGTGGGAGTACCAGCAGTTGCAAATTTATGTCAATTTGTAAATTTGTTTGATAAATAGTAGAAGAAATTTCAAAGGGCTATATTTGGGTTCTCAAAATTATCACAAAACTATGCATTTTAGAATTATTATCATAGAACTATATAAATTTGTTTTAGAATTAAGGACATGTACAACAATGTTGTGACTAGTGTTTGAACAAGTGATGAAGACATGGATGACTTCCTGATTAGAATATGACTACATCAAATCATTTTGAGCCCTACCTTTTTTTGTCTTGGTGATGAATAAGGTCACAAGGGACATATAAGGGATATCCCTTGGTGTATGCTTTTTGCATAGTCTAGTTGATGAAAGTCGGGCAGGAGTAAATAGGAAACTAGAGTCATGGCGAGAGACTCTAGAGTCCAAAGGTTTTAGACTCAGTAGAACTAAAGCCGAATATATGATATTATCTTTGACATTACTACATATGAGAAAGGAGATGTTAGTTTGGAAGGTCAAGTAGTGTCCATTGTTAGCTGATATATCAGACTTGTGTCTCCTACCATATAGGCGCAGGATACCCTACCATACATGTGCAGGCATCCTTGCCTTTCTAGCTACAGCCGCATATAGGAAGATATGGATTCAATCCTCCCATTTAGGGGCAGTGATTGTTTCCTTCCATTCCAGGAGATCTCAGGGTACTGTTTCTATAAACCTGAGATCTCCCACCTCTCTGTCCCTCTATATATATGTGCGCCTGTACTACTCTATTCATCAATCAATATAGACAGCAATTATCTTGCTATCATGGTATCACGAGTTCAAGTTCACATCCTCCTTCCGCTGCCCTCACGCGCAGACCTCTAGCTGCGCCGCCTTCCTCCCCCTGCGCGCCACGTTTTGGCTGCGCCCTCTTCTTCCCTCTGCGCGCCATCCAGGCAGCGCCCTCCCCTGGCCATGGCTGGTCTGGAACAGCCACCCCTCCTCGACGACGCTGCGACCCAGGCCGCAGCAGAGCATGAAGCTCGCCTCCAAGCTGCTGCTAGGCGTGATGCTGCTCTCGCCCAAGCCCTTCAGGCAGAGCAGGAGGCGGCCACCGCGGCCCAGGAGCGCGATGTTGCTGCCGCCCGGGTTCGCGCTGCTCGAGCGCGCAGCCCATGCACGCGCCCTTGCTGCTCAGACTGCCGCCGATGGCAGCCCTGTCGACGACACTCAGTCCCACCACTCTGATCCAGCGGGTGGTGATGACAAGGGCCTCCACGACGCCATCCTCCTTCACGAGGCTGCTGCGATCGTCAACCTCCACTCCCAGGCCGTCGCTGTGCAAAACATCCGGAGCCTCGTTCACGTCGTCCTCGACCTCGCCAACAACAACTACACTCGCTGGCGTGATGAGTTCCTTCTCGTCACTGGCAAATACTCCCTGGACAGCCACATCCTCGACGACACTCCCGCGCATCACTTCCCCGACTGGGCACGCATGGACTGCGTTGTCAAGTCCTGGATCTCCGGCTCCATCTCCCCGGATCTTGCTGAAATGGCCATGGAACGCGGCGCCACTGCCCGCACCACTTGGCTGACTCTCGAGAATCAGTTCCTCGGGAATCGGGAAACTCGCGCCCTCCACCTCGACGCTCAGTTCCGACACTTTGTCCAAGGTGATCTACCTGTCTCCGATTACTGTCGCCGTTTCAAAACCATGGCAGATGCCCTCGGTGATCTTGGTGAACCAGTCACCGACCGGACGTTGGTCCTCAATGTTCTGCGCGGCCTCAGCGACCGGTTCTCCGACATCGGCCGTCATCTTCGCCTCGGTCGCCCCTTTCCGACGTTCCACGACGTCCGGGCCACTCTCCTGTTGGAGGAACTCACGATGGCCCATCGTGCGTCTTCTCCATCCGCCGCCCTGCTTACCTCCACCAAACCTCCACAAGGCGGGACTTCGACGGCCTCCAACAAGGCTCCCGCTGCTTCCAACAAGGCGCCTTCGGCTCCACGCTCCGGCCACCCCAACCGTCGCAGCAAGAGGGGTGGCCACGGCCGCCAGGGTATTCTCCCATTCCCTGGCACTGGTCCCGGCCTGTGGCCCTCCCTCCAAAACCCTTGGACTGGGGCCATCCAGATGTGGCCCGGCCCACGGGCGCCAACCCCACAGCAGCAGCAAGGTCTCCTGGCGCAGCACCAGGCCCTGCTGCCTCCGGCGGCCCAGCAACAGCAGGTTTTTTATGCTGCTCCTGTCTCCATCGCCCCTCACCAGGCGCTGCTGGCCCACCAGACCCAGCAATATGTTCATGGTGCTCTTCAAGGACAGGGAGGCGCCCCCCTGCAACACACTCTGCAGACCGGCCCCTTGCAGGGAGGCGCTACCCACGGCATGCTGGCTCCGCCGACTACTCCTTCTTGGGACGCTCAGTCCCTTGCATCCGCTTTCAGCACTGTGTCCCTGACTCCGCCCCAGCAGACTGACTGGTACTTCGACACAGGTGCTACCTCCCACATGACCTCCAACGCCGGTACCCTATCCAATACTTCAACTCCCTCCCTTACTGCACCTTCTTCCATTATTGTCGGTGACGGCTCACTTCTTCCTGTCATTTCCACTGGCTCCACTACTTTACATAATTCTTTACATCTCAACAATGTTCTTGTGTCACCTAAACTTATTAAGAACCTCATTTCCGTTCGCCAGTTTACTACCGATAATCACTGTTCCATTGAATTTGATCCCTCTGGTTGCTCTGTGAAGGATCTACTATCTCGGAACGTGATCGTCAGGTGCAATAGCTCCGGGCCCCTATACCCCCTGTGCCTCCCTGCTGCACACAGCTTCATCGCCAGCTCCACTCCGTCACTTTGGCATCGCCGTCTTGGTCACCCTGGCCACGAGTCCCTCTCCAAGCTCGCATCAATCGTTCCCATGTGTAATAAAGATGCTAGCTCTCCTTTATGCCATGCTTGTCAGTTGAGTCGTCATGTTCGCCTTCCGTTCCGCACGTCCACTTCTCGTGCGGTTAACAATTTTGATCTTATTCACTGTGACCTGTGCACATCTCCCGTTTTAAGCGTCTCGGGCTTCAAATATTACTTAGTCGTTCTTGATGATTGCTCACATTACTTATGGACTTTCCCTTTACGACTAAAGTCTGATGCTTTTCCAACTCTCACTCAGTTTTTCGCCTATGTGAAAACCCAGTTTGGTGTCACGATTAAAGCTGTGCAATGTGACAACGGGCGTGAGTTTGACAACTCCAGCTCCCGAACGTTCTTCCTCACCCACGGTGTCCTCCTCCGCATGTCCTGCCCCTACACCTCATCTCAGAATGGTAAAGCTGAGCGCATCATCCGTACTACCAATAACACCATTCGCTCTCTTCTCTTTCAGGCCAGCATCCCTCCAACCTTCTGGGTTGAAGCGCTTCACACAGCAACACTACTTCTCAATATTCTACCCACCAAAACCCTTCATTTTTCCACTCCTCATTTCGCCCTCTTCAAAACTGTACCCTCCTACGAACATCTTCGCGTGTTCGGGTGCACCTGCTATCCCAACCTATCTGCCACCACTACCCACAAACTTGCTCCCCGTTCCGCTAAGTGTGTTTTTCTTGGCTACTCGTCGCACCACAAAGGGTACCGATGCCTCGACCTCCTATCCAACCGTGTCATTCTTTCCCGACACGTTGTTTTCGATGAGTCCACCTTCCCCTTCGCCGAACAGCAACCCACTGCCTCCTCCCAAGATTTTGACTTTCTGGACACAGTTACCACTAACCCGGTGCCGCCACCTATAGGCCCACCACCTCTGTTTTTTTCAGGAATCCCACCGGACACTGCTGCTCCTCCCAGCACACCTACAGGCGCTGCTGTTCCTAGCGCCCCTGCTGCTCCCAGCGCCGCTGTTCCCGGCACCCCAGCAGCAGGCGCTACTCCCCCCAGTGCTGCTAGTGGGGCGCACGACGCCACTGCACCACGCCGGTTTGGCCAAGTCTTCACGCGCCGTCCACACCCCTCTGTCCAGGACCCGGCCACTACAACCAACCCGGCCGGTCTGGACGGCCCTGCCATTTCGCTTGGCAGTGCCGCTGCTTCATCGCATCGCCATCCTCCACCCGGAGCGGTGGCTGTCTCCCCAGTGATTAACCATCATCGCATGGTCACGCGCGCCAAGGCTGGCTTCCGGGTGCCAGCATTGTTCCACGCCGCCCCTCTATCTCCAATTTCGAAGACTTTCCGTGGCGCTCTTGCTGATCCTAATTGGCGAGCTGCCATGGAAGATGAGTATGCTGCACTATTGCAGAATCACACATGGGATCTGGTACCTCGACCCCATGGGGCCAATATTGTGACCGGCAAGTGGATTTTCAAGCACAAATTTAATGCTGATGGCTCTCTTGAAAGGTACAAGGCTCGCTGGGTTCTCCGTGGATTTACGCAACGACCCGGCATTGATTTTGATGAGACCTTCAGCCCTGTCGTGAAGCCTGCTACTGTGAGAACTGTCTTATCATTGGCTGTCTCTAGCAGCTGGCCGATTCATCAACTTGATGTCAAGAATGCTTTTCTGCACGGGACTCTTTCTGAGACTGTTTATTGCAGCCAACCCTCAGGCTTTGAGGATACAGCCAGTCCACAACATGTTTGCAGACTCAACAAGTCCCTATACGGACTGAAACAGGCACCACGTGCCTGGCATTGTCGCTTTGCCACTCATCTGCTTTCCCTGGGATTCATCGAGGCCAAAAGTGATACATCTCTGTTTGTCTACCATAAAGGAACTGACACAGCATATTTGTTACTCTATGTCGACGATATTATACTCACAGCATCTTCCATTGTTCTCCTCCGACACATCATTCAGGCCTTACAATTGGAGTTTGCTATGAAAGATTTGGGTGACCTACATCACTTCCTGGGGATGCAAGTTCAACGACGAGATGGCGGCCTCTTTCTCTCGCAACGTCAATATATGCTGGATATTCTGGATCGGGCTGGTATGGCAGATTGCAAGCCTTGTTCTACGCCTGTCGACACAAACCCAAAGGTTTCTGCAACTACTGGTACTCCTGTTTCTAATCCATCGGATTTTCGCAGCTTAGCTGGTGCACTTCAATACCTCACTTTTACCCGACCAGACATAGCATATGCTGTGCAACAGATTTGTCTTCACATGCATGATCCTCGCGAGCCTCACCTTGCCGCCTTGAAGCGCATTCTTCGTTATGTTCGTGGCACTCTGCATTTGGGTCTTCAGTTGCGCCCTTCTTCTCAGGCTGAGTTACTTGCATACTCTGATGCTGACTGGGCTGGATGTCCTGACACACGTCGATCCACTTCAGGCTTTGCAGTTTTTCTTGGTGATAACCTTATTTCTTGGTCCTCCAAACGACAGATGACTGTGTCTCGCTCCAGTGCTGAAGCCGAGTACCGGGCCGTCGCCAACACTGTTGCTGAATCCACCTGGCTGCGCCAGCTTCTGGCCGAGCTTCGTCACCCGTTACGTCGTGCCACGTTGGTCTATTGTGACAACATCAGTGCAGTCTATATGTCTTCAAATCCGGTCCAGCATCAGCGCACCAAGCACATTGAGATTGATTTGCACTTTGTTCGGGATCGGGTGGCTCTCGGCGATGTCCGCGTTCTCCAGGTGCCTACTACCTCCCAGTATGCAGACATCTTCACCAAGGGGCTTCCCTCTACAGTCTTCACAGAGTTCAGATCCAGCCTGAACGTCTGCGGTACCGACGATCAGACTGCGGGGGCGTGTTAGCTGATATATCAGACTTGTGTCTCCTACCATATAGGCGCAGGATACCCTACCATACATGTGCAGGCATCCTTGCCTTTCTAGCTACAGCCGCATATAGGAAGATATGGATTCAATCCTCCCATTTAGGGGCAGTGATTGTTTCCTTCCATTCCAGGAGATCTCAGGGTACTGTTTCTATAAACCTGAGATCTCCCACCTCTCTGTCCCTCTATATATATGTGCGCCTGTACTACTCTATTCATCAATCAATATAGACAGCAATTATCTTGCTATCATCCATGAAGGACATCTTTTAGTATTTAGGATCGATGCTACAGAGAGACAACGATATTGATAAAGATGTTACTGGAGAATCAAAGCAGGGTGGCTAAAGTGACGTCAAGCATTTGCCGTTCTATATGATAAGAGGGTACCACATAAGCTAAAATGCAAGTTTTATAGGACGACGGTTATACGTATTATGTTGTATGGTGCAAAATGTTGGCCTATAAAAAGATGACATTCAATAGACAAGTGTTGCAAAAATGTGTATGTTGCGTTGGATTTATGGCCATACAAGAAGAGATTGAGTTTGGAATGATGATATATATGATAGGCTAGAGTTAACACTAATTGAAGAAAAGCTTGTCCAACACCAGCTAAAATGGTTTGGACATGTCCAACGGAGCCCAGTGCGTAGTGGGATCCTAAGACGTGATAGCAATAGGAAGGGAGGCAGAGAAATAGCAAAGTTGACATGAGAAAAATAGTAAAAGGAGACTTGGAAGGATTGAATGTATCTAAAGATTTAGCTTTGAATAGGAGTGCATGGAAAACAAATATCTATGTGCCTGAACCTTGACTTGTGGTTTTTGTTGGGTTTCAAGTCTAGCCTACCCGAACTTGCTTAGGGTTAAAAGGCTTTGTTGTATATTATCCTAGTCTCCTAGAACATTAGTCAATGAACTAAAATGCTTGCATTTTTCCTGTATTTCTGTGTCTTTTATGAAGATTACCTTTTATCATTTATATATCAAAATTCTCTGGCATGCTTTTTAGAATCACTAGTTTACTTCAGAAATTGATCCTGCTGTGTTTCGCACGTGGTTTGTGTCGTATCCAGGTTCTGTAGTTCTCCTTTCGTGCATTGTGTTGGTTGGTCTATTTGCCTTGCAACACCGAGGTACTCAGAAGGTTGCATTCGTGTTTGCACCCATTGTCATCATCTGGCTGCTTTCCATTGGAGGAATTGGTTTATACAACATTCTTCATTGGAATCCAAATATATATCAAGCTCTCTCTCCATATTATATGGTTAAGTTCTTTAGAAAGACAGGTAAAGATGGTTGGATTGCTTTAGGAGGGATCCTTCTTTCTATGACAGGTTAGTTACTATCAGTGTGGTGGTGATGTATCATGTTTGCCTTTGCCTTCCTGTTTTTTATAACCTGGTTGCCATTTAGGACTGAATCACCAGGTCTACTTTCCACTTTTCAGGCAGTGAAGCAATGTTTGCTGACCTTGGTCACTTTACGAGTGCATCTGTCAGGGTGAGTAGAACTAGTATGATCCTCTGTCCATCAGATTTTTTTCTTGAATAACACAGGAGAGTTGCTTATCATTTCATTGTGAGAAAAGGTACAACAAGCCATGTTTATAAAAACCAGACTCGAGGTCCTAAACACACACCCAAGTTGAACTAAAAAAACTTGCCCAAAGAAACTACATGATCACCTGACTGCACCGGTATCTATACCCCTGGGGTCAGCGACCTAACTAGGATCTGTCCATTAGAATTTCAAGTGGAAAACATTTGGTTCTTTCAGGTATATCTTTTTATGTTATATAATTCTGTTAGGTGGTGAATTGTGCTGTGTGATGAAGTAGACATGAAAAATGACTTAGATATAATCTTTATGTTTCCTTGCAAAAATAACAGCTAAGTTGTTGCACTAATCAAATTGTACATGTAAAAGAAATTTATTTCAACATGCTCATTTTAAAGTACATAGCCTGCATATTTGAGACATGTCAGAAACCCAAAAGAAGCCAGCCTAGTTAATTGGGTAGTTCCTAATAGATTTTTGAAGTGTCTGATTTGTCTGTAACTAAAGGATACAACTTATGTTTGGTTGAACTATGCACCTTCTGAAACAAAATATATTTTGAGTGTACAATTGTTTTCTCCTCGGTTCAGGTTGCCTTTATTACTGTCATATACCCATGCCTTATACTACAATATATGGGTCATGCTGCATTTCTGTCAAAGAACACATTTCACATGCCGACAGGTTTTTATGATACTATCCCAGGTTTGTGTCTCCTCCCTCACCCCAACCCCTCCCCTTTTTTCCTGGATGCAGTGTAATTTAAATTTGTAATTTCATGCAGAACCTGTGTTTTGGCCTGTATTCGTGGTGGCCACACTCGCTGCAGTTGTTGGTAGCCAAGCTGTTATTTCAGCAACATTCTCCATTGTGAAACAATGCCATGCTTTGGGATGTTTCCCACGAGTGAAGGTTGTTCACACATCGAGGTGGATCTATGGGCAGATATATATTCCAGAAATAAATTGGATTCTTATGGTTCTTTGTGTTGCTGTCACTATTGCATTTCGTGATACTACTCTTATCGGCAATGCCTACGGTAAGCTTTTAGCATTGATTCACAAACATCAGGATCCTTCTTGTATATTTTTTTTAGAAAAAAAAATCAGCATTCTCATGCACTGGGAGTCTGAGCGTAGTAGTTTACTTCTTTCTTGCTGTGTTTCCAGGTATTGCCTGCATGACTGTTATGTTTGTTACTACATTCTTGATGGCATTGATAATCATCTTTGTTTGGCAAAGGAACATAATATTTGCCCTAGTTTTTCTGGTTTTCTTTGGATCCATTGAAGCTGTATATCTTTCGTCATCTCTCATGAAGGTTACTCAGGGAGGATGGGTTCCTCTTGTGCTTGCTTTCATATTCATGTCAGTCATGTACATTTGGCACTATGGGTTAAGGAGGAAGTACCAGTTTGACCTACAGAACAAAGTATCAATGAGGTCCATCTTATCTCTCGGTCCAAGCCTTGGCATAGTTCGGGTTCCTGGTATTGGATTGATTTACACGGAGCTGGTCACTGGTGTACCCTCCATTTTCTCACATTTTGTCACTAATCTCCCTGCCTTCCATGAAGTCCTGGTCTTCCTTTGTGTGAAATCAGTGCCAGTGCCGTATGTTTCACCGGACGAGCGATACCTTGTGGGTAGGATTGGACCTAAAGAATATCGGATGTACCGTTGCATCGTTAGATATGGTTACAAAGATGTGCAGCGGGACGATGACAATTTTGAGAACATGTTAGTTATGAACATTGCAAAGTTTATTATGATGGAAGCTGAGGATGCATCTTCTTCAGCAAGTTATGATGTCTCTAATGAAGGAAGGATGGCGGTCATAACAACCACCGATGCCTCTGGCAGTCCATTGGCCATGAGAGATTTCGACGGCCTAGCCGACTCCATGACTATGAGGAGCAGCAAATCAGAAACCCTTCGAAGTTTGCAATCCTCCTACGAGCAAGAATCCCCTAGTGTAAGCCGGCGCCGCCGTGTTCGCTTTGAGGTACCAGAGGAGGATGGCATGGGCCGGCAAGTGAAAGAAGAACTCATGGCGCTGGTGGAAGCGAAACATGCTGGGGTGGCATACATCATGGGCCATTCTTATATCAAAGCTAGGAGGAGCTCAAGTTTCCTGAAGAAGTTTGCTATTGATGTTGGCTACTCTTTCCTCCGGAAGAACTGCAGAGGTCCATCAGTTACGCTGCACATTCCACACATTAGTCTGATAGAAGTGGGCATGATCTACTATGTTTAGCCTAATGCCCATGGCCAAAGTTGACATGTGGATACCCGGCTGGGACAATTCTGTTTTCCCTTCAGTCCTATCTGGCAGCTTGTGCTTTCTGGGCCAAGGATCCTCGTGCGCTTAAGTTTCAGCTTGTAGAGAAGAAGGCAGACTTTCCTTGTTAATATTATTTTTTAGCCTAAATAAACAAGCAGAATGTTGCCGGTTATGTTTCTCATTTGGTATATTTGCATGCATGCTCTGTAATTTTTTCTGCGGGCTATGTGATGGAAATATATGCACTCCTTATAAACTGGTCAGCGTTCCTCTCTCTCTCTCGAGCAGGCATGAACCTGTATTTATTTCATTAAAGAATGGAGTTTTAAACAAACTATAACTCACTAGCGAGGCACGAGCTTCAGTCGATTTCAATGTTGGCAGCGTTTTCAATGTTGTTCCACAACCGCAAAAACTGGTCAGTTTTCACCAATCGACTTACAATTTTGGATGCTCCTGTTCTTTGACTAAAACAACTCGAAGAAAACGCTGAAAAGGAAACCATTATGCTCCGTGCCTTATTATTGTGAACATGTGTACAGCTGAGAAGGCTTTAACAGGCTGTACAGCTTAACTGACAATCCTATTTATATTTCTCACATGTAAATATGTACACAGGTTTTTTTTTAACTATTGTTACACTGGTATCAGAACATCTACGAACATAGCAGGAGGCAAAAGGCCTCAGGCTGAGCTTGCAGCAGCCAGTGTCTTGTTCAGCAGCTCGCGAAGCGACCCAGGAGAGGTTACCGGCGGGCTGCACTTGAAGTCCTGGCACACATGCGCCACCGCCGGTTTCCCCGGAGGGCTGCCCCGTGCCATTTGCGCGATGTTTGCATTGTTGCCGTCCCAGAATTCCATTTCTTCTGTGTTCCTAGGGTCGATTTGGATCACCTGGTTCAACAAATAAGGTGCCCAAAGTCACTATCATACAGCAGGAACCAAAAATCATGCATACAACTCACAAGGGTGGTTAGATTTGAAGGAACAACACATATATCGAGTTCATACCTGAATCAGATAGATGCAACGTGGTAAAATAGACTGACTATGATAACGCGCATAGTTCCCTAGTAACTTTATTCATTTGGACAGAGGGCTTGACCAGCAACTTGTGCTGGCACTCATTCTAGTCACAAGTGGTTTTATGTATAGAAGACAGGTGCAGCAATGGTTATGTGGTCATAATATCTGAGGCACATTGGCTAGCAGAACTGGTACACTAACCAAAAAGAATAATTTGGCCACAGAACAATCTTCACTTACTGTTCTATTCGGATCATATGACGAAAACGTAGCTGCTACCATGTCCTGAAATTCTTCAGATCCTTTCTGCCCCACTATCACTACCTGCTTCCTTGAAGGAACAGAGAGCATATCTGCTGCGCAACACATTAAAGGCAACGCTATGCTAAGTTGTCGTAGCCTGGTCTCAAAGACCGCCTGCAAAACCAAAAAAAAGAAGGAAAAAAAACTGAACATAAGCAAATATGATGTTCAAAGATAAAGAGCTTGAAAAATATGACTGCTTGCATGTAGAGGCTTTTAGCAATTCTTATGTGTTGAAGCTACAGTTTTTTTCTTATAGAAAAAAGGTTTTAATATTGATGTCTATTTCAATATGATATCCAGGAAAAACAAATGAAGTTCCCTATCCTAGTATTGTCACACATCATGTTCCAATAAAGAGAATCAATTTAAACCATAGTCACAGGAAATGGGATCAAGGCCGCGTTCTGGGTTTGTCGTCCCAAATCGTGGGTCGGAGTCACACCGGGACATCGTCCTCATCCGTACAAGAATTTCATGAAGCATGGACTCACGATAGATGGGACCAGGAGGTGGAGAAGCTTACCACTTACAAGGTGTTAGATGCCTATGCATGTGTCTTTGTTCTATTAGATCTATACATAGTCCTTGTTGTACACGGTCTCTATCCTGTATTAGTGTATATATTTGGGCCTAATACTCATATATTAAATCAGTGTTAATCACAACATGGTATACAGAGACAAAAACAAGGGTTATTGCTTCCTTTCCCTAATTGTTCCTCTTACGTCGCTTGGTGGCTCTGTCCTGTTGCCTTGCGGCTCTGCACAGCTTCGCAGTCGGCTCATTTGGCCTGGTGGCACTCATCTTCATGTCCGCTTGTTGGAGTTCACCCGACAACTGCAACCACCCGTCTATCGGCGCTCGCTCGTCCGTCTACCTGCCTCTAGCAAGCGCACCCATCTGGCCACCCGCTCCAGTCGGCTCGCTCGTCTGCCCGCTTCCCGCCCGCGTAGGACGCCTCTTGCCGGCACCGCCCGCACAGTCAGCCTCTCCTCACCTGCACCAACCACCTCTGCTCGATCAAGTGCCATGTGTGGCCTCATGTGTCACTCCTCTATCTATGAACTTTGTTGGGTTCTGACAGGTGGGAACCAAACAACTTGAGCGACTAGGTGAAACAACGAGACAAACGAGGAACAGTGGTTCTCAAAATGTCTTGTCAAGTGTGTCCTCTCCCCGTTTGAGTGGGGGTATTTATAGGGTAACCAAGAGGTAGGGCTCTAAAATATATCCCTACCCTCGGTTACATGCCACATTCCCGAAATATATTGTACAACGACGTAAATACAGGGTGCGGCCCAAACCCTAATTACACCCATTATTGTACCCACAGTTGGAACAAAAGTGTTCCCTGGACCAACAGGTGGGCCTGCTGGACCGATATGTGGGCCTGCTGCGTTCAACGGAAGGCCCACCATGCCCTTGCTGCCTAAACTCAGCTATTCGACCCCTCATGTTGAGGGCCCTCGACTCCAAGTCTTCGCAGAAGTCCCCTCAGTTCACCCTTGGGCTCTACTTATGCCTTCAGGGGGCCAAGGGCTTTGCCTTCAGTGGAACCTTCGTCTGGGCCTTCACGGCCCACACTGGAGCGAGGGACTGCCGCAGGTACCCAAGCCCTTCGAAGGACTCGGTTCTTGGTAGGTGAAGTCCCTTCGAGAATTTGGATCCTCGATGATTTGCTGTTGCTTAGGCTCGGCAGCATTTTACTTCTGTGATCATTGCTACTGGTTTTTTCTGTTAGTGCTCATGATCCTGCTCTTTTTGTGCACACATAATCTCATGGGCAGACTTTCTTTATGTTGATGATACGATACGATTATAATTGGTGATGATGCACAATATATTGCCGTTGTGAAGGCACGTCTGAATGAGACGTTTCTTATGCTTGATCTTGGTCCTTTGTTATTTTCTTGGAATTGAGGTCTCCACCACACCTGAGGGCTTCTATCTATCTCAAGAAAAGTATGTACATTTAGGGTCTTCTTGATCATGCTTCTCTTCCTGATCACTGTACCGTTGAGACTCCGATGGAGCTCAATGTTCATATTAGTGCCACTGATGGTGAGCTTCTTGGTGATCCTACCCATTATCGTCACATAGTCAGGAGTCTTGTTGTCACTCGTCTCGATATTTCTTATTTTGTGCATATTCTTAATTTGTTTCAGCCCCCACTCAGCTTCACTATAGTCACCTGCTTCATGTCATCTATTCTTTCCATTCTTTCCACATACAAGTTCTTTATAGCTCTAGGCTGGCTAGTGATTTCTCTGATCGCCAATCTCTTTCTACGGATTGTGTTTTTCTTGGTGTCTCTCTTATTTGCTTGGAAGACTAAAAAGCAGACAACAGTTTCTCTTTCTAGTGTAGAGGCCGAGTTGTGTGCTTCAGCTCTTGTGACTGTATAGGTAACTTGGTTACGCTGGTTGCTTGCAGATTTTATGTTTCTATACAAACTCCTCTTTTGACTGACAGTACAGGTGTTATTAGCTGTTTCCATAATGACTCCTCTTTTGATTGACTGTGTTATTAGTATCACTCGGGATCCGATCAAGCATGAGCTTATTAAGCATATAGGTGTTGATGTCTATTACACGCATGCACATGTTCAAGATGATGTGATTGATCTTCACTATGTGCCTTCAAAGCTTCAGTTGGCAGATTTCTTCACGAGGGCGCAAACCAGATCTTGGCATAGGTTTTCTTTCCAAACTCCATGTGTTGATCCACCTTGATTTCGATGGGGTTTTTAGATACCTACGCATGTGCCCTTGTTGTATTCGGTCCCATATAGTGTCCTTGTTACACACAGTCTCTATCATGTATTAGTTATATTGTTATATATTCGGGCATAGTGCCATTAAATGAGTGCTATCCATAACACACCACATCGGAGAGGAGCAAGGATGCACAGAACCACTGCCTGCCATGTGCAGTCACCATCATTGACGTCACTCGTCGTGCGCATCCACCGTGCTTGTTGTAGGGGTGACCTCAGGTGCATGCACATCCGACGCAGCACGCTGTCGCCGCCGTGCACAGCTGTTGCCGCCACAACTTCATCCGAGGAGCATGCTACTATTGCCGTTGTGAAGTGTATCGCCAAGAAGCATGGATCTAGATAGCTCTACTCATTTTTTCTGTATTGACCCAAAATGCTTTGGAACGTGACCCTAGCCACTCTTAAACGTCTCGGATTCATCGAACCCCGTATTCATCAACCCAAACATATCATGAATTGTGACACTCGACCTAGATGTTTGACCCGGGATCATCCCCAACTCCAAGATTTGTCCCATCGAGGTGTACCCCCCTTGTACCATACCTCTTCCAAATGTCAACCATCGACCCGCGACCCCGTCACCCCGAGAACTTTGTGGCTATGATTTAAACTAGGAGTACAAAAACGATGGCTATGATACTGAAAGTAGTGTATGACATCCAGCTGCTGCTGGAATGTAGTGATATGACCTAACATAAAATAACCACATACCAAGAGATGTTCCACATTGCGCTTGTAACCGGTAGATTTTGACGCATCAAATATACTGGATAATCTGATCAAGTTGATTGCTGCAACTGAGTTACCAGAAGGTTCTGCACCATCATAATCCTCTTTAACATGCAAGAGAACAGAAGGGTCTTCTCCAGGAGTATTAAAATAGCCACCTCCTTGTTTATCCAAAAATAACTCATCCTACCAATGCAAAAAATTATGATATAATATGATTAATTAAGAGTGAAGATGGTTTCCTCAAGAAAAATGAAGAGAGAGAATGCAACACTGAAGTGTTTAACGAATACAGAAATACAGTTAACTTGCCTGAGTGACTTGCAGTTGGACAGCCCACAGAAGCCACTCTATCTTTCCACCAAACTCATAGAGATCCAGCAAGCCACTGATTAGGAAAGCATAATCATCTAAAAATCCTGGTGCTTTTGATGGCCCATTACGATAGCTATGATGCAGCCTCTTTGAGCTTGCATCATAAAGTTTCTCCTTTATAAAGTTAGCGGCATTTTCTGCAGTTTCAAGATATTCAACTGGCTGCAAAAACACCAAGAAACATGAGTGTCTAACTTGTCCAAAAAAAGTGATCATAGATATACTTTGAGTAAATAACATTGTGTTATGGAGCACAGGAGCAGGGTAGACCCAGTGCCGGAGCTCATGTGGGTCTGGGGAAGGGATAAACCAAGGCAAGCCTCCCTTGCAAATGCGGAGATGCTGCTTTGAACACGCGGCATGGTGACTCAGTGCACCCATGGCATAAAGAAATTATTTGTAGGGTGACTAGAGTCCACCAAGTCAGTGCAGACCACTGACAGCTTTATGTAATTAATATAATTTCATACATATTGTGAAGACAAAGAATGAACGGGGTATGATGATATTCAAATCATAGCAGCCACAACTGTTATGACCCCATAGGCTTCTCTCATGCATTTTATGGATTTCCTTTCCAAAAGAACAGAACAGGTGCAAATATGTGGAGCATACGAAAAAAAATCTGACACATTTTCCTCTCATAAGCATGAGATGACAGATAAAAAATGCAATATATCACAAGGGATAACTGGTGCAAATATGATGGACAACATCATGGTACCTCCTTTGACATGCAAGGTGCAGGCATCAGAGTCACTAACAACTTAACAGTTAAGAAATTATTGTCATGGATTCCCATTAATCAGTTTGGGCAAGGGAAACTATCATAACACATGTTAAGAGAAATACAATTGAAGCAAGCAAAATGAATACTCCTGGAAGTCATGCTATATTGATTAGATCATCATGCAGTACAGCTGCAAATGAAAGATGGGATAGAGGAAGAATCAAAGCCTTACTTTGCATCCAGTTACAGGGAAATTGAATATAGTTCCAGATGGTCCTGACTTCAGAATTTGCGAAGCCCTTGCGAAAGCAGATATTGCTAGCCCATTCCAGGAAACAATAACCTGAAAACTATTCGTAGTTAGTAGATTGTAGCCTGGTTAAAATGAGATGTGATGATATGTAAAAGAGAACCTTATCATCCAAATGAGGTCTTGGCCTTTTTGACCGGACATCAAACAATTTCTGCCGGCAATCTCCCAGGATTTGAGAATATTCATCAAGAGATTTTCCACACTTCGATGACATCGAAGAAGCTGGTTTTCTTTCTATGAGCACATTCTTACAACTGAACTCATTGTGAGGATCGCTCATCGGTGAAAGATCACAATTGCCAGATGATTTCACATAGTAATGGTTCTTGAATAGCTCTGCATTCTCCCCAAGTGTCTCTTCGATCTTTTTCAAAATGCAGAAATTAATCATAAAATCAGTTCTAACTTCTAAGTATATAAATACTGTTATATTATACAGGTATTCAATGATATGACAACTATCAATAAGCAGTTGCCAACAAGATTGTAGGACTGTCCAGCCTCAATCCCACCTTGTTCACAATTTTATAAAGGAATAACTTTTTAGGTGGATCCAAAACATCAAACTGAAAACTCAGATTTGAGGTAAAATGTGCAGTCCACTTCAAATTGATTCTTTGCTAGGAGTTAACATAACGTAATGAGACGGGCAGGCCTGGCGCAGTGGTGAGAGATGCCTCACTGAGTCACCAGGTTGCGGGTTCAAAGCAACCTCTCCGCATATCCAGGGGAAAGGCTTGCCTAAGTTTATCCCTTCCACAGGCCCTACTCATGTGGACCTCTGCCACTAGGTCTGCCCTAATATAATGTAATGAAACATAAAATAAACTTAAATAGACAATGGTGTATAACGGTAATACGAATGCAACAAGGTCTGAAGACCTTCAATGTCAGCAAATCAAGTGGGAAACATTTTCAGGAAAGTAATCAAATGTCCACATTATGTTGAAGTATATAAGAAGTCCGCATATATATACCTCTTTACTGGTCCACACATAAAAAGCTCCCTCCTTTTTTCTTGGAGCACCTTCATATTCTGCACTGTCAGCATCTTCTGCTGAGAAAATTTCACCTTCTTTTCCTATCATGTCTCTCCTCAAGTAATCTAGTATGTCGCGTGCAACTATAGAATAATATTTCTCTCCCGTAACCAGAAATGTATCCAGGTATACATTTACTATCTGTCCCTGATCGTACAACATCTTCTCAAAATGTGGAACTGAAGATGCAGAGGGCATGTGAGAGGAGCATTATGCAAAGTCCGGAAAAGAAATTTGTCCATGAACCATGATATTGGAACAAACTTACCATGCCAGCACTCATCCACACTATATCTGTGAAAACCACCACCTATGTGGTCATGAACTCCACCTCTTGCCATACAGTCCAATGTGTGAGTCACCATCTTCTTTATGTTCAAGGCTTCAATCTCCTTCCCAGCCTCCATGTACTTATGGAATTTGTATAGCATTATATAATCTTCAACAGGTCTTGGAAACTTGGGAGCAGAGCCAAATCCACCAAATTTTGGATCATAGCTGCTCGCTAACTGCAACAACATAAGGTGAAAATCTTTTAAGGAAAATGATAAAGGATAAGTCCATGAGTTGTCAGGTTTTCCACAAACTACATTCTGTAGGCAGCATTAGGTTAACAACAGTTATTGTTAGAGTTGTTGTACTTCTCCTATTGTAATGGGCTGGCTTTGTGCAATGGGCTTAGACCCAACTGTTCTATATAAATATAACTCCCACCCCTGGTTAGGGTTTCCAACATGGTAATCAGAGCATAGGTTTTTTTCTCCTTTCCTGTAGCTACACCCCAGCCACCGGCACGCTCCCTGCTCCGGCCACTCTCCCCATCTCCCGGCAGCCCCTCCATGGCCGACTCATCCCCGAACTCGGCCGGCCTCCTCCCTGGCGCATGCGGTCTCTGCCCAGGTGCTGCCACAGAGCTCCTCCCCGATGCCCTGCGCGCCTCGACAGCGGGCACCCTCCCCGTGGCCGGTGCGGCCGCGTCGACTCCCCGACGCGCAGCTGTTTTCTCGACGGCGGCGCCCCCCCCCCCCCAACCGTGCCCTCGACCGCGGCGGCCTTCATGCCCCCCATCGCGCCTCCTCCCCCTACCGATGTCGTGCCGTGCCTCTCCCACCGCCGGGCGCGGGTCCCTGCACGCTGACGCCGCTGCTCCCTGCTGCCTTCACTGCGGCAGCCACGCGCGCCCTTCTGAGCGCCGCCTCTTCTCTGCACGGCGTGTCGCCTGCCACCGCGCAGCCACCTCCCCTTCCCGTGCCCTTTGTTGTTGCGCAGCCCTCTCGCGCGGATGGCGCCTCATCCACCGCCGACGGTCTCCTCTCCGCCAGCTATACCACCCTCCCCAGCACATCCATCTCTGTCGGGCTCGCCACCGCGGACGGGGGCCCTTCATCGCCCGCAGGCTCCATGTTGTGACCGTCGCGCAACCACCACCCCCTCCCGCCGGTTGCTCAGCGTCTTGTTCCCGCGAGTGCCGACATTGCTCTTCCTCTCGCCGCCGGTGGTCCTCTCCCTTTTCATGCACCAGAGCGGCTTCCTGGGCACGCTTCTGTCATGCCCTCAACGCACGTCCTTCACTCCGATGTGGTTCCTGTCGGTGTTTATGACCCGACTGCGCACCACGGGGTTCCCCACATGATGCTTTTGAGCAGGACGGCGTCGTTGACTGCGACTCGATGGTATGTGCGGGAGCACGTCGGATTACACGAGGATTTATACAGGTTCGGGACGCTAGAATGCGTCCAGTTGAGGCTATATTTGGAATTGCACTGGTGTTTATGGATTACAAATGAGCTGAGTGGTGGAGGATGAGTTCACCTGCCGATCTAGTAGTGCGAGGTTGCTACAAGAGGGCTAATGAGCTTTGAGGTGGGGCTAGGATGTGGCAGATGAGAGATGGTATGAGATGTTTTCGTAGGGGTACCCCCTCGGCCTTATATAGGTGACCAGAGGGTTATCCCTTTACAAGTTGTGATCACTATCTACTCTACCTGAATCCTCCTTTAACGCGGCATGTATTCCTACTTATCCGGAGTTCAATCGCTTCCATTCAAGTGTGCACAACCTCTTCGCCCGAGATATCAGTGCTTCGGTCTGCGCATAACTCAAACGTTCGGTCTTCGTCTTCCTAGATCGAGCTCGTCCGGTCTGTTGTGGCCTGATGGCCTGTCTCGCTAGGCAAGCCATCGGGAGGTCCATCAGGCAGCTCATGATGTGTTTTTGTGTTCGTGAGGATCCGGGGGATAGCTATCCCTCATAGTTCCCGTGCCTTCCTACCGCGTGTGCGTCTCCCTTCACGACGTCCTCTCTTGACTCTCAACCACCTCGGTCATCCCTTGCCCCGCAGCAACGCCACCCCGCTTTGCCATGCCTGTCAGGGGCATCACACTCGCTTACACTTCTCTTCTTCCACGTCCCGAGCTACTCGTCCCTTCGACCTCATCCATTGTGACCTCTAGACTTCCCCTGTTACCAGCATCTCCGGGTATTGGTACTACCTGGTCGTTTTGGATGACTTCTCTCACTTCTTGTGGACCTTTCTTCTTCGCCGTAAGTCTAACATCTTTCCCAGTCTTTCTCACTTCTTTGCCTAGGTGCCGACTCAGTTCGGTCACACCATACAGGTTGTTCAGTGTGATAATGGACAGGAGTTTGATAACTCCACGTCTCGTGCCTTCTTTCTCTCCCACGGTGTGTAGCTTCGGATGTTGTGCCCTCACACCTCCCCTCAGAATGGCCGAGCCGAGCGCATGATTCGCACCACCACCAGCATGTTGTGTTGCCTCCTCTTTCAGGCTTCTCCCCCCGCTGGCTACTGGGCTGAGGCGCTGAATACCGACACCTACCTCCTAAACCATCTTCCCTTCAAGGCGGTCGCCCATCCCACCCCGTTTTTTGCTCACTTTGGCACCACCCCCTCCTATGAGCACCTTCGGGTCTTCGGGTGCGCTTGCTATCCCAACACCTCCGCCATCGCTCCACACAAACTTGTCCCCTGATCCTCTCGTTGTCTTTTCCTCGGGTACTCCCCTGATCACAAGGGGTATCGGTGCCTCGATCTTCTCATCCACCTCGATATCATCTCTTGTCATGTTGTCTTTGATGGGGATGTTTTTCCCCTTGCTGATTCCTCCCCACCTTGATTCCCTCATCGATGTTGATTGTGTCGATGTTTCTCTTCCGTTGCCCTCTTTTGTGCCGCACGCGGTCACATTGAAACATCAGCATTTTATTATTTTAGTGGCTGATTCAAATGTTATTAATTGATGGAAACAACTTCCATTCCATCATAAGGTAATGTTTGAATTTTATCCTGAACCCATCCATACAAAAGAACAAAACCATGCTAGTAAACTCATAGCATGTTGTTCAAGCCTAATCACCCATAAAAGACATCTGCACAGTGCATGCCAGTTTTTTTCTCGAATGCGCAGGAGAACCGTATATCTTTGTATTAAAGAAGAGAGAAAGGGGTAGAAACCCCCAAGTACACACACACCCTTTTAGTTTGTACTTGTGCACCAGATTATAAATTTCTCCAAAATATTTTCATGTAAGAACAAGTGTGTACTTCAGTACATGTCCGCGTAGTCATAGAACCTCTGCAGAAGCAACTCTGGGAAGCTAGATGATATGGTTGGGCTAACTGATGCTTTATTAGATGGCTGGAAGGATAACAGAGACAGATTAGATCTAATTTGCCCTGCCTAGGAGACTCTGAGCCTTTGTGATCTATATCTGCTTAATGATCACATCAGTTGGAATAGTTTACATAGAGCCTTAGCTAACCAAATCATAACAAACAAACAAACTTAATGGGAAAACTAAAAACTTCTTCAAACAATGCTGCTAATAAGTCTTGCCCACAAATGCATCCGTAACATAGAACAGAGTAGCATACATAATAATATGACTGCTCGGTGCAAGCCCCTCTTATTTAAGCATGTTCGGTACCTAGTTAAGAAAAGCATGAGCTTAAGAATAAACTAAGAATCTAGTTAAGTCTGAATAACTAGGAGGTAAGCTAACTTTATCTGGTGCCTTGAATCAGGACCCACCAACACTGAAAAAGATACATTTTAGCTCCTGAGATCAGTAAATTCGCATGTTCTTTTTAAAATTTTTTAGGGGGGGGGGGGGGCAGGAAGAAGAGGCATAGACTCTGTTTCTCTTGAAAGGCATTATTATTTTCTGAAATAATACTAGTACAGTAGTACTTAGTTCAGAAGAATATCTTATTACAGTACCCCCAACAAAAATGTACAATAGAGTACTTGTCAAACCTTTTCGACACATTGATCAACAGAGACAACTGCTAGGTCATTTGGCACATCTTGAGAGCTAGCCTTAGCAGATAATGCGTCCCTTAATTGTTCGATAACAAGATTTCCCGTCCGCTCAAGCGCTTCACGTTTAGTTTCCCAGGCTTCCTTGACCTTCCTGAAGGTAAGTATGCAGTAAATATTTAGTAGGGATGAAGGATAGCTTCTGAAACTACGCACTTCTGCTTATACCTCAATACAGTCTTGAACCCTGGTCTTCCATAATTATCATCCGGTGGAAAGTATGTACCACCCATCAGAGGTTTCAAGTCAGGTGACAAAAAGACGCTTAGAGGCCAACCACCACCACCATGCAGTGCCGATACATATGTCATATAAACCTAAAATATGTGAGGCTATATTCAACAAAGAACCTAGTGTGCCACCCAATACAAACACGCCCAGAAACCTTTTCGAGCTAACTACAGGAAAAAGGGGAAAGGGAGCCGTAAGTCGGCTAGAAATGGAACTGATGCATTGGAGCACTTGAAGAAACTTACCTTATCAACATCAGGGCGCTCTTCACGGTCAACCTATCAAAATTAATAATCAGACTGAAAGAGGTATGGTCAAGTTGCATATGTAAAGCTTTTGACACATCAAAGACAGGTAAAGACTAAAGAGTGAGACACAACGGAATAACTTTCTAAGGGTCCAACAAAATTACCTTGATGCTAACAAACCAATCATTCAGCAACTTTGCCACTTCCTCATTCTCAAAGGACTCCACCTCCATCACATGACACCTTCGAATTCAGTCCCAGACCAAATGAACAGAAGCTTACGTTAGTGCGAACGTATGGTGCATAGTAAAGGTCACAGATGGCAAGAATATAAAATATCGATGAAAGAAATAACAGAAACTCACCAATGGCATGTGCTATAGCCAACTTGTGGGACACAACCGGATTGCAATGAAGCAAAATAAGAACGTTAGGTACAGAACGTTTGAGTTGACTAGAACGGAATCAGAAAATTCGATTACCATTTTAACTTAGTTCTCTCTTGACAAGACCATCATAATATGGTTAAGCAAAACAATTTACCATGTCACACATTGGTGGCACTACATGCCTGCAAGGCTGCAACAAAACTACTGAGCTAACACAATGGTATCAGGAGAGTTCATACTCGAGAGGAAGATGGGGACGTCCTTGGCGCGCGCCTTCTGGAAAGCCTCTTCCCCCCAAGGGTACCAATCAACCTGCACCAAGCGAAATTAACAGAAGGGAGAGCTCAATACTTGCTATCCCATCCACGGGATCAAATCGGTCGGATAGACAGGAGAAGGCTCGGGAAGGAGACACAAACTCCTCACCGGGTTGTGCGCGTGCTGCAGCAGGTAGGGGCTGTGCTCGGCGGCGAGGCGGTTCGGCTTCCGGCCGCCGTGAGGCGCGGACGCGGACGACGACATGGCTGCGGCGAGGGGGCGCAGACGGAGAGGCGTGCTGTGGGTCGGCGACGAGGAGGAGGCGGCGGCGGTGAGGCGGTGGCGGAGAAGAGTGGAGAGCATTGGAGTTGGAGGAGGGATGAGGGGGCCGAGGTGGGAGAAGACCGGTGCGGAAGCGGCGGGGGACATGTGGGCTGCGCGCCCAGCGACACCTGCCTGCCTCCGCTCGGCACACGCTGGCGTCCGCAAGGCCCGCGCGCCTGCTGCTAGTGTGTGTGCGCCACTTTGTTCTGGGCTTGGCCAGTAGGCCTTGTGGGCTGCTATGCTCCCCTTATATAAGGGAAAACAAGCAAATGAATTTCAAAAGATTTTCACCTACATACAGCCGAGGGTAAAAACTTGGACAGAAAAAAGTCCTACTTCTGTTTTGATATTTAGTTGTTATTTAAATATACTAGCTAACTAGCTAACAAATTGCTAGCTGAAATAGCTGATTAAGAATAGCTCCAACAACGAATTTTATATGGTTCTAAACTCTAAAATATAGCGGTTGCAGCCTCCTTTTTCCTTTAACAAAAGACTCTAAAAGGTCCTCTAAAATTTGGAGGACTGTGTGCGTCAGCTAGAAATGGAGGTCATCCTCTATACATTGTGCTTATTTGTTGTGTGTCTCATTCATGTGCCCACAATCGGTAAAAAATAATGTAGAAAGTGAAATCGGACACACTGTTGATATAGATGATGAAATTTAGAAGACATTTCTGGAGATGGAGAAGATATAGAGCACATATTCTTTTAGAGAGTGGTGTAAATGACATATAATATTCCTTTACAAGATGAAATTTAGAAAACGTTGCTGGAGAAAGTCTAACTATGTATTTTGATTGGTAGTGTCATGGGACCATAGTTCATCGCCCGACCGCCGCGCCGACTTAGCCAGAAGCTAGGCCCTGTTTGTTTATGAACGTCTAGAGGGGGTGGATAGGCGAAACCTAAAATTATAATTCTAAATCCAAACTAGATCCCTTGATTAGTGGTTAGAACAAGATTCACAATTATCAGAGTATAAAACTAAGTCCTTTACTTGCAACGAGTATTGTTTTCAAAGAGTGCGGAATTTAATCAATAGCAATACTACTAGAAATGTTTAGTGAAGAATAATGCAAGAGGTCTTAGACAAGAAGAGAAGAAACACAAGTTCTTTCTAGCATGGAGTTGCTTCTCTAAATGTGAATTTAACTTGAAGCAACATAAAATAATATTAACAAAGAGTAACGCAAGAGAACTTAGAAAGGGAGAAAACAAACAAATCACGAGCAATAAACACAAGAGACACGGGTGATTTGTTTTACCGAGGTTCGGCCCTCGAAGGCCTAGTCCCCGTTGAGGAGTCCACTAAGGACGGGTCTTTTTCAACCCTTTCCCTCTCTCCACCGATCACCAAGAATGGCGAGATCTTCTTTTTCTCAAGGATCACTTAAGATCCCGCAAGGATCACCACACTCGTAGGTGTCTCTTGCTAGCTTTACAAGCCTCCAAAACTTTGAAGGAAGTTCAATGGGAGTCAAAACTCCACGCACAAATGATCACAAGATGTAGCACACACTTTCTCTCAATGAATCTCACAAGGCGCTAGTGCTAAACTCACACGAGTAGCTCTCTTTTGCTTGATCTCTCTTTTGTGGCACTTGTGTTGGTTGTAGTGGCCTAAATCTTGCGTATAGGATGGATCAATGAATAGATGTGGCTGGGAGGACTTAGATATGCCAACTATATGACTTGGAATGTTGCTTGGGCTCCCACACATTGAAGTGGCCGGCTGGAGTGGTATTTATAGCCACCAACCAAATTGTAGTCGTTGGAGAAGGCTGCTGGCGATGGGCGCACCGGAAAGTGTTCAGTGCGCCGCCACGTCATCCTGTCGTTAGGGCAGAGAGCTGGTCGACCGTTGGAGGCTTTGTCCTCATGCGGCACCGGACAGTCTGGTGCCCCTCTGACCTTTTGCTCTGACTTCTGTCGCGTTACTGTGCTGCACTGTTCATCCGTCAAAGTCGACCGTTGCGCGCAGATAGTCGTTGCTCTGCTGGTGCACCGGACAGTCCGGTGAATTATAGCGGAGCTGCGCCTGGAAAACCCGAAGCTGAAGAGTTTGGAGTGTACGACCCCTGGTGCACCGGACAGTCCGGTGCGCCATACCAGGGAACACTTCGGTTTCCTTTTTGCTTCTTTCTTTTGAACCCTAACTTGTTCTTTTTATTAGTTTGTGTTGAACCTTTGGCACTGTAGAATGTATAATCTAGAGCAAACTAGTTAGTCCAATTATTTGTGTTGGGCAATTCAACCACCAAAATCATTTAGGAAAAGGTTTGACCCTATTTCCCTTTCAATCCCCCCTTTTTGGTGATTGATGCCAACATAAACCAAAGTAGATATATAAGTGCAGAATTGAACTAGTTTACATAAGGTAAGTGCAAAGGTTGCTTAGAATTAAACCAATATAATTATTTTAATAGATATGCATAGATTGCTTTTTATCATTTTGGACCACGCTTGCACCACTAGTTTTGTTTTTGCAAATTCTTTTGGAAATTCTTTTCAAAGCCTTTTTTCAAATAGTCAAAGTTATATGAATAAGATTTTGAGAAGCATTTTCAAGATTTGAAATTTTCTCCCCCTTTTTCAAATGCTTTTTCCTTTGGCTAAACAAAACTCCCCCTTGATGAAATTCTCCTCTTAGTGTTCAAGAGGGTTTTATCAAATGAAAAAGATCAAATATTTTAGATACTAATTTTTTAAAAACTCCTCCTTAAAGTGTAGATACTAGATGAGATAGAATTTCTTAGAGGAATACCAATTGAAAACATTAAAAATCTTTGTTTCGAAAAAATTTGAAATTAGCATGGTGGTGCGGTCCTTTTGCTTTGGGCTAATACTCTCTCCCCCTTTGGCATTAATCGCCAAAAACGGAGTCTTTAGAGCCCTTTTTACTTTCTCCCCAATGGTGCAAATGAATATGAGTAAAGATTATATCAATTTTGAGAGATGGCGGAATACCGGCAAAAGGACAGATAATACCGATGGTGTAGAGTGGAAGCGATGTCTTTGTCGAATACTACATTTCCCTTTCAATCTAAGACTTAATACACAAGATACTTATGGAAACATATTAGTCTTAGCCTTGGCACAAGAGAGATAGGAAATATGCAAATGTACCAAAGGAAAGAGACATGGTTAAAAGGATATGTCAATTAAGCTTAAACAGTTCTATATGATATAGATTGCTCTCCCTAAATATGTGCCTTGAGAGGAATACATATTTTGGCCTTAAATGTCAAGAGCACATAATTAGGTTAGTGAGAACACATCTATATCATAGAAACTGTGAAGTGCAATGTGTCATAATATAAGTGTGATGCTCACGACAGACTATGCATTTATGAAAGCATGTTGGAAACATTTTAATCAATTACCCTTAAGGATTTCAAAGAAACTTAAGGAACCTCCACCTTTGGAACAAAGGTAGCTTATCCTCGTTACAAGATTAAGCTTTAAGCTCTTTGACAATAAAATCACTTCACCTAGTTTTAACAAAAATGCATAAATGCAGGAATGAAATTTTTGAGAGGTTAAACTAGGTATGAAGCAGGGATAATGCATAGACATGCTTTCTCTTCCTTTTATACAAGATATGCAAGGAATGTATAGACGAGGAAGATTTAGGTACATGTGTAAATGAGAGGAAGTAGTTTTACCCTTTTGTACCTTCACATAGAGACGCTCTCTTCATTGTGCTTTGTCCTTAGTCTTAGTTGCTTAAGACCTATATTCAAGACAATGTATGGAAATATTTTGCACAAGAGAGAGTTCTACAACTAGTGATCCTTTTCTAAGTCATTATTATTATATATCAAGTAGATCATAAATTGCATAAATGTATCATGAATTCTCCTTTTAACTTAGTGCACATCAAGAGAGATATCGATTGAAATTATATGAGGCACTAAAAAACATAAGTGTTAATTGAAGTTATTCAATGATCGAACAAATAACAGATGTGATCAAAAGAACAACATATGCATTAGATTATCAAACAAACTTAAACTAGGAGGATCCGGTAAATATGCTACTTTAACAGTGAAAGATACAATCCTTGATAAAGGTGACATTACTTTACCAAGTTGGATTGAAATATAGTAGCATACTTCATGAGAAACTTATTCTCATACTTGAGACTATATGAAATTACTAAGATAAAGTGTTAGTCTCAATATAATCAAGATATAGAAATAGGCTCCCCCTAAAGGTATGCATCAAAGTTTGAAAGAATTGAATAGATGCACTCACTTTTAAAGACAAATAGGGAGAAGCATTATTCATTTTGATCAAGGCTTATAAAATTTGCAATAAACAACTTATGCCTAGTATTCTCACAATGAAAAAGATTTATAATGCTTACAACCACACCATTGATTGTTTTGAAGATCTTATTGTCCAAGTAGATGTTGTTGTTCTTGATGTCTTTCTCTTTCATTTGAGTGTCCTCCTTTTGTAGTTGTATCTTTTTCCTTCCAAACTTATTGAAAATACTCAAGAGAGATGTTAATAGCACAAGGGAGTATATGATGAAGGATGATTTCTTTAGATAAGAAATATAAACAATTCATCATCCACAAGTCACACAGACATGAAGCAAAATCTTTAACATTGATGCATAGAATAGGCACCTTTTAAACATTTTGATCAATCACAGGAAATTACTTCTTCATATTGAATTTATTATCATAACTTAGAGGCATATCAATATGAGAATGAATATAGCAAAGGCATGAATTAGATTCTAATGGACAAGTGCATTTGTGAGAACGAGATTTAATGCACATCTAGCTGATTTATGTCCGATAAGGAATATATTCTTCACATAGGTAGAATATGATAATTTAGAGTAAATAACCATTGATGGGAACTATATTTTATTAAGAAGATGAGTTCCCATACCTTTGCTTTTACCTTTCTTCCTTTGGGTGAAGAGTAACCCTTGAGGCTTGTGGCTTGCACTTACTCTCTTGTAGATTTTCATAAGTAAGCTCAAGAGATATGTCATTAGTAACACAAGCACTAGTTTTCCTTTTTGTAATCATTTTTGACAAGGAATGAAAAGTGGATTACTAAAGCACGGAAACTTTATAATATGAACTAGATTATTCCATGATGTATACTCAGTTTTAACTTTATAAAACAAGCATAGTTAATGAGAATAAATCTAATTCATAACGTGGAGAGCGATGAATGTAGAAGAATCATATCCAATTTAAGCAAGAAGAAATACAACATAAATCATTGGATTGATTTTTCTTTTCATGTTAGATTACACATTTCCATAGAGAAACTTATTCTCTACATGTGAGACTACTTAGGTTATTTAGACAAAAACATTAGTCTCACGATTCTAGATATAAAGAGAGATTCCCTTTATAAGTGTCCTAAGGATTTGAATTCCTTATATGACACTTTACTCTTTTAAGAACTTGGAATATCTCTCTCTATGTCTAGAACATGGCAACAACAGGATAATTAATGTAGATCATGCCATAAGGTAGTTAAAACAATTTAAAGCATGTAGATTGCCATAATATAGAAATGATAAATATGCAATCTACCATATGAGAGTAACTTCTTCCAAAGAATGGTAGCATAATTTAACGACTTTCTTTAAGTGCATCCCTTTTCTATGTGACTACACAAGACACAAGAGAAATGATATTTGAAGATACTTGCACTTAAAGACATAAGTGTTACCATCCTTTGGCTTTCCTCCATGTTGTAGGCCTTGATTTTTCCGCATAGGATAATTCTTTATTTCCTACAACATCACTATCTTCCCCGAGATGATATGAGTTTTAGATATAATAATTCAAAATAATTTTGGGTCAATCTTGGATATATAGATCATTGAAAATTGATAGCTTGAGTTAATAAGACTTGAATTGACTCTCTCAAGCACTCCAAAGCTTCATATCATCTCCTTCTCTTGCAAAGCTTGTCAGACATATTTTGGTACCCATCGCTTGATGGGTCCATCAAGATTAGTCAACAAAGATCTAGAAACCCAAATGTCCTTTGTGTTAGCACTTGGTAAACTCATTACCTTTATAGCACAAGTTGCAATTTTGGGTTGCCTAGTTATATGTGAATTAATTGACAAGCTAGAAGCGGAATAGTTACCAATGGGACAATCCTTGCATTGATGTCCCTTCTTTCGGCATATGTAGCAAAGGCGATCTTCAAGTCTTGAAGATTTCTTCTTTCCTTGTTTCTTGCTTGCTACATGGTTAGTTAATATTTTCTTTTTTCTTTCCTCTTGGCAATCCTCAAGTCCTTGACATTTTCTTCAAGGGATTTAGTGCATGCCACGGTTGATCCTGTCTCAAGCTTCTTCACCATGTGATCACGGTTATCTTGAGAAGGTTGAGCAGTGCACTTCCCTTTTAGTTGTGTCAAGCTCATCTTTAGCCTCTCATTTTATTCTTTGGGCTCTTGACATGTATCATCTTTTGTTCCTGGAAATTTTGGCTCAAAGGAGGATTTGCTTGTCGATGAACAACAAGCATTAGCACATGGTAATATAGTTTCAATTTGAATACATGTGCATGAGTGAGGTTGTTGGGATTTTAAGTTTTCTATAACAACCTCATGAGCAACGTTTAACATGATATGATCATCCATAAGATTTTCATGAGAACATAGAAGTATATCATGTTTATCTTGAAAAGCTAGATTTTCAATTTTTAGCTTTTCTACTTGGTCCTTAAGCAAGGCATTCCTATTTACTAACTGAGCGATACGAAATAAAGAGTTATTTTGCTCAATTGTAATAGATTCATACCTTTGGACCAAATCAACATGAGAGCACTTTAGCTCCTCATGTTCTTTAGTCAACTCATCAAAGCTTAGCATTTTTATGGAGAGAATATCTTGTAGCATTTGACGAGCTTCGCCTTGCTCTCTTGCTCTTTTTAGAAGTTTGAGCATGACCGCCTTATCTTCTAGGCTTAGTTGAGCGCAGAGTCGCATGAAGCTCCTTTCATCCTCTTCATCCTCATTTGTGCTTCCGCTATCATTTTCATTAGCCACACAACATATGTGGGAATCGAAATGGGAAGACAAACCTTTTGGAGAGATGGATTCATCGTTTGGTCTCCAACGTTCACTTTCTTCTTCTTCTTTCAAAGGGTTAATTTCATACGGACTAAAGGAAGTAGAAGCATAAAATGAACCATCATGTTTGGACTCATCAAATTTATTTTTAATTCTAGTCCAAATATCATGCGCATCAGGAATAGATTCATTATAATTCATTATGAAGGCACGATAATCTTCTTTGCTGAGAGAATTACTTAAGATGTTATAAGCTAGGTAGTTTAAGCGTATACATCTTTGATCTTCCTCGGAAGCATTTTTCCCATTATAACTAGAGGGTATAATACTCTTTTCTAAAATTAGCTAGTAGCTAAAAAATTGTTATTAAAATTAGCTAGCCAACTATTACCTAATTTACTAAAAGTAGCTAGTAGTTGAACTATTAGCTATAGTGTTTGGATGTCTTCAACTAATTTTAGCAGCTAACTATTAGCTATAGTGCTTTCAAACACCTCTTGGTCAAAATCGCCCAAAATTAATGTAAACATAGAATCAACTGAGTCATTGTGGTATTAGAAAACCGTTACTTTCTACATTCTAAACCCTATAAATCTTTTTATATTACTTCGCATATAATCTCCATTATACTTGGATTCTCTTTACCGTTAGATTCTTCCGTATCGAGATTTAAAAAAACTCCTCAATAAAGTTTAACCAAACAAGCCGCTAGGACACCGCACCGCCGCTGCCAGGATCCTCCTCACAATCTAGATGCCACGCTGTGCTTCCCCACATTGCTCCCGGACGTTGCGCTGCGTTTCTCCACACCACGCCTCGTCCACCTCCAGCGCACCTACATAGCATAGCTTCTGTGCTCCTTGAACATGAGAAAGATGTGTCTGTGCTGCTTGAACGTGAGAATGTTGAACTAAGAAAAGAGCAAGCAGACCATCAACCTCTAATTGAACGTGAGAAGGCTTCAACATGAAAAAGCTTGCACAAGAAGATAAGATGGAAAACCATACGAGGAACTTGCTGTCCAAATAAATCAGGACACATGTTGTCCATTAAAAACAGGACTGAAGTGTTAGGAGTCTGCCTTGTCGAAGGTTTTCAAAATACCTTTGCTTCGGTATAAGCAAAATGTTTTCAGCCATACAATGAAGGACAAATAAAGGTGACCTTCGGCTGAAGCGGTATGTAAAGATGTTTCGTCCATTTACGCAAGTAACAAAGGTGCGAGCCAAAATCACTAGCATCAACATGGAGAAATCTTCGGATGCAAAGTGACGAAGGAGAAGAAGTCCAATACTTATGCAGCAAGAAAGAAAAGAGAGAGAAAACATGATGTCCCTACATCATTTGTAAATTATGTGTGTAAATTTTATGGGCACGTTTGTAATTTCTGCGAAGCTATTCAACTTCCCTATAAATAGGTGAACATTGCCTACATAAATTCACTTTTGGAGGGCCTTAAGCTTTATTTTGCTTAGCCTTCGAAATACCTTCGAGCTATCTTGTGCAAAGAAGTTGAAGGTTGTTTGTAAACTTGTATAATACGAAAGAAGATGAAATAAATAATGCTAAGGTTCAAGAGATGAGTTTCGTACTTTATTATCTATTGTCATCTCGTTCAATATTGTTTTGTATGCATCTCCTTTTAAAGACCTTCATCCTCAAGCTAACACTTCAAAGAAGTGATAACTTAAGGACGAAGGTCCAGACTTCTTAACTTGTGTTGCCTTGTTTTTGATGCCATAAAACAATTTAAAACAAGTGATCAATATTGGCGTCCACCTCCGGTGATTCCATGACCACAACAACCTACATTATGTCGTCGAAGAATGCAATGGCGACTGGCTCTGTCCTTAGGACCTTGGATCCCAGTCAAGGGGATGAATCTCTCATTAGGGAGGCAAGGAACCAAAAGAGGAAATTCGTCAGCCCAGAACCAGAAGACGAGGAACTTGATCGTAAGATCAATGACCTCGAACCAATCCATTAGCAAATGGAAAAGTGAAGAGAGAAGATGCTTCTTCTCTCTGAGCTTCAATAGAAGATCGATGAAGCAACTGAAGAAATGCGCAACATCGAGGAACACGAAGATCAGTACAACTACAAGGACCAAAATCATGAGGGCCATAATCATGACATCAATCTTCGTCATGAGGCATTCAACTTCTAAGATTTCCTTTACAACGAAGCTTCATCGCTGACACCAAAGTTGTAGGCTACACCTTGACCACCAATGTACAGACCTACCCACTACCAATGTATGATGGTTTATCCAACCCAAAGCAGTTCATCATGAGCTACGAAGCTACCATATCCTCATATGGTGGTAACTCAGCAGGCATGGTGAAGTCATTCGTCATGTCAGTCAGAAATGTGGCCCAGACTTGGTCCTCATCGCTTTGGCCAAAGACTATCACTTCGTGACAGAAGCTTAAGGAAATGCTTCTTACCAGCTTCTAGGATTTCCAGACAAATCCCATCACTATATAAGCCTTGTTCTAGTGCACTCAAGATACAGATGAATACCTCCAGTCATTTGTACGAAGGTTTCTCCGCCTTCGAGCCCAAGCACCAGCAGTCCAAGATGATATCGTCATTGAAGCTATGGTCAAGGGGCTCAAGCCGGGATTGACAATGAAAGGGAATTAGGCTTACACCTTTTTCCTAATTGATTTTGGTGGTTGAATTGCCCAACACAAACAATTGGACTAACTAGTTTGCTCTAGTCTATAAGTTTTACAGGTGCCAAAGGTTCACAATAGGCCAATAAAAAGACCAAGAAAGGGTTCAAACAAAGAGAGCTAAAGACAACCCAAAGGCACCCTGGTCTGGCGCACCAGACTGTCCGGTGTGCCACCGGACAGTGTCCGGTGCACCAGGGCACTCGAAGCAGAACTTGCCACCTTCGGGAAAATCAGAGAACGCTCCGCTATAATTTACCGGACTGTCCGGTGAAGCACCAGACAGTGTCCGGTGCACACCGGACTGTCCGGTGTGCCAGCGGAGCAACGACTACTTCGCGCGCAACGGTCGACTGCAACCGCATTCAATGCGCTACAGTGCGCGCCAGAGTCAGAGCATGCGCAGTTGGCACACCGGACAGTCTACAGGACCTATCCGGTGTACCACCGGACAGCCCAGAGGCCCCACAAGTCAGAGCTCCAACGGTCGAACCCCAACAGTCTGCTGACGTGGCTGGCGCACCGGACAGTGTCCGGTGCGCCATGCGACAGCACACTTCCAACGACCATTTTTAGTGGTTGGGGCTATAAATACCCCACCCACCCCACATTTAATGGCATCCAAGTTTCTACACTTCTACACCTTACAAGAGCTATAGCATTCAATACAAGACACACCAAAGAGATCAAATCCTCTCCCAACTCCACACAAAGCTTTAGTGATTAGAGAGAGAGATTTGTTGTGTTCATTTGAGCTCTTGCGCTTGGATTGCTTCTTTTCTTTCTCGTTCTTATTGTGATCAAACTCAATTGTAACTGAGGCAAGAGACACCAATTGTGTGGTGGTCCTTGCGGGAACTTCGTGTTCCGTTTGATTGAGAAGAGAAGCTCACTCGGTCTAAGTGACCGTTTGAGAGAGGGAAAGGGTTGAAAGAGACCCGGTCTTTGTGACCACCTCAACGGGAAGTAGGTTTGCAAGAACCAAACCTCGGTAAAACAAATCATCGTGTCTCGCTCTTTATTTGCTCACGATTTGTTTTGCGCCCTCTCTCTCGGACTCGTTTCTATTTCTAACGCTAACCCGACTTGTAGTTGTGCTTAAGTTTATAAATTTCAGATTCACCCTATTCACCCCCCCTCTAGGCGACTTTCAATTGGTATCAGAGCCTGGTGCTTCATTAGAGCTTAACCGCTCGAAGTAATATCGGGAGATCACGCCAAGAAGGAGATGATGACCGGCGAGAAGCCCGCTACAAGCCATGGGAAGGCTCCATCCGGGGAGTCCGCCAACAAAGTGAAGGGATCCCCTTCACACAGCAAGTCGGGTCGAAGCGGTGACAAGAAGAAGAAGATGAGGAAGGTGGTCTACTACGAGACCGACTCTTCGTCGCCATCTACCTCCGGCTCCGACACGCCGTCTGTAACTTCTAAGTGCCATGAGCGCAAGAAGTTTAGTAAGATTCCCCTACGCTACCCTCGCATTTCCAAACGTACTCTTTTACTTTCCGTCCCATTAGGCAAACCACCTATGTTTGATGGTGAAGATTATAATATGTGGAGTGATAAAATGAGGCATCATCTAACCTCACTCCACACTAGCATTTGGGATGTTGTTGAGATTGGAGTACAGGTACCATCACCGGGGGATGAAGATTATGATTCGGACGAGGTTGCCCAAATCCGGCACTTTAACTCTCAAGCCACCACTATACTCCTCGCCTCTCTAAGTCGAGAGGAGTATAACAAGGTGCAAGGGTTAAAGAGCGCCAAAGAGATTTGGGACGTTCTCAAGACCGCGCACGAAGGAGATGAGGTGACCAAAATCACCAAGCGGGAGACGATCGAGGGGGAGCTCGGTCGGTTCCGACTTAACCAAGGCGAGGATCCTCAAGCCATGTACAACCGCTTGAAAACCTTGGTGAACCAAGTGCGCCTCCTCGGGAGCACCAAATGGGATGACCATGAGATGGTCAAGGTTATTCTAAGATCCCTCGTTTTCCTTAACTTTACGCAAGTTCAATTAATTCGAGGAAATCCTAGATATACACTAATGTCTCCCGAGGAGGTGATAGGTAATTTTGTGAGCTTTGAGCTAATGATTAAAGGCTCAAAGAAAATCATCGAGCTAGATGGCCCATCCACGTCTGAAGCACAACCGGTCGCATTCAAGGCGACGGAGGAGAAGAAGGAAGAGTCTACATCAAGTAGACAACCCATCGACGCCTCTAAACTCGACAATGAGAAAATGACGCTCATTATCAAGAGCTTCCGCCAAATCCTCAAACAAAGGAAGGGGAAAGGTTACAAGCCCCGTTCCAAGAAGGTGTGCTACAAATGTGGTAAGCCCGATCATTTCATTGCTAAATGTCCGTTATCTAGTGATAGTGACAGGGGCGACGACAAGAAGGGCAAGAGGAGAGAAAAGAAGAGGTACCACAAGAAGAGGGGCGGCGATGCCCATGTGTGCCGCGAATGGGACTCCGAGGAGAGCTCCTCCGACTCCTCCTCCGACGAGGACGCCGCCAACATCGCCGTCACCAAGGGACTCCTCTTCCCTAACGTCGGCCACAAGTGCCTCATGGCAAAGGACGGCAAAAGGAAGAAGGTAAAATCAAGATCCTCCACTAAATATGAAACCTCTAGTGATGAGGATAATGCTAGTGATGAGGAGGATAACTTGCGCACCCTTTTTGCCAACCTTAGCATGCAACAAAAAGAAAATCTAAATGAATTAATTAGTGCTATTCATGAGAAGGATGAACTCTTGGACACCCAAGAGGACTTCCTAATTAAGGAAAATAAGAAGCATGTTAAGGTTAAAAATGCTTATGCTCTAGAAGTAGAAAAGTGTGAAAAATTATCTAGTGAGCTAAGCACATGCCATGATGTTATCACCAACCTTAGAAATGAGAATGCCAGTTTAATTGCTAAGGTTGATTCAAATGTTTGTGATGCTTCAATTCCCAATTTTAGAGATGATAATGTTGAATCACTTGCTAAGATTGAAGAATTGAATGTTTCTCTTGCTAGCCTTAGAAATGATAATGAAAAATTAATTGCTAAGGCTAAAGACTTAGATGTTTGCAATGTTACAATTTCCAATCTTAGAAGTGAAAATGACATTTTACATGCTAAGATTGTTGAACTAAAATCTTGCAAACCCTCTACATCTACCGTTGAGCATGTTTCCATTTGCACTAGATGTAGAGACATTAATGTTGATGCTATTCATGATCACCTAGCTTTAATTAAGAAACAAAATGATCACATAGCTCAACTTAATGCTAAAGTTAATGAGCATGACTTAGAAAATGAAAAGTTTAAATTTGCTAGAAGCATGCTCTATAGTGGGAGACGCCCTGGCATCAAGGATGGCATTGGCTTCCAAAAGGGGGACAATGTCAAACTTAATGCCCCTCCTAAAAGATTGTCCAACTTTGTTAAGGGCAAGGCTCCCATGCCTCAGGATAACGAGGGTTACATTTTGTACCCTACCGGTTACCCCGAGAGCAAAATTAGGAGAATTCATTCTAGGAAGTCTCACTCTGGCCCTAATCATGCTTTTATGTATAAGGGTGAGACATCTAGCTCTAGGCAATCAACCCATGCTAAATTGCCTAAGAAGAAAACTCCAATTGCATCAAATGATTCTAAAATTTCATTCAAAACTTTTGATGCATCTTATGTTTTAACTAACAAATCTGGCAAGGTAGTTGCCAAATATGTTGGGGGCAAGCACAAGGGGTCAAAGACTTGTGTTTGGGTACCCAAAGTTCTTGTATCTAATGTCAAAGGACCCAAAACCATTTGGGTACCTAAAATCAAGAACTAAACTTGTTTTGTAGGTTTATGCATCCGGTGGCTCAAGTTGGATCATTGATAGCGGGTGCACAAACCACATGACCGGGGAGAAGAAGATGTTCTCCTCCTACGAGAAAAACCAAGATCCCCAACGAGCTATCACATTCAGAGATGGAAATCAAGGTTTGGTCAAAGGATTGCGTAAAATAGCTATATCACCTGACCATTTCATTTCCAATGTTTTTCTTGTAGATTCTTTAGATTACAACTTGCTTTCAGTTTCGCAATTATGTAAAATGGGTTACAACTGTCTTTTTACGGATACATGTGTCACTGTCTTTAGAAGAAGTGATGATTCAATAGCATTTAAGGGAGTGTTAGAGGGTCAGCTATACTTAGTAGATTTTGATAGAGCTGAACTCGACACTTGTTTAATTGCTAAGACTAACATGGGCTGGCTCTGGCATCGCCGACTAGCACATTTTGGGATGAAGAATCTTCACAAACTTCTAAAGGGAGAACACATTTTGGGACTAACAGACGTTCATTTTGAGAAAGTCAGGATTTGTAGCGCATGTCAGGCAGGGAAGCAAGTTGGTGTTCATCATCCACACAAGAACATCATGACAACTGACAAGCCACTCGAGCTCCTACACATGGACCTATTCGGCCCGATTGCTTACATAAGCATCGGCGGGAGTAAGTACTGTCTAGTTATTGTGGATGATTATTCTCGCTTCACATGGGTGTTCTTTTTGCAGGAAAAATCCCATACCCAAGAGACCTTAAAGGGATTCTTGAGACAGGCTCAAAATGAGTTCGGCCTGAGGATCAAGAAAATAAGAAGCGATAACGGAACGGAGTTCAAGAACTCTCAAATTGAAGGCTTCCTTGAGGAGGAGGGCATCAAGCATGAGTTCTCTTCTCCCTACACCCCACAACAAAATGGTGTAGTGGAGAGGAAGAATAGAACTCTATTGGACATGGCAAGAACCAAGCTTGATGAGTACAAGACTTCGGATCGGTTTTGGGCCGAAGCAGTCAACATCGCCTGCTACGCCATCAACCGGTTATATCTACACCGAATCCTCAAGAAGACATCTTACGAACTCCTCACCGGTAAAAAGCCCAATGTTTCATATTTTAGAGTCTTTGGTAGCAAATGCTTTATTCTTGTTAAAAGAGGTAGAAAATTTAAATTTGCTCCTAAGGCTGTAGAAGGCTTTTTACTAGGTTATGATTTAAACACAAGGGCATATAGAGTCTTTAATAAGTCCTCTAGATTAGTTGAAGTCTCTTGTGACATTGTGTTTGATGAGACTAACGGCTCTCAAGAAGAGCAAGTTGATCTTGATGAATTAGGTGATGAAGAGGCTCCATGCGTCGAGCTAAGGAACATGTCCATTGGGGATGTGTGTCCTAAGGAATCCGAAGAGCCTCCACAAACACAAGATCAGCCATCTTCCTCCACACAGGCATCTCCACCAACCCAAGATGAGGATAAGGCTCAAAACGATGAAGGAGAAGATCAAGAAGTTGAGCCACCTCAAGATGAGAGCAATGATCAAGGGGGAGATGCCCATGATCAAGATGAGGAAGATGAACAAGTTCCAAGGCCGCCACACCCAAGAGTCCACCAAGCAATCCAACGAGATCACCCCGTCGACACCATCCTCGGCGACATCCATAAGGGGGTAACCACTAGATCTCGTGTTGCACATTTTTGTGAGCATTACTCTTTTGTTTCCTCTATTGAGCCACACAGGGTAGAGGAAGCACTACAAGATTCGGATTGGGTGGTGGCGATGCAAGAGGAGCTCAACAATTTCACTAGGAACGAGGTATGGCATTTAGTTCCACGTCCTAACCAAAATATTGTAGGAACCAAGTGGGTCTTCCGCAACAAGCAAGACGAGCATGGTGTGGTGACAAGGAACAAAGCTCGACTTGTGGCCAAGGGATATTCACAAGTCGAAGGTTTGGATTTCGGTGAAACCTATGCACCTGTAGCTAGGCTTGAATCAATACGTATATTACTTGCCTATGCTACTTACCATGGCTTTAAGCTTTACCAAATGGACGTGAAAAGTGCCTTCCTCAACGGACCAATCAAAGAAGAGGTCTATGTTGAGCAACCTCCCGGCTTTGAAGATAGTGAGTACCCTAACCATGTGTATAAACTCTCTAAGGCGTTTTATGGGCTCAAGCAAGCCCCAAGAGCATGGTATGAATGCCTAAGGGATTTTCTTATCACTAATGGCTTCAAAGTCGAAAAAGCGGATCCTACTCTATTCACTAAAACTCTTAACAATGATTTGTTTGTATGCCAAATTTATGTTGATGATATTATATTTGGGTCTACTAACGAATCTACATGTGAGGAATTTAGTAGGATCATGACACAAAAGTTCGAGATGCCTATGATGGGGGAGTTGAAGTACTTCTTGGGATTTCAAGTGAAGCAACTCCAAGAGGGCACCTTCATTAGCCAAACGAAGTATATTCAAGACATTCTAAACAAGTTTGGGATGAAGGATGCCAAGCCCATCAAGACACCCATGGGAACTAATGGGCATCTCGACCTCGACACGGGAGGTAAATCCGTAGATCAAAAGGTATACCGGTCGATGATAGGTTCTCTACTCTATTTATGTGCATCTCGACCGGATATAATGCTTTCCGTATGCATGTGTGCAAGATTCCAAGCAGACCCTAAGGAAGCTCACCTTACGGCCGTAAAACGAATTTTGAGATATTTAGTTCATACTCCTAAGTTTGGGCTTTGCTACCCTCGGGGTTCCACATTCGATTTAATTGGTTATTCGGATGCCGATTGGGTGGGTTGTAAAATTAATAGAAAGAGCACATCGGGGACTTGCCAGTTCTTGGGAAGGTCCCTAGTGTCTTGGGCTTCAAAGAAGCAAAATTCTGTAGCTCTTTCTACCGCCGAAGCCAAATATATTGCCGCAGGCCATTGTTGCGCGCAATTACTTTGGATGAGGCAAACCCTTAGGGACTATGGTTACAAATTAACCAAAGTTCCTCTTCTATGTGATAATGAGAGTGCAATCTACATGGCGGATAATCCCGTTGAACATAGCCGCACTAAACACATAGCCATTCAGTATCATTTCTTAAGGGATCACCAACAAAAGGGAGATATCGAGATTGCATATATTAATACCAAGGAACAATTAGCCGATATCTTTACCAAGCCATTAGATGAACAAACTTTTAACAAACTTAGGCATGAGCTAAATATCCTTGATTCTCGGAATTTCTTTTGATGTTTTGCACACATCGTTCATTAATATACCTTTGATCATATCTCTTTCATGTACTATGACTAATGTGTTTTCAAGTATATTTCAAACCAAGTCATAGGTGTATTGAAAGGTGAAAGGGAAATGTGCCCTTGGGCCATTTCTAAGTATTTTAGTGATTTAGTGTCCAACACAAGTGCCTAAGTGTAAAAAGGTGGACAAAGTACAAATCAAGGATAAAGGTATGTTTATCAGACTTAGTACATTGTTTTATGGACTAATGTATTGTGTCTAAGTGCTGGAAACAGGAAAAATCCAATTGAAAATGCCTTGGCTCGAGCAGACAGGACTTTGCTCAGTCTGGAGCACCGGACTGTCCGGTGGTGCACCGGAAAGTGTCCGGTGCGCCAGGATGGCTCTGGCGAACAGGCTGCTCTCGGGACTTCGACGGCGGTGTACGGCTATAATTCACCGGACTGTCCGGTGTGCACCGGACTGTCCGGTGGGTCGTTCACAGGCGAACTCGTCGCTCTCGGGAATTCATCGTCGACGTACGGTTATAATTCACCGGACTGTCCGGTGTGCACCGGACTGTCCGGTGAGCCAACGGTCGGCAGGGCCAACGGTCGGCCGCGCGATCTGCGCGGGACACGTGGCCGAGCCAACGGCTAGAAGGGGGCACCAGTCTGTCCGGTGTGCACCGGACATGTCCGGTGCGCCAATGGCTCTCAGGCTGCCAACGGTCGAATACGCCATTTATGGAAAGAAATCGGGCACCGGACAGTGTCCGGTGCGCCAGTCGACAGAAGGCAAGATCAGCCTTCCTAGATTGCTCTCAACGGCTCCTAGCTGCCTTGGGGCTATAAAAGGGACCCCTAGGCGCATGGAGGAGAACACAAAAGCATTCCTACAACATTTCTAAGCACCAAGACATCGATTCCGCGCCTTTGATTCTTTGCGATAGCAATTAGAGCTCTAGTTGAGTGGTGAACTCATTGAGTTGTGTTGTGAGCTCTCATTGCGACTTGTGTGCGTGGTGTTGCTGTGATTTCTTGTCTTGAGTGTGTTGCTAATCCCTCCCTTGCTCCGTGCTTCTTTGTGATCTTAAAGTGTAAGGGCGAGAGGCTCCAAGTTGTGGAGATTCCTCGCAAACGGGATTGAGAAAAAGCAAGCAAAACACCGTGGTATTCAAGTGGGTCTTTGGACTGCTTGAGAGGGGTTGATTGCAACCCTCGTCCGTTGGGACGCCACAACGTGGAGTAGGCAAGCGTTGGTCTTGGCCGAACCACGGGATAACCACCGTGCCATCTCTGTGATTGATCTTGTTGGTTATTGTGTTTTGTTGAAGATTCCTCTCTATCCACTTGGCGGTTATTGTGCTAACACTTAACCAAGTTTTTGTGGCTTAAGTTTTTTAAGTGTTACATGATCACCTATTCACCCCCCCTCTAGGTGCTCTCAATTGGTATCAGAGTCGTTCTCTTCATAAAGGGACTAACCGCCCGAAGAGATGGATCCTAAGGGGAAGGGTATCGTGATCAACGATAAAGAGAAGGAATCCTTCATCAACGAGCCGAAGGACGACAAGCCTACCGACTCCGGCTCGGGCCATAGACGGAAAGAAGGGAAGAAGAAGAAGACGAGGCACATCAAGGAGATCGTCTACTACGACGACAGCGATGAGTCTACTTCCTCCCAAAAGGACGACGACCACAACGACTACGAGAGAAGGAAACCGGTCAATTCGAACTTTTCTTTTGACTACTCTCGTATTCCTCAAAGTGCAAATGCTCATTTATTATCTATTCCACTTGGTAAACCTCCTCATTTTGATGGAGAGGACTACGGATTTTGGAGTCACAAAATGCGTAGTCACTTGTTCTCTCTCCATCCTAGTATATGGGAGATTGTAGAGAGTGGAATGCACTTTGATAGTTCGGATAGTCCCATGTTCATTAATGAGCAAATTCATAAGAATGCACAAGCTACTACTGTTCTTCTAGCTTCATTGTGCAGGGATGAATACCACAAAGTGAGCGGCTTGGATAACGCCAAGCAGATCTGGGACACCCTCAAGATTTCACATGAGGGGAACGACGTCACCTTGCTCACCAAGATGGAGTTGGTGGAGGGCGAGCTTGGACGATTCGCGATGATAAGGGGCGAGGAGCCGACACAAACATACAACTGGCTCAAGACCCTTATCAACAAAATAAGGAGCTACGGAAGCACGCGATGGACGGACCACGACGTCGTCCGATTGATGCTAAGGTCCTTTACCGTTCTTGATCCTCATTTGGTGAATAACATTCGTGAGAATCCCAGGTACACCAAAATGTCGCCCGAAGAAGTCCTTGGAAAATTTGTAAGCGGGCGAATGATGATCAAGGAAGCGAGGTACGTGGACGACGCTCTAAACGGTCCAATCAATGAGCCTCAACCCGTTGCTCTCAAGGCAACAAGGAGCAAGGAGGTGTTACCCAGCAAGGTAGCACAAATTGAGGCCGCCGAACTTAATGATGAAGAGATGGCCCTCATCATCAAGAGATTCAAGACGGCGCTTAAGGGTCGCAAGGGACAGCCAAGCAAGACCAAAGCCAAGGGGAAGCGCTCATGCTTCAAATGCGGTAAGATTGGTCATTTTATTGCTAACTGTCCCGATAATGAAAGTGACCAGGAACACGGGAGCAAGAGGGAAAAGAAGAAAAATTACAAGAAGGCCAAGGGCGAGGCACATCTAGGAAAGGAGTGGGACTCGGATTGCTCCTCCTCCGACTCCGACAATGAAGGACTCGCCGCCACCACCTTCAACAAGTCATCCCTCTTCCCCAACGAGCGTCACACATGCCTTATGGCAAGGGAGAAGAAGGTATGTAGTCAAAACTCTACTTATGCTTCTTCAAGTGAGGACGAATCTAGTGATGAGGATGAAATAGATTATTCATGTTTATTTAAGGGCCTAGATAGAACCAAGGTAGATAAAATTAACGAATTGATTGATGCCTTGAATGATAAAAATAGGCTTTTAGAAAAACAAGAGGACTTGTTGTATGAAGAACATGACAAATTTGTAGAAGCTCAAAAATCTCATGCCTTAGAAGTTAAGAGAAATGAAATGCTTTCTTGTGAATTATCTTCTTGTCATGAGACAATTTCTAGCTTAAGAAGCATTAATGATGATTTGAATGCTAAGTTAGAAATAGCTAGTAAATCAACAACTTGTGTAGAAAATGTTTTTATTTGCAATAGATGTAAAGATTTTGATATTGATGCTTGTAGTGAACACATAGCTTCTATTGCAAAGTTAAATGATGAAATGGCTAGTCTTAATGCCCAACTTAAGGCTAGCAAAAGTGATTTTGATAAACTAAAATTTGCTAGGGATGCCTACACGATTGGTAGACACCCCTCAATTAAGGATGGGCTTGGCTTCAAGAGGGAAGCCAAGAACTTAACAAGCCATAAGGCTCCCATCTCCGCCAAGGAGAAAGGGAAGGACCCTATGGCAAGTAGTACTAAAAAGAACCATGCTTTTATGTACAATGATAGAAGACAGTCTCATAGGAGTTGTGATGCTTTTGATTCACATGCCTATGACTCTTATGCTATGTATGCTTCCAGTTCTTCCTATATGCATGGTAGAGATATGCCTAGGAAAAATATTCATCATGTGCCTAGGAAGAATATTGTTCATGTTCCTAGAAAAGTTATGAATGGTCCCTCTACAATTTATCATGCTTTAAATGCTTCCTTTGCTATTTGTAGAAAGGATAGGAAGATAGTTGCTAGGAAATTAGGGGCAAAATGCAAGGGTGATAAAACTTGCATTTGGGTCCCTAAGACAATTTTGACTAACCTTGTAGGACCCAACAAGAGTTGGATACCTAAGACCCAAGCCTAAATTTGCCTTGCAGGTTTATGCATCCGGGGGCTCAAACTGGATTATCGACAGCGGATGCACAAACCATATGACGGGGGAGAAGAAGATGTTCACCTCCTACGTCAAGAATAAGGATTCCCAAGATTCAATCATATTCGGTGATGGGAACCAAGGCAAGGTGAAAGGTTTAGGCAAGATTGCAATATCCAATGAGCACTCTATCACTAATGTGTTTTTAGTTGAGTCTCTTGGATATAATTTACTATCTGTCAGTCAATTATGTAATATGGGATATAATTGTCTATTTACAAATGTAGATGTGTCTGTCTTTAGAAGATATGATGGTTCACTAGCTTTTAAGGGTGTATTAGACGGCAAACTCTATTTAGTTGATTTTGCAAAAGAGGAGGCCGGTCTAGATGCATGCTTAATTGCTAAGACTAGCATGGGCTGGCTGTGGCATCGCCGCTTAGCACATGTGGGGATGAAGAACCTTCACAAGCTTCTAAAGGGAGAACACGTGATAGGTTTGACTAACGTGCAATTCGAAAAAGATAGACCTTGTGCAGCTTGTCAAGCAGGTAAACAAGTGGGAGGAGCACATCACAGCAAGAATGTGATGACCACTTCAAGACCTCTGGAGCTGATGCATATGGACCTCTTCGGACCCGTAGCCTATCTGAGCATAGGAGGAAGTAAGTATGGTCTAGTTATTGTTGATGACTTTTCCCGCTTCACTTGGGTGTTCTTTTTGCAGGATAAGTCTAAAACCCAAGGGACCCTCAAGCGCTTCCTCAGGAGAGCTCAAAATGAGTTTGAGCTCAAGGTGAAGAAGATAAGAAGCGACAACGGGTCCGAATTCAAGAATCTTCAAGTGGAGGAGTTCCTTGAGGAGGAGGGGATCAAGCACGAGTTCTCCGCTCCCTACACACCTCAGCAAAATGGTGTGGTAGAGAGGAAGAACAGGACGCTCATTGATATGGCGAGGACTATGCTTGGAGAGTTCAAGACCCCCGAGTGTTTTTGGTCGGAAGCCGTGAACACGGCTTGCCACGCCATCAACAGGGTCTATCTTCACCGCCTCCTCAAGAAGACCTCATACGAGCTGCTAACTGGTAACAAACCCAATGTATCGTACTTTCGTGTATTTAGGAGTAAATGCTACATTCTAGTGAAGAAGGGTAGAAATTCCAAATTTGCTCCCAAAGCTGTAGAAGGGTTTTTATTAGGTTATGATTCAAATACAAAGGCGTATAGGGTCTTCAACAAATCATAGGGTTTGGTTGAAGTCTCTAGCGACGTTGTATTTGATGAGACTAATGGCTCTCCAAGAGAGCAAGTTGTTGATCTTGATGATGTAGATGAAGAAGACGTTCCAACGGCCGCGATACGCACCATGGCGATTGGAGATGTGCGGCCTCAGGAACAACTGGAGCAAAATCAACCGTCTTCCTCAACTATGGTGCATCCCCCAACCCAAGATGACGAACAAGTACCTCAAGTGGAGGCGCATGATCAAGGGGGAGCACAGGATGATCAAGTTGAAGAGGAAGAAGCACCTCAGGCACCTCCAACCCAAGTTCGAGCGACGATCCAAAGGGATCATCCCGTCGACCAAATATTGGGTGATATTAGCAAGGGAGTAACTACTCGTTCAAGATTAGTTAATTTTTGTGAGCATTACTCCTTTGTCTCTTCTATTGAGCCTTTCAGGGTAGAAGAGGCCTTGCTAGATCCAGACTGGGTGTTGGCCATGCAGGAGGAACTCAACAATTTCAAGCGCAATGAAGTTTGGACACTGGTGCCTCGTCCCAAGCAAAATGTTGTGGGAACCAAGTGGGTGTTCCGCAACAAACAGGACGAGCACGGGGTGGTGACAAGGAACAAGGCTCGACTTGTGGCAAAAGGTTATGCCCAAGTCGCAGGTTTGGACTTTGAGGAGACGTTCGCTCCTGTGGCTAGGCTAGAATCAATTCGTATTTTGCTAGCATATGCCGCTCACCATTCTTTCAGGTTGTACCAAATGGATGTGAAGAGCACTTTCCTCAACGGGCCGATCAAAGAGGAGGTATACGTGGAGCAACCCCCTGGCTTCGAGGATGAACGGTACCCCGACCACGTGTGTAAGCTCTCTAAGGCGCTCTATGGACTTAAGCAAGCCCCAAGAGCATGGTATGAATGCCTTAGAGACTTTTTAATTGCTAATGCTTTCAAGGTTGGGAAAGCCGATCCAACTCTTTTCACTAAGACTTGCGATGGTGATCTTTTTGTGTGCCAAATTTATGTCGATGACATAATATTTGGTTCTACTAACCAAAAGTCTTGTGAAGAGTTTAGCAGGGTGATGACGCAGAAATTCGAGATGTCGATGATGGGCGAGTTGAACTACTTCCTTGGGTTCCAAGTGAAGCAACTCAAGGACGGCACCTTCATCTCCCAAACGAAGTACACGCAAGATTTGCTAAAGCGGTTTGGGATGAAGGACGCCAAGCCCGCCAAGACGCCGATGGGAACCGACGGACACACCGACCTCAACAAAGGTGGTAAGTCCGTTGATCAAAAAGCATACCGGTCCATGATAGGTTCTTTGCTTTATTTATGTGCTAGTAGACCGGATATTATGCATAGCGTATGCATGTGTGCTAGATTTCAATCCAATCCTAAGGAGTGTCACTTAGTGGCTGTGAAGCGAATTCTTAGATATTTAGTCGCTACGCCTTGCTTCGGGATCTGGTATCCAAAGGGGTCTAACTTTGACTTGATTGGATATTCAGATTCCGACTATGCTGGATGTAAGGTTGATAGGAAGAGTACATCGGGGACGTGCCAATTCTTAGGAAGGTCCCTGGTGTCGTGGAACTCTAAGAAACAAACTTCCGTTGCCCTATCCACCGCTGAGGCCGAGTACGTTGCCGCAGGACAGTGTTGCGCGCAACTACTTTGGATGAGGCAAACCCTCCGGGACTTTGGCTACAATCTGAGCAAAGTCCCACTCCTATGTGACAATGAGAGTGCTATCCGAATAGCGGAAAATCCTGTTGAGCACAGCCGCACAAAGCACATTGACATCCGGCATCACTTTTTGAGAGACCACCAGCAAAAGGGAGATATCGAAGTGTTTCATGTTAGCACCGAGAACCAGCTAGCCGATATCTTCACTAAGCCTTTAGATGAAAAGACCTTTTGCAGGCTGCGTAGTGAGCTAAATGTCCTAGATTCGCGGAACTTGGATTGATTTATAGCATACATGTATTTATGCCTTTGATCATGTTCCTTATGCATTTTGTTGCTTACTTGTGGTGCTCAAGTTGTACAAATACTCCCTGGACCTCACAAGTCCTTTTTGCAAGTGATGCACATATTTAGGGGGAGCTGTGCTACAACTTGACCCTTTGAGACTAACTGTTTGCTTGAGTTTGCTTGATTTAGTCTCAAAGGAGGTTTGAAAGGGAAAGGTGGACTTGGACCATGAAAGACTTCTACTGCACTCCGATGAAAAGAGTAACTTTTCCGAGTTCATCTTTATACTCTTATTGCCTTTGTGTTCTCATTTGAAGATTTTGGTGAGGCAATGGGGTTAAAGGGCCAAGATTAATCCCGTTTTGGTGCTTGATGCCAAAGGGGGAGAAAATAAAGGCCAAAGCGATAAATGGATCAGCTACCACTTGAGAGATTTTGAAAATAGTAGAATAGAGCTTTTGGTTTGTCAAAACTCTTTTGTTGTCTCTCTTGTCAAAAGTTGGCTTCTTGTGGGGAGAAGTATTGATTATGGGAAAAAGGGGGAGTTTTTGAAATCTTGAATCAATTTCTCTTGGAATGACTCTCTTTATGTCTTAACATGTGTGTTTGACTTAGAGATAGAAAGTTGAGTTTGATTTGCAAAAACAAACCAAGTGGTGGCATAGAGTGATCCATATATGTCAAATTGAATCAAAACAATTTTGAGTTCTTAGTTGAATTGATTTTGTACTTGTTCTACTTGCTTTATGTTGTGTTGGCATAAATCACCAAAAAGGGGGAGATTGAAAGGGAAATGTGCCCTTGGGCCATTTCTAAGTATTTTGGTGATTTAGTGTCCAACACAAGTGCCTAAGTGTAAAAAGGTGGACAAAGTACAAATCAAGGATAAAGGTATGTTTCTCAGACTTAGTACATTGTTTTATGGACTAATGTATTGTGTCTAAATGCTGGAAACAGGAAAAATCCAATTGAAAATGCCTTGGCTCGAGCAGACAGGACTTTGCTCAGTCTGGAGCACCGGACTGTCCGGTGCGCCAGGATGGCTCTGGCGAACAGGCTGCTCTCGGGACTTCGATGGCGGTGTACGGCTATAATTCACCGGACTGTCCGGTGTGCACCGGACTGTCCGGTGGGTCGTTCACAGGCGAACTCGTCGCTCTCGGGAATTCATCGTCGACGTACGACTATAATTCACCGGACTGTCCGGTGTGCACCGGACTGTCCGGTGAGCCAACGGTCGGCAGGGCCAACGGTCGGTCGCGCGATCTGCGCGAGACACGTGGCCGAGCCAACGGCTAGAAGGGGCACCGGTCTGTCCGGTGTGCACCGGACATGTCCGGTGCGCCAATGGCTCTCAGGCTGCCAACGGTCAACTGCGCCATTTATGGAAAGAAATCGGGCACCGGACAGTGTCCGGTGTGCACCAGACTGTCCGGTGCGCCAGTCGACAGAAGGCAAGATCAGCCTTCCTAGATTGCTCTCAACGGCTCCTAGCTGCCTTAGGGCTATAAAAGGGACCCCTAGGCGCATGGAGGAGAACACAAAAGCATTCCTACAACATTTCTAAGCACCAAGACATCGATTCCGCGCCTTTGATTCTTTGCGATAGCAATTAGAGCTCTAGTTGAGTGGTGAACTCATTGAGTTGTGTTGTGAGCTCTCATTGCGACTTGTGTGCGTGGTGTTGCTGTGATTTCTTGTCTTGAGTGTGTTGCTAATCCCTCCCTTGCTCCGTGCTTCTTTGTGATCTTAAAGTGTAAGGGCAAGAGGCTCCAAGTTGTGGAGATTCCTCGCAAACGGGATTGAGAAAAAGCAAGCAAAACACCGTGGTATTCAAGTGGGTCTTTGGACTGCTTGAGAGGGGTTGATTGCAACCCTCGTCCGTTGGGACGCCATAACGTGGAGTAGGCAAGCGTTGGTCTTGGCCGAACCACGGGATAACCACCGTGCCATCTCTGTGATTGATCTTGTTGGTTATTGTGTTTTGTTGAAGATTCCTCTCTATCCACTTGGCGGTTATTGTGCTAACACTTAACCAAGTTTTTGTGGCTTAAGTTTTTTAAGTGTTACAGGATCACCTATTCACCCCCCCTCTAGGTGCTCTCAAAAGGGAATTGGAGTCTTCGGCGAAGACAAAGGCTTCCACTCCACTCCATCGAATTACTCATCCTTCGCCGTCGCTTCGAGCAACTCTCCAACTTTGGTATAATCTTCACTCATATTGTGTTCGCCAAAAAGGGAGAAAGTAGTTAGAAAGGGCTTATATTTCACTCAAGTATCTGTTTTTGGCGATTCATGCCAAAGGGGGAGAAAGTATTAGCCCAAAGCAAAAGGACCACACCACCACCTAATTTTAAGATTTTCAAATTGGTATCTTATTGTGTTCAAAAGGGGGAGAAAGTAGTATTTTCAAAATTGGTATATTAAAACCCTCTTGAACACTAAGAGGAGGATTTTATTGAGGGGGAGTTTTGTTTAGTCAAAGGAAAAACATTTGAAACCGGGGGAGAAAATTTCAAATCTTAAAAATGCTTCTCAAAATCTTATTCATTTACCTTTGACTATTTGCAAAAGGACTTTCAAAAGAATTTACAAAAGGATTTGCAAAAACAAAACATGTGGTGCAAGTGTGGTCCAAAATGTTAAAAATATAAAGAAACAATCCTTGCATATTTTATGTGAATTAATATTGGCTCAATTCTAAGTAACCTTTGCACTTACAATTATGCAAACTAGTTCAATTATGCACTTTTATACTTGCTTTGGTTTGTGTTGGCATCAATCACCAAAAAGGGGAAATTGAAAGGGAATTAGACTTACACCTTTTTTCTAATTGATTTTGGTGGTTGAATTGCCCAACACAAACAATTGGACTAACTAGTTTGCTCTAGTCTATAAGTTTTACAGGTGCCAAAGGTTCACAATAGGCCAATAAAAAGACCAAGAAAGGGTTCAAACAAAGAGAGCTAAAGACAACCCAAAGGCACCCTGGTCTGGCGCACCGGACTGTCCGGTGCACCACCGGACAGTGTCCGGTGCACCAGGGCACTCGAAGCAGAACTTGCCACCTTCGGGAAAATCAGAGGGTGCTCCGCTATAATTCACCGGACTATCCGGTGTGCCAGCGGAGCAACGACTACTTCGCGCGCAACGGTCGACTGCAACCGCATTCAATACGCTACAGCGCGCGCCAGAGTCAGAGCACGCGCAGTTGGCGCACCAGACAGTCTACAGGACCTGTCTGGTGCACCACCGGACAGGCCAGAGGCCCCACAAGTCAGAGCTTCAACGGTCGAACCCCAACGGTCTGCTGACGTGGCTGGCGCACCGGACAGTGTCCGGTGGCGCACCGGACTGTCCGGTGCGCCATGCGACAGCACACTTCCAACGACCATTTTTGGTGGTTGGGGCTATAAATACCCCACACACCCCACATTTAATGGCATCTAAGTTTCTACACTTCTACACCTTACAAGAGCTATAGCATTCAATACAAGACACACCAAAGAGATCAAATCCTCTCCCAACTCCACACAAAGCTTTAGTGATTAGAGAGAGAGAGATTTATTGTGTTTATTTGAGCTCTTGCGCTTGGATTGCTTCTTTTCTTTCTCGTTCTTATTGTGATCAAACTCAATTGTAACCGAGGCAAGAGACACCAATTGTGTGGTGGTCCTTGCGGGAACTTCGTGTTCCGTTTGATTGAGAAGAGAAGCTCACTCGGTCTAAGTGACCGTTTGAGAGAGGGAAAGGGTTGAAAGAGACTCGATCTTTGTGACCACCTCAACGGGGAGTAGGTTTGCAAGAACCGAACCTCGGTAAAACAAATCATCGTGTCTCGCTCTTTATTTGCTCACGATTTGTTTTACGCCCTCTCTCTCGGACTCGTTTCTATTTCTAACGCTAACCCGGCTTGTAGTTGTGCTTAAGTTTATAAATTTCAGATTCGCCCTATTCACCCCCCCTCTAGACGATTTTCAGACAACACAATACTTTTTGCAAAGTTTCTTTAAGAAAATGGTATAGTAGCCCATTACTCAACCTAGGTGAGCCCCAAGAAAATAGGGCACCAAAAAAAAAAGAAATCATATTCTGATGGACATGGTAAGGAGTATGTTGAGTTTCTCTAGTTTACCAATGAGTCTATGGATGAAGGCTTTTTTTAAAAAAAATATATGCATATACTCAATAGAGTCCCAATCAGTACATATGGCCCCATATAAGTTGTGGACTAAAAGAAAACCCACATTAAATTATTTACATATTTGGGTTGTCTAGTTGAAGCAAGAATCTTTAATCTCGGATAGAGAAAACTAGATGAAAGAACCACAAGCTACCCTGAGAAATCAAAGGGTTGCATATTTTAAAGTCCCGATAAGCATACCAAGTTTGTAGAAACGAGACATGCAATATTTCTGGAGAATGAATGATCAATGAGAGTATGGTACCCCAAGAAATTGACCTTGAGGAAAAAAGAGTGTATGCCCAATTTTAGTGGTTGAAAAACCATATTTCTGGATATATGCTGAGGTTTGACCACTAGTTCTTCCAACTGTACATGAAACCCTGTAATAAATGTTGCATTATCAAGCAGAACAATTAATGAGCAAGTTGCATCAACTCCTATGTTGTCTAATCCTCTAGTGCCAACAACCCATGAGCACTCAGAACCAAGACATGATGTTGTGCAAAATGATACACCATGCAACAAACACCAGAACACTCACAATAAAGTAAAATTATGAAGGTCTTAGAGAGGCAAAAGATCTTCGATTTCCGATGACTATCAGGTATATGTTAGTGAATAAATAGAAGACTGTGAAATGTATGTTAGTGAGGATATGTACTTCGAAGAAGATTCCACTACTTATGAAGAAGACATAAGAAGTCCAAACTCGTCTAAGTGGTTCTCTACCATGAATGATGAAGTATAATTTATGAGAATGACTAAAGTTTAGGTCTTAAAAGTCATTTCAAAGGAGCTACAACTGTAAACTTCAATCGGGTCTACAAGATTAAATGTGACTTCAGAGAGAATGTAGGAAGACACAAAGTTAGAATTATGACTAAAGGAAAGGGCTCACATGGAGAGACGAGAGATTATAATAAAATATTCTCATCAGTCTCAACCAAAAATTCATTCAAAATAATCATAACATTAGTAGCTCACTATAATGAAATAAATGTAAATTGAAAATAACATTCCTAAATAGAGAATTACAAGAGAATATGTATATGGCATAATCTAAAGATTTTATCATAAGAAAAAAAAATAGGATGTCACTTAAAAAAACCTCCTCTCTTGAGCCGCTCTCACCTCACTCGTGAGCTCGCCGCCAGGCCGACGAGCATCGGACACTGCATCTGAGCGCCGCCAACAGCGTTGATTTGGCGAGGAAAATCCGTGTCGCCGCCCTCCTCATGGTTGTCGAGCTTCCATCTGCGGCCACGACGAAGTTTGAAGCCGCCGGCGGCGATCCGGCGGGTGGAAAGCCGCCCGAGTCACCCTGCCTGGGGAGCGACGCGGGGGCTTGGGGAAAGAAAGTATGTTCGCCCCACTACTACCGTAAACTTTGTTACAAATTAGACGAAATCATGATCCACACCAATAGCCGAATCCGAGATATTGTTCTAAATTGATGAGTCCGATCTCGTAAGATGCTGACCAACCAACCCAGAGTGGTTCGTCTTGCGTCGGAGTAAAGAAATAATGTCAAATCATGGAGCAAAGACCACGGTCACGAACCACTTCGGCAGAGAGCTAAAGCAGTAAAGCGCAGTGCCGCCCAGTAACTACGAGAGACATGGACTCGTCACTGCATTTGGGACTATTTGTTTTAGCTTTTTTCCGATGAGCTTTTCGAAAAATCTAGTGAGAATAATCTGAGTATCATAAGAATTATGTGTTGACGAAGATAAAGTAGTCTACAAGATTTTGGGATATAAAAAGTAACGGATTCCTACTATTACGACAACGATACAATATTTACAGCGAGCTAAAAAAAGTTGAAACAAACACGCCCAATGCTCTGTGACCTCATCAGCATCTCAAACAGATTCCCTGAATCTTGGGTTCTTGTTTATGACCGAACATCCACCATCAGGCTACAATGTAAAATGCATATGTATGCATGCATGTCGTCAAGGACACCTAGAATCAGTAGCAGTAATGTTGGATTGTTGGCCAGCTGATGCTGCCTGCCACCACTGAGCTATGAGTCTATATGGGCCATATGGCTGACTGCATGTGGCACACACAGGACTGCTGAATTGCTGATGATGCCGTGCTGTGTGGCAGATCGATGCAGGGAGGGAGCATGCATGGTGATGGTGGTAGGCCAGCCGCAATGCAACTTTAATTTTCTCTAGCTCCTTTCACTAAGCTAGTGACCAAGTTGATTGGCCTTATCTTATAAAGCAGGACAGGCAAAATCATTCCTCTCGCCAACAAAAGAAACGGACGGCTATGAGAAATCTTGGGACCCGGCTATACATATGGCCACCTCACATAAAGACTCGATCGACGATGCAGGGCAAGACGAGATCATCTTGGTTCGCAAGCAAACCAAGATAGGCCAGGTCGTCTCGTTGGTTGTTGCATTGGAGGAGCGAGCAGGTGCCATGGCAGCCGCTGAGATCAAGATAGGCCAGGTCGACGACGTCCAGGAGCTGCACCGGACGGGCCTGCAGACGGTGCCGGACCGGTACATCAGGGACGGCGACGACCGGCCGGACGGCGACAACGTCTGCGCTGTCGCGCACATCCCGGTGATCGACGTCGCCGAGCTCCAGCGCGACGACGTCGGGCTTGACAAGCTCAGGCTCGCCTGCGAGGAGTGGGGCTTCTTCCAGGTGGACAGCCGGGTTGTTGCTTGATTCATCGCGCGCGCGGCGTCATGCTGAGATATATATATGTGTAGGTTGTGAACCATGGCATCGCGCACGAGCTGCTGGACGAGATGGAGAGGCTGGCGAGGGAGTTCTTCATGCTCCCGCTGGAGGAGAAGGAGAAGTACCCCATGGCGCCGGGCGGGATCCAGGGGTACGGCCACGCGTTCGTCTTCTCCGAGGACCAGAAGCTGGACTGGTGCAACATGCTGGCGCTGGGCGTGGAGCCGGCGTCCATCCGGCAGCCGAGGCTGTGGCCGACGGCCCCGGCCGGGTTCGGGGAGACCCTGGAGACCTACTCCGCGGAGGTCGGGGAGCTCTGCCGGAGGCTGCTCGCGCGCATCGCCGAGACGCTGGGCCTGGCGCCGGCCACGTTCGCCGACATGTTCGGCGAGGCGGTGCAGGCGGTGCGGATGAACTTCTACCCGCCGTGCCCGCGCCCGGACCTGGTCATGGGGCTCAGCGCGCACTCGGACGGCAGCGCCGTAACGGTGCTCCAGCAGGACGCGGGCTGCGCCGGCCTGCAGGTGCGCGGCAAGGGCGGCGCCTGGGTACCCGTGCACCCCGTCCCGCACGCCCTCGTCGTCAACATCGGCGACACCCTAGAGGCGAGCATAGCAGATTAGCAGCACATGGTTTCCGTACGTCCATGTAAGACACACACACACCCCACTCGACACTGACCACGCTGCCGCGTATGCAGGTTCTGACGAACGGCAGGTACAAGAGCGTGGAGCACCGTGCGGTGGCCAACGGCGAGCAGGACCGGCTGTCGGTGGTGACGTTCTACGCGCCGGCCTACGACGTCGAGCTGGGACCGCTGCCGGAGTTCGTCACCGACGAGGCGCCGTGCCGGTACCGGAGGTTCAACCACGGCGAGTACAGCCGCCACTACGTCACCAGCAGGCTCGAGGGCAAGAAGACGCTCGAGTTCGCCAAGATTGATCCGCTGGCCGGAGAGCACGACGGCACAGCTCCCGAGGAAACCTCTACCTAGTACTACTGTCTAGCTGCATAGAATACGGTTTGGTCGATGAAGCACAAGCTGCCTCTCTACCTACCTGGGCTTTGCAAATTTGCAAAAGGAAACTACTGTGCTACCGAAGCATGCAGTGCCGTATCAATCACCTTTCTTATCTGAAAACAAGACGTATTGACGTATTGTATACATTATTTGCTGTGTGTGTAGTGCATCAACCTGTGCAACACGTGTCAAAGCTGATCGTGCGTCAAAATACACATGAAAAGCTGCTTTGAACCCTGGCCATCCAAGTCCATAGTGGCCTTACACATGGGAATGGGGATGACCGGCCGAGCTTATCCCTTGAACTTGAACATGAGGTGCCAAAAGGCAGGAGAATTAGGCCGGCCATCACTTTTTTTTTCCTTCAAAGTTTATGATATACTCCCTCCATCCCAAATTATAGTTCTTTCTAACCCACTTTTTTCTGTCCTTTCTAGCCCATTTTTTTCTGTCCATATTTATTCAAATCATAATGAATATAGACATACATGCAAAGTGCATTTATATGTTAATGAATGTATTATTAGCCTAAAACGAACTACATTTTAGGACAGAGGAGTATTTTCTTTTTCCACACACATAATTTCTTCTTGAAACAAGTTATGGGCAGTAAAGCACAAGTGCCACATGTACATTTCTAAATTCTGCCAGTACTTAGGTAGGTAGTAACAGAAACCACATGTACATTTCTAAATTCTGCCAAATAACACGCAACATGAGGCAAAAGGGTCATGACGCTTGAGTTACACAGCCCTAGATCCTGGGAATCAAATGTCATCCACATAAACCTCAACTGAATCGTGCATTCGTATCGGCAGCTAGATCTGCTTGTAACAAGTCTACGCTAGGAGTAAGCTGGGGGTAGCTTTGAGCAGTACCAAAAACAAGCTACAGCAAAAGTCATACTTCAGGCACGCCATGTTCTAGAGCTCTCCTGTAGGTAAGCTGGGTCATGGATGGATGTTAGGCAAGGTTGCCTTCCCACTCCACTCAGTCCAAGGAACTGCTGCGGCGCTGCCCGGTTAACCAAGTGTCAAGCTACTGCATCTGCCGAGCAGTTCCTCCTCAACAATCTGAAATGAATGAAGTACTGGATCAGATGCAGGCTAGTAAAGAACAAACAAACAAACCATTAAAGATTAAACTGTGGTACTGTACTGTAACAGGTAGCCGCAGTTGAATTTACCTTGTAAGTTTCAAGCATCAGCTGACCACCGATTTGTTTCTCTGTCACATAGCTGACATATGTTTCCATCAAAGGAGCATTAACAGCCTGCAAAGAGTAAAATCAGCAGATTGTCTAATGCTTGTTGCATGCATGCAATGTACAGAATCCCAATAAAGCATAGGCAGCAGCAGATTCCACTTCCCAATTTAACACTTCACTCCTGGTAGCCAAGTGTAGAGAGCGCATAAATTGGGAAATAAACAAGGAACATATGAATTTTGAGTTCAAAACGAAGTGCTTGTCCAAAATCAAATTTCCTTGCCCACGTGCAAGTGTAATCAAGTTTGGGCAAGGAAACCAAACATAACAACAACACTGGATAACCTACATCAATTGTATGATACTACTTCCAACAGAAGCAAGAGCGACAAATACTGTTAACGTGACAGTAGAAAGAAACCTGCAAACAGAGCGGGTAGCTATCCCCACTTGAAATTTCCAGATAGTAAGCCAGCCTCTTGGTTTCCATTTCCATACTTTCCTCAACCTGTAAGACACCATAATCAGCAGTGTCTACAAGCTGTAGAAGAATGCCATTGATTCCTACAATATTATAAATATATTGACCTTAGCAAGGTAATCTGGCAAGGAGTAGTGCTTAATCCATTCGGAACTTCTCACCGAGTAGTAGCCATATATTTCATCAAGAAAAGCATTTTGCATTATGGATTTTGCTTCAGAACAACATATGCCATGCATAACATCCCGAAGGCTCGAATCCATCCTGATCCCATCACGTTCTTGTTGGATCTAGGATCAGCTTGAATGTTATGTACAGAAGGAACACGTTGAACAAACAAAAGGTGAAAGACAGCTATCTAGAAATTACCATAGTAAGAAGAGCCGTTCTTGCTTCATCATTGAAGTAGGAAAAGACCTAGCAGATGGGCAAAAGACATAAGAAGTGGGTAAGCAGTCACCTTCACAAGCAGGAGGAAATGTGGAAGCAAAACATTTTCTTGAATAACACTCACTGGATCAAAGAAAGAGGTAGCAGCAGTGTTGCTAAGCGATGGTAGTTTGTACTGCTTCACATAGCAGCGGTCCAAATAGCTGAAGAAGCCAATTACACATCTAATCATGATGCAATAGTTTGACCACATTTTCACAAGCTCTCTGAAAAAGCTGTCATTTTGCTTGTGCATGAGATGGGGCAGAACCTAATATACAAACAAGAGTGAAATATGTCAAGACGGGGTAAAGGAAGATATCCTTGCCAAAATCAATTAACTTGGTAAGCATCTCTAAACCGAATTGTACACAGATACATGGAGTATATCTGAAGTGAGGTATTTCAATAAAATACCATGGTTGTTCTACAGTAAATCAGGGTGGTCTACTACAGTAAAATGTCATTATAGACGTATACTGCAGTAAAGCAGGGAAACAACAGTAATGCACCTCCTCCTTTCTCACTCTGATCCATATCTATTTTGTTTGTGGCAAACTGTTTTTTATTTTGTCAATGAAAATTTAGGTAGGAGCCTCGCTTCCAGAATTCCTAAAAACAGCAATGTTTTATCATGTTGGTATATGAGTATATGACCGCACAAATATGCACAGTTACACTTTCAAGTTTCAACCATAGTAGTTCACTACTGTATCCACTTTATTTATAATATGAGCACATGCCTATTTCATATCACATCAACATATCACAATCAAGTGTAAATTTGTTGTGTAAGTGTATCTGATTTTGTTGCCAAGGCAATTAGATACACGGTGGCTTTTGCAGCAATTCCTGCTAGTGTCAGCTCGTAATTTGCCTCAAATCAAGCAAAAACACGATAGTAAAAGAAACCAAATAGGAGTATAGGTAATAAATATTCAACAAATAGTACTAACAGATCTAAGCTTCAATTTTTATGGGCAGCAAGGCTCTGGTCTAGTTGCTGTGGAAGTGTGGATCTATACTATTAAAGATTTATTAGCCAGGGTTTTAACTGAGGACAAATATAGAAACAACACAGATACTTGATGAAATAACTCATGCATCACAAGATTTCATACACTGAAGCAGAGATATAAAAAAGTTAGAACTGCACCCGCAGTGGTCCTTATATGATTCAGTTAACCCTTTTCAGCATCAGAACTCGAGATGTTCAACTCTAGAATATTTTACCTCAACTACAGTAGATCATGGAGTAGAAACAAAAAAATAATTATAGTACCATTGTGCGGACACATTCTGCAAGCATCATCTTGAAACCATTGTACATTTCTGGACAGTAATGTTGTTTCTGCACAGCCATCCTGTAAGCACAACTAGAATAGTAGAGGAACAAATGATGAGCTGCAACTTTAAGTAACACATGGATAATAGTAAAGATATGCACATCGTCTTGAAGCCATAGAAGCATACTCATAGTAGTTCATGTATTCGTTCACGGTAGGCCTTGTACTGGTGCACTCCAAAATCTTCGAGCATTTTACAATCCCCTGTTCCAGGACTTTCCAGCCCTCCTCGAAGCTTAGGTGGTTGTTCATTTTGCTACCTTGTTCTGACACAGCTGCACTAGTTAAAAATGTATCAGAAGTGTTTTTTTTTAGATTCAGCAATAACAGAAGAAATGAAGCAAATATTAGATCTTTTCAGTGTTTACAAGTCGTCCGACTAATCGCGATTAATCGCGATTAGTCGGGCTGGTCGCCTGGAGATGGGCGATTAGGAGGACGACGCGATTAGGGTTTCTAGTCGTCCGACTAGTCGTCGACCTGGGCGATTAGTCGTCTGGTCGAGCGCAGTCTAGTCGTTTTTGGTCGTTTCAATTCTGGACTTTTGGTACTGGGCTTCCCTCTGTTTTTTGGCCCATCTACAGTAGCGCCCCTACAGAAACCCCCCAGGCTCTCAGCCGCCAAGGCCTTCCAGCCGCCAGAACATTTCCTAGCCGCCAGAAAACCCTAATCCTCTCCTCTCCTCTGTCCTTGCCGACATCTCTCTCCTCTCCTCTGTCCTTGCCGGCGTCTCTGCTCCAGCGGTCAGGCCTCCAAGTGCTCCATCCGTCCGGCGTCTGCCAGCTACTCAGCTAGTCAAGAATTGAAGATGAGCTCGTCATCTGAAGGTAGCACTTGCTCTCCCTTATCTGATTATTTCCCAGCCTTCCCTTTCCCTCTGTTACCTCTGCTGATCTGCTCTAGGCCTCCAACTGGATTGGACGAAGATGGTGCTGCTGCTGATGCATTTTGTTTGGATGCTGATCTGCTCTAGGTAGCAGCCAGCAGGTAATATTACTTTCAGTTTAGACTTTGGAATTGGATGGATTCAGTTTTACACTTTTACTGAATTACTGCTAGTCTGCTACTAATTATGCCTATATTATTGCAGAAATGCAGTGTTTATATAGTTAATATATAGTTATATATATATACATATGTCCTTAAATCCATAGGACGACTAACGGACGACCAGAGGTCGACCAGGACCGATTAGGTCGACTAATCGTCGCCCTAATCGCGATTAGTCGCCTGGTCGCCCCTCTCACTCGACCAGCTGGTCGCCCGACTTGTAAACATTGGATCTTTTGTTGTGCAAGTGCTTCTGGAACCCATGGATTTCACATTGCAGATGTAATGATCTATGAGTGACACAAATGAACTGAATACTATAAACTGCAATGTAAATATTCTGCACATATGAACCTGTTTCTATCCAAACTGAGTTGCGGAAACTATCAACTGATAAATATGACATACACAAGGAACTAAGGATTGAAAAAGACTGATTCCCAGACTTGAAAATAAACTAGTATAAATTATCAATTAATCAAAACTGAATAGTACAAGTACAATGAAGTTGTCAAGGTTAACATGTTGACGTAATGGCAAAAAAACCTAAGAGAAGATTAACATATTGATGAAACAGCCATCACAAGTTATCGGTCAAGGCATGACAAGATGATGCATTCGATAACACGATACATAACTGAAACTCAGGGTACTAACTTAAAAGGGATGACAGAAAAAAAAACAGAACTGCTAAAAAACAGAGGATGATATCCAGTGCACACGAAGGGTTTGTGCACATGTAGAATCTTGGTCTTCAAAATCAGATATAACGGTGCACGTCTATTTTAAAAACCCACTCTCATCCATGACTGGTTTGTTTCATAGAAAAAACCCTGATAGCATGCACCGTTAGATCTGATTTTAAAGCTCAGTATCCTATATGTGTACATGTGCACCAAGCCTTCATATGCATCAGATACCATCCCGAAAATTGGTAAAACTATAAATGACACCTTGTACCTAATAAGAGAGAAGGCAAGCAAGTTATCGGCAGCCAAACAACAAAGCAAGCATTCACAATTGGATGATCACGTCCCACTGGACAGACAGATTCGTTCGGTTTCGGTCTACTCAAATTCCTATAGAAAACAAACAAGTACACACATTAGGAGAACAACTTCATAAAGGTCTCAAGTCGTTGATTGTTCTGGGCGCCTGGACTCTATGAACTTACTGGAATAGGTGTGTTTGATGGTGTGTCTCCTAACCTATCTAGAGCCCTAATGCTCGCTGGTGAAGAGCTGCAGGTTTGGGGTTTGGCCGAGGCCAGAGATACTTCTTATCTCCTCGCCCTTCGACCGCGGTAGATGATTGTGGGGATGGTCGTTTCCTTGATGTTTCTTAATACAATGATGTGGAACTCTCCTGCGTGCCCGGTAAAAAAACAAGTACAATCATTCACCAGACCATACATCGGCACATCGCGACAGATATCTGGCCACATCATTCATCTCATGCACCGGCGAATGCGGTCTCTAAGCAACAACGGTGATCCCCAATGTAAACAACCTTAGCAGGCGCGGACTTGGCCAGGGACGCGCGTAACGGGGCTGCCCAACTGAAACCACAGACTTCGCGGACAAAACACAAACCGCACGCGCAAACCCAGGCAGAGGTTGATTTCGCGCGGGGAAGAACGGGCATGGTTAGACGGAAGGATTCCGATTCGATCGATCGCTCCCGATCGCAGCAACGGGGAGGCTGGGGGAAGCGAGGCCATGCGAGCAACCGTAAACCGACAGTTTCCCCGCGAGCGGAGGAGACGAGAAGGCTAATACCCACGTAGGTGGAAGCGTCGGTGACGATCGCGCGGTGCTGCTCCCCGCCGTTGGCCGCCCGCCGGCCGCGCGCGTGGTGGGACCGTGGGAGGAAAGCGGCGGCGGATGGGGGTGAGGGACCGGAGGGGTTTTGAAGGGATTTTCCGTTTCTTCTCTCTATCGCTTCTCGCTTTTTCGTTGTTTTTTTCGCTCGCTGCTGCGGAAAAGGTGGAAAAGACTCGGTACTGGTGCGGCCCAGCCCGGCCCGGGGGCCTTGTCCTCTTTTTTATTCTTTTATTTAGGCAGCAGCGCAGACACTTCCATCAAACTATATTGATCGTCTTCATTAAAGGATGTCGATTTATATCTGATTGTTTCTGACCTTTATGAATTATAAGAGCTCTTTGGGATGAAAAAGTTAGACATACGATATTGTTAGACTGTCTTCAATGGTGCGCCATTGGCTCCCCCTCCCCTACCACTGTAGCCGTTTTAGGGGCTACGGTGCGCCCCTATCCTCTTCACCGGCTTCCTCCTCCTCCTCCTCCTCCTCCTCTCCCCTCCCGATTCCTTCTCTCTCCCGCTAAATGGATGGGCACGCTACGGCGGAAACCTCCCCCGCAGATGCTTCCTTCGCACACAAGCGCGCGCGCTCGGAATACTCCGAGGAGGGAGCTCCAGGCGAACCAAGGGCGACCGAACCGCCGCCGGAGAAGGTAGGCGTCGATCCGCCCTCGGCCGCGATTCGTTTGTCTTGCTCCAGGCAGCGAGCAGCAGTGGGCGTCCTCCACGCGGATCCATCGGCCAGCTTCGCGGCCCGGCGACTCGGCCGATCCGTGCGAAGACGCCGCCGCCGGTCGTCTCTGTCCGCCGGTTCGTCGTCTGCTGGGTGCAGGTCAAAGGGAGTTCATCGATTCGGCGACAGATCTACGCTCAGCCGTTCTGCGTCATTCGAGCTTCACGGTCCAAGGTACGTGAGTCGCTTCTCCAAGTTGTACACCTCGGATTCAATCCGTTTCCCAAAAAAACCTACCTTGGATAACCACTAGGGTTTAGATGTACTTAACTTGTTTGACTGGTACGATTTATGTGTTCGTCGCCAACTTTGACAGTTAGGGTCAAGGTTAACTCGGTTCTCCGAATCGCCTATTGTTTATGTAGAACAACCAAGTCTGCTATTATGGTATACTTAGATCTGAACCTATACTCAATCACATCTTGCTAACTGATCCGTCCTAATCATGTACAACATGTAAGCTACTTTTAGTATGGTACATACGAAACAACATTCAGACTGTTGTTTCATTTCCATATTCCTCAACCTCGTGTGCCGAAATTTGTGTATCGACCATATTGTCTTGTGAATTTATTTACAGTCATGTGGTTTGTATGTTGTTTGCTCAATGTTGCTGGTACACAAATGAATGTTCATCTTCCTATGCGAACAACTAAGTACCAATAACCGTTGAATTCCCCAACAGAACCCCTTGTTTCTTGCATAGCCATTTCTTTCAATAGGACTAAGTAACTCTGTCTATCGATTGGACTCAGTGAACCTACAATTTCGAGTAGTCTTTCCTTACATGACTAACCATTGCATGTAACTGACAAAACCTTTACTTATTATGCAGCTTGCAAAATTTATTTGATTATTTGACATCCACTTCAACTAATTGAGGTTCTAAATCCTTTTTCGCTATAGTTCTTTGTTTTTAATCAACTGCATAAGTCTACTGTCCATGTATGTTGTCTGTGCTTTCATGTTTTTTGTGCAACTTTAGTATATTATATGCAACCAACAGATGTACCAAGACACGGTTAATGTGTACAAATACTTTAGCAGTTGATTAAATTGCAACCAACAGTTGTTTGGTAACTGCCATGAACACTTTAGTTTATTAAATTCCAACATTAGTTTATTATATTGCAACCCACAGCTGTTTCCTAACTGCCATGAACACTTTAATTTCACCAATTAGTAACAACACTGACCCTAATTTTTTCATGTATGCACCTTGTCTAGCCAAGGAACTACTGCTTGAGGATACGAATCAAGATGAGCAGCCATGATGCCAAAGTGCTGCAACACTTGGTCCTCAATCTTGCATCCTCAGTGGAAACTGGTGCTTTCAATATTAGAAGCTTTCTAGAAGAGGCTTTCCATCATTTGGGTGACGAGCATTACCTTCTGAATGCTCTACTTGCAATTCGAAAGGAGGTAGACCTGATGGAGCAGGATGCACTTGAGAGCAAAGCAAGGTCTGACCCAGAGAAGGAGAGGATGGAGGAACAAATTAACCTTGCGGAGGCTGTGAAGCCAGTGCCTAGACAATTTACTTTCACCCCCCTTCCTCACCAGAATTGTATGAGGCCAGTGATAATGACTCGTACGACTCGGACAGGTCCACTAGGTATAGCATTTGGAACCTGTAATTGTGGTACCTAGACCATGGTCTTAGTGGTAGTAATGCATCGAAATAAAATAGGAACTTCTGTGTTATGTCTGTGAAGCATGGGTAACCGATGTAGGAATGCTCGAACCGTATGTTTCTTTTGTATGAACCTTATGTGGAATGGTTAATCCTTATGTTCCTTTTGTATGAACCTTATGTGCAATGGTTCATCCTTAAGTTCCTTCTGTATGCACCTTATGTGGAATGGTTAATCCTTATGTTCCTTTTGTATGAACCTTATGTGCAATGCTTCATCCTTCTGTTCCTTTTCTATGAACCTTATGTGCAATGCATTAAAGTTTCAACTTTATAGTACAAGTTTGTTATCTGTTGTCCAAATTAATGTATTCCTGTATTTCATTCCAGAATGGCTGACAACAACACAAACACACCTTTTCGACCTACTGGTGCCAGCCCCAATTCAGGTAACCAGATTCCCCCCCACCCATGTGGGATCCTCAGATGTGGCAGGGCCAAGGTTTAGACCCAACACATCCTTCTACATTTACTAGTCCAACATCCCATATGAGCAATCCTACCTGGTCCCAGGGAGCTAATGACCCATCTGCATATACCTTTCGTAGTCCATGGAACCCATTTTTTGGTATGATGAATCCTGGGGGTCCTCCACCACAAACATCATTCGGTCAACCCCAGTTGGTACCACCCATTCCATGTCCACAGGTTTCTACCCATGTTCCCAACCAGACTGACCCTATCAATTTTAAATCCGAAGCAGAACACAGTGTCCAGGAAGTTAACAACCCTACCAAACCTTCAGACACACCTGGGACATTTAGAAGGACTAAGGAACAGAACTTCAAACCTGATGAAGACCTGTTGCTTTGCAAAACATGGCTAGAGATTAGTAGTGACCCAGTCATTAGCACAGGGTAGAGGAAGGAGGGGTTATGGGCTAGAATTGAGAAAAGGTACAATGAACTGAGAGGTGAGTTTCCAATGAGACTGAATAGGGCTCTGAGCAGCAGGTGGGACAAAATAAGAGCTGAAACAGGCAAATTTGCTGGATTCTACGCTAGAGTCCTAAGGGAAAACCAGAGTGGCCTCACAGATAACGACAAGGTACAATAACATTCATTTCTAATACTTAATGTATGGTCATGGTTTATGTGTACTTACTGTTATTCGTGCACTGACAACTTGTTATCAATCTTGTGTAGACTTCGAAAGCTGCCACTCTATATGCAACCTCACAGAAAAAGCCTTTTCATTTCATGCATTGCTGGACGCGGCTAAAAAACGAACCGAAATGGGATGCCATGGTTCATGGAAGCCCCTGGAGAGGCAATGCGGGGATGGAGCCTGTTCGTAGTCTTACACCTACAGGTTCTGTTAATGATGTCGAATATGAGGAAGGTGGTTCAAAAGGTAAGAGACCATTAGGACGTGACTCGACGAAAGCATCAAGGTAGAAGGCAATGTCCAGTTCATCCCAGTCTACTGACTACCTGTCAAGACTCCATGACATTCAAATAGCAAGATTGAAGCAAAGTGAAGAAAAATCAGAGCTAAAACAACAGAACATTGAGTTCATGAAGGAAGTTGAACTCAAGGAGTTGGAGGTTCAATCCAAGGAAATAGAAATGCATGAAAAAATTGATGATGGAAGACAGGATGCGAAAGGACGCAGAGCTGAACAAACTGTATGCTATGGATATGGATGCTTTACCAGAAGAGTTGAGAGATGTATACATCACGAGGAGAAAAGGTTTAATCGACTATTTCATCAAGAATCCAGTGTGATGATTATTATTTTATTTCATAATATGTTGTGAACCAATTTTCGGCGTATCGTGGTCCGGTGTGTTCGACCATGTTTCATTTGAGTTTGTTGAACATTTGCTTCTTTGTTTGACAAGACTAGCTTCGTATTCTTATCATTGTATTTTTCAGAATATTATTTTTGAGAATAATATTATTCATAGATGACAACACGATGGGCAACATGTGCACTTTATTTGTACCAGATTCATGACATGACAAACTAAGCATTAGTACAATTCTTGTGGACCTTGATATAAGAGAATACTTGCATTTGTGGTACTACACAAATAGTAAACTACCGAAATGGAACACACATCATGCTACCACATAGTTTGGAGAAAGAGCTTCAACCCGTTGACCCTCGACGTGCCCACAGGTGTTCTATTAGGTTGTGTTGCAATGACAAGTATGTGGCCTGACTAGTTATGTCCTGCTCGGGATCGTTGGGTAATTCGGATCTGATATGATTATTGAGCCACTCGTTGCGGACCTCTGGAATATTATTACAAACTTCAGGGGGGCCAGTGGGCCCAATGAAATCCATGTTTGCTGCGCCATCTCCTTCGTCCTCGACAATCATATTGTGCATAATAATGCAAGCAGTCATCATCTCAACGAGCTGATTACGATCCCAACCATAAGCTGGCCCACGAAGAACTGCCCACCTCGACTGCAATACTCCAAAAGCTCGTTCTATATCCTTTCGACAACTCTCCTGCTTGGTTGTGAAGTGAACCTTTTTCTCCTCAAATGCGTGACGAATTGCTTTAACAAATGTTGGCCAATTAGGATAAATGCCATCCGCTAAGTAGTATCCGAAATTGTACGTCGTACCATTAATAGTGAAGTTGACTGGTGGCATCGTCCCATTACGTAACGGATCAAACACTAGGGAACGATGCAAGACGTTGAGATCATTGTTAGTACCAGACATTCCAAAAAAGGCATGTCAAATCCACAGGCCATACCCAGCGACTGCCTCTAGTATCATTGTTGGCCTCGAATTGCGACCACAAAATTGTCCTCGCCATGCTGTAGGACAGTTGCGCCATTCCTAATGCATACAATCGATGGAGCCTAGCATACCCGGAAACCCCCTGTCCGCGTTTACACTAAGTATGCGAGCAATGTCGTCGTGGTTAGGGATACAGAGGTATCGTTCGCTAAAGGAAGAGATGATTGCTCGACAGAAACGGATAAGATAGTCCCTAGCCGTAGTCTGTCCAATCTGTATGTACTCATCGACCGCATCAGTTGGTAACCCGTACGCAAGGATACACAAAGCAGCACAAACTTTTTGCAATGGACCAAGCCCTGCTAAACCAGTTGCATCACATCGAATAGTGAAATAATCGTCTTCTCGCTGAACGGCACAAATGATACGTAGGAACAAAGGACGATACATCCGAAACCTAAAAACGAAAACAAAGCAAAAAATAAGAAAACGAACCTCCAAATCAAAAGCAAAAGCATTACTTAGGAAATGTACCTTCGACGAAAAACATGTGATGGATACACTGGATTAGGTCCAAAGTAGTGGTGCTTGATGAGATTTTCTCCAGCAGCGTGGTCCCTATGGATAACTCGGCGAGGCAATGAGGAGCGCCTACGGTGCGTGTTCGTGTCTCCTAGTACAAGGTGGTCAACATGTTGCCAAAGCAACAAGTTATCGATCTCATCGTCCGAATCATCGGATGACGAAGACAACACTAGGCTTTTCAATGAGTCCATGATGAGCTGAACTAAGACTACGTACTTTTGATGGAATGGCGAATGGTACACATGAGAGGAGTGTGTAGATGAGTAGAGCATGGCCGCAGGGGTACCTTATTTATAGATGGTTTCGGTGTGTGAAGGAAGCCAGAAGGACGTAGCTTGTCGTGGAAGCCAGTCGTGTGTTGGAAGCCACTCGTGTCGTGTACTAGAAGAATGCGAATTTCTAATTTGTAAAAAACAGAAAATTCGAACGTTTTATTAGTAACGTATTAATACTAATTACGAAGTTAGCTAATTAATTTTGGACCAAGTTACGGCCCCGTACTGTGCATACAAGAAATAAAAATAAAACTAATATTGGATGGTAGTTGAGTTAGTTGATGATGAAAGTATAAAATATTGGTGTGATGGGATATAGAGGTTTGATATAGGGGGAACCGCTATAGAGCGTAGAGATATAGGGGGAGAGAGAACGCTGACGTGGCACGTGAGTGGGATATATGGGGAGAAATTTAGGGGGAACCGCTGAAGTCAGTCTTAGACTGTGAATAATAGTTCACGCTAAACTACTTCGCCCCTATGGCGGCAACAGCACTCGCGCTTTGCGTTCACCGCTTCACTCTATGTCAGCTACAATACACGCGGAGCTGATCACTCTATGTTAGATCCAGAGGTACGGTAACCAACACTCTTGTCTCGGTACACGCGTACGACAAAACTTTTTAGTTGAAAAAAATATAAAAAATAATAATAGATGATAAATAGATATGAAAATAATATTTTATGGAGGCATAGTAGGGTATAGAGGGTTGATTTAGAGTGAACCGTTGTAGAGGATAGAAATATAGGAGGAGAGAGATAAGAGATTACTGATGTGGTGCGTAAGTAGAATATAGAGTGAACCGTTGAACTCAGTTTTATCATTTGAGTCAAACAACTTTTTCATGATCTAAACCAAACAAATCATCATTGATTGCAGTGGCGGAATAAGTAATTAGACAATAAATGTCGGGGATAAGATCCCGGTCCTTGGGGCCCATCGATCAGCAAGAACATCGGTGAGAGGGCCCGACAATCGGGGCCCATCGGTCAATAGGAGAAGTTAGGTAACGTCTACCCTGGAAGAACTCGTCTCCTAGCGAACCCCGCAACATCGAGCCCGGGGTCGGTGTAGCGGAACCTGACGGGGGGCCGGGCGTGTCATGGGAAACCACTCCAGTCGATCTTGTGCCTAGTCCAAGACCAACCATCATAAATGATCGGCTGCATTAACTACGTCTGGCGCCGGTCCACCTCCCATTCATGACCTACGAACCACTCGACTCGTAGAACACTCATGACCTATGAGCCCCTCGGACTGCGGCACATTCATGGCCCGCGCATCCCCAGCTAGCGGCACACTCATGCTGGGGCGGGTCCAGAATTTAGAGAATGAGTATTCAAAATTTTACTGGTGTAAAAAAAATAATAGCCTAAAGTCTATCTTAATAGTTTTTAGACATATATAATTGATTATAGTATCACATAGGATTAGTTTCATAGCATATAAAATATATAACATATAATTGACCATACATATTACACAACCAGTAAACTAAATCATAACACACACAACAAAAATAGATCATAAGATGATGTTATTCAATATATCAAAGTATTAATTATTTGACATAATAGTGGCTAGTGCTAAAATATATAAAGAACAACATTAAATAGTATAAGAAAGCTTACAAATTGCATGGCTAGTTTCAGCATCGCATTGTAATATCACCAATTGCATCCGAGGAGCACTAGCTTGTACATTTTGTTCCTTTTTCCAATAGCTCTTGCTAAAAATGTTCACTTTTTTCTTCATTTTCAAATAAGCAAATAAATCATGATACACATAATTCAATATCTAAAACAAATTTGATACACTCAAATGAATTCAATTCAACGAACCTCCTCTCACTCTCGGCCCAGAGCAAGCCACCAAGTACGAGCTTTCCGCCTGATTGGATGACCGCACCCACACGTACAATCTCGCGCGAGCCTGGCCGACCGCATACGTTCGTTTTGGGCGTACGTGTGGATGCAACCAATATAACTTATTTTGCGTCTGTCCATGCAGTCTGCACTTCACACGTGCAGGCAACCAAACACAAACTCATATAAAGTCAACGCACGTGGTGACGCGGAACGAGACGGTGCAGCTAACCAATCACATGGTTTCTTCTCCTGCAGCTGCACAGGCCGACAGACGACAAACTTTCTTCTCCAGCTTCCCACAAGCCGCAGCAAGCGCCCAAGCGCCGAGTAGTGGCGTAGCCGTGTGCGACCTAGTAGGCACTGTAGCAGCTCGGCCTCCACGCACGGCGATTCCTCCCCTCGGCGACTCGACCTCCATGCACGACCCTCCCTCTCCTCGACGGCTCGGCCTCCACGGTGTCCATGCAGCGGCACAACACACACCGCACACGACGGACGGTAGGCCTTTCCGCCCCGCAGCGGGCGCCAGCGCGACGCTCGGCTGCTCCGCTCTTCTTTCGCCACCGCGCAAATCTACAAGTATTCTTATGTTTCACAAGTCTATAATTGGTCTACAATTAATATTTTTAGACTATATTTGGTATCATTTACATGTCTTCTTCAATACTAGGTCAGTGCCAGTGCCCGTACATTGCAACAGAGACATATAATATCTCGATAAATTATATATGCACATATGTGTTATATAGTTATGAGATAGAGGATGACATATGCGAGCTGTCCGAGATGACATCAAAGAGAAACTCAGACATGTGACGCACGGGCACTCACCTAGTGTATTATATAAGATAGGTCAGTGTCCGTGCATTGCATTTGGAACATATAATATCTTGATAACTTATATATACAAATATGTGTTATACGATTATGAGATGAATGACAATATCCGCAAGCCATCCGGAATGATATTGTCGGCGTTTCGAGACCGAGGGGTCCCTCGGGCCGACGAGTGAGTGTCGCCGCGTGCCCCAGCCCAGATGGGTCGAGCGCGAGGGCGAGCGCGAAGGGGGGAGAAGCGAGGCGGCCGGAGACCGGCGTGAGAGAGGTGGGAATCCCGCGGCCTTCGTGTTCGTCCCGCGCCCAGGTCGGGTGCGCTTGCAGTAGGGGGTTACAAGCATCCACGCGGGAGAGGGAAGCGAGCGGCCCCAAGAGAGCGCTTGTCTCGTCCTCGTCCCCGCGCGGCCAACCCTCTCTAAGAGGGCCCTGGTCCTTCCTTTTATAGGCATAAGGAGAGGATCCAGGTGTACAATGGGGGTGTAGCAGAGTGCTACGTGTCTAGCGGGGGAGAGCTACCGCCCTAAGTACATGCCGATGTGGCAGCCGGAGAGATTTTGGCACCCAGCTGGTGTGATGTCGTGGCCGTCGGAGGAGCGACGGAGCCTGGCGGAGGGACAGCTGTCGGGGCGGTTGGGTCCTTGCTGACGTCCTCTTGCTTCCGTAAGGGGGCTGAGAGCCGCCGTCGTCACAGAGCATGCGGGGTGCTATCATCGCCTATCTGGCGGAGCTAGCCAGATGGGACATCGGTCTTGTTCCCTGTGGCCCGGGTCAGCTCGGGGTAGGGTGATGATGGCGCCTCTTGTTGACGTGGCTAGCCTGCGCCCTAGGTTGGGCGATGTGGAGGCTCCTCCGAAGCCGAGGTCGAGTCTGTCTTCCATGGTCGAGGCCGAGTCCGAGCCGCTCGGTCGGGCGAGGCGGAGGTCGTCGGCAGAGGCCAGGGCGGAGTCCGAGCCCTGGGGTCGGGCGAAGCGGAGTTCGTCGTCTTCTGGGGCTGAGCCCGAGTCCGAGCCCTGGGTCGGGCGGAGCGGAGTTCGCCGTCTTCCGGGGCTTAGCCCGAGTCCGAGCCCTGGGTCGGGCGGAGCGGAGTTCGCCGTCTTCCGGGGCTTAGCCCGAGTCCGAGCCCTGGGTCGGGCAGAGCGGAGTTCGCCGTCTTCCGGGGCTTAGCCCGAGTCCGAGCCCTGGGTCGGGCGGAGCGGAGTTCCCTATGGTGCCTTTGGCAGGGCCTGACTGCCTGTCAGTCTCACTCTGTCAGGTGACACTGCAATCGGAGCGGCGCAGGCGGCGCTGTCCTTCTGTCAGGCCGGTCAGTGGAGCGGCGAAGTGACGACGGTCACTTCGGCTCTGCCGGGGGGGGGGGGGGCGTCAGGATAAAGGTGTCAGGCCACCTTTGCGTTAAATGCTCCTGCGATTTGGTCGGTCGGTGCGGCGATTTAGTCAGGGTTGCTTCTTAGCGAAGGCAGGGCCTCGGGCGAGCCGGAGATATGTTCGCCGTCGGAGGGGGGCCTCGGGCGAGACGGTAATCCTCCGGGGTCGGCTGCCCTTGTCCGAGGCTAGGCTCGGGCGAGGCGTGATCGAGTCGCTCGAATGGACTGATCCCTGACTTAATCGTACCCATCAGGCCTTAGCAGCTTTATGCTGATGGGGGTTACCAGCTGAGAATTAGGAGTCTTGAGGGTACCCCTAATTATGGTCCCCGACAGTAGCCCTCGAGCCTCTAAGGGAGTGGTAGCACTCGCTTGGAGGCTTTCGTCGCACTTTTTTTGCAAGGGGACCAACCTTTCTCGGTTGCATTTTGTTCCGGTGGGTGCGCGCGAGCGCACCCGCCGGGTGTAGCCCCCGAGGCCTCGGAGGAGTGGTTTCACTCCTTCGAGGTCTTAATGCCTCGCGTAATGCTTCGGCTGGTCTGGTTGTTCCCTCATGCGAGCTGGCCGTAGCCCGGGTGTACGGTCGGGTCCCAAGTTCTCGGGCTGGTATGTTGACGCTGTCAACGGTTCGGCCGGAGCCGGGTTTGCGAGAGCAGCCCCGAGCCTCTGCACAGGGCGAGAGGGCGATCAGGGACAGACTCGGCTTTTTTACATACGCCCCTGCGTCGCCTTTCCGCAAGGAGGAGGGGGGGAAGCGCCATGTTGCCCTCGATGGGTGCCGAACATGGTGTCTCCGGTGAGCTGCAAGCGGGTAATCCGAGTGGACGTCTGTGCCCCGTTCGTTAGGGGTCGGCTAGGGGCCCAGAGGCACGCCCAAAAGTACCTGCGGGTGATCTGCCGGACCCGGTCCCCTGGCGACGGGGTCCGAGGGCTCGATGCCTCCCTCTGATGGGATTCCGTTACAAGATCGCTCCCGCTGGTCTCGGAAATGTCCTAGGGTACCTCGGGAGCGCAGCCCGAGCCTTGGTTATGTATCGAACGTACCCATGGTCATCCCTCGCTCGGCGTCTGAGGCGGCTGTGAACCCTTCGGGGGCCAGCCTTCGAACCCCTGATCAGTAATGGGCGCGGAGCCCGAGTAGCCTGAGGCGGCCGTGGAACCCTTCGGGGGGCCGGCCTTCGAACCTCTGACCAGTAGTGGGTGTAGGGCCCACGCGATCTGAGGCGGCTGTCGAACCCTTCGGGGGGCCAGCCTTTGAACCTCTGATCAGTAGGGAGGCTCGGAGCCTGGTTCCTTCACGGGGAAGGATCCTTTTCGGGGTATCCCCCTTTCCCGGTCCCTGTTGCAAGAGAGAGAGAAAGAGGAAAAAAGGAAAAGGATACGAAATCGAACGTCGTGGCGTACCTTTTTTGGCGCGGTTATTACGGCGAAGGCGAAGCGTCGCCCGCTTCTCCTGCCAGAGGCGCCGCCTGTCCCGCCGCGGAGTTAATGCGACGGGGCGAGTGGTTGGCGGGACGGCCGTTGCGCGTGCGCGAGCCGTTCGAGGAACGGATCACGGGCGCGTTGTCTTCACGCCGTGAGAGGGGGTTCTCTTGCTGCCCCCGGATGGGACGTGGGCTAGGCTGACGACGTGACCGCTACTCCCGCCCGCCTGCCACCGTCATTACTGCCGGCCCATTTTTGACCGCATTGACCGCCGCGCCAGGCTGGCGCTGCTGGGTCGTGCGCTGGGTCGCCTTGAGTCGCGGTATTGGTTCCGCAATCGAGGAGGCGCGGTGGTGGCGCAAGTGGCGGTGCAGTTGCTTGCATGAAGCATCCGGCGCGCCGGTTGCATGACACGTGGGCCTGGGCCTCCAGGCTGGGCGCGTTGGGAGTCGAAGAAGCGCGCCCACTTGGCGCGGTTGCATGCCGCCTGCATGGCTGCCCGCCCCTTTCGCCCGTTGGTCAGGGCAAAAGTGGAGGGTCACTTGTAACCGCTGGGCGGTCGTGTGCACCGCGCGCGGCGGTTTGGCTTCTTCTGCTCTGAGCCGGCTTGCATGACATGCGTGACCCAGCCCCCGCGCCACAGGGGAGGGCCTTGGAGCGTGTTGGAGAAGACTCAGCCCGTGACGGCTGGGGACGCAGGTAGGGATAGTCGCCTTTAAAAGGAGGGTGACCCCCTTGGAAGTAGACCATGTTCTCGCGCTCCCTCATGCATCGCGTCTTTCCACCTTCCAAGCCCCCGGATGGGGGATACCCGCCGTCTTTCCGCCTCATTGTCGGAGAAACGCAACTCCGTGGGAGTTGGTACCTTTCAGCCATCGTTCGGCTTCAAGGATTTTCATCAGCCAGCCCGGCTGTACCACTCCGCCGGCGGTCACCCAAGACGGTGACCACCAGCTCCAGGGTGGGGAGAAGCAAGCCGGGCTGCGATCTTGGTCCCACCCTCAGCTTCAAGGATGTTCATCATCCTCGCTGGGGTGGAGGCCGGGCTGAGCCGGCGCTCTACCTCCCGCGTGGGTTCGTGGGTCACCCTCTCCTGCGGCGTTCGAGGGAGAGGGCGCTCACTGGCCCTGCGGGCGGCCCGGACTTCGACAGCGCGGGGCTGGTCGACGGCGGGCGTCGTCACCCCCAGCGTGTCGGGCTCGTCAGCTTGGCTCCCGGCGGCCCCTCCTGCCGGAGGGCGGCTGCCGCGCCGTGGGCACGGGAGGACCGCCCTAGATGCCGCGCGCTGCTAGGGCGGCGTTCGTGTTCTGGGGTGGCCCTGCCTTTGCACCGGTATGGCGCCTCCACGCGGAGGCCGGTGCCCCACTCGTCCGGGAGGATTTGAGTGGGGATCTGCCGGAGGGCTAATGGCCCCTGCCGTCGGTGCCGAGGCAGAGGCGGCTCGAGAAGTCCCCGTCGCCGACGGGATCACCACCACCATCCGCGATTCGGGCCTCCAGCTCTTTGTACTTGTCCTCGCCCCTCGAGCGTCGGCGTGGGCGAGGGCAAGATTGCAGCAGCGCCCACCCTGAGGCCTGCGCTGCTGCAGTTCGGCCACCCGGAGCGGGGGTCGTTGTCGTCGTAGTCAGAGCGGGCGGCGGCGAGCCGCTCGTCAGTCTTCTGTTGCTCTGCAGGCCCTCCCCTATCGAGTGGGGTTGTTCGTACCTGCGGAGGGGGAACCGGAGTTCCGTTCGTAATGGCACTTTGAATGCCAGTGTTTTTGTTCATTATGGCTGTCGAGGCCTGAACACGTATGTAATTTTGGCACGGAGCCGTGTTTTTTCCTCATTTTCGAGCACTAAGACTCGCCTGTTGGTTGTCTGAACCGCTTCACCAAGCGTGAGTCGCCCCTTGTCAAGGTGACGAGTGAGGTATCCGTATCCCGGAGGCGTAGGAGTCCCTCGGCTCGGTCGGCCTTGTTGTCCGAGGCTCCTCAGGCTTAGTTAAAGGGACCCCTTGGCCGCTCTTCGATGAGCCGAGGCCAGGGGTAGCGATATCAGCATGAACAGGGGCAGAGTTGGCTCAAAAATGAAACCTGGTTGGCTGGAGCCTGGCCGGGTCGTCTGCTGGCGGGACCGATGCTGGAGTTGACCAGCCGAAGCCTCGGGTCGGGCTGGCGCCCTCTAAGGACGGTTGGCCGAGGCCCTGGGGCGTCCGGCCGAGCCGCCTGCTCGGGCCGGATTCCCGGAGAAGGCCCTGGCAGCGATTGCCCAGGCGTGGCGATGACGTCGTCCTCCAGAGTGGAGATCCTCGGACCGCGTCGCCGTCCGAGGCTAGGTCGGACCTTGCCGAAGGTGTCGCCGATGCCGAGGGTGCTGCTGCCCCCTTCCAACGCCAAGACCCGAGCCTGCAGGATCAGATTGTCTTGTAGCGTGTGCCTTCTGCGGCCGCCGAGGCCAGAACACACCCTCGCTGTGTTGTAAAGCTGCGTCTCTTTTCCTCTTGTTTCGAGTATCTAGACCTTTTTGCCGGTAACAGGGATGTTTGTGCGAGCAAGAGTTGCTTCTCGCGGAAGGTGATGAGTGAGGTATCCGTATCCCGGAGGCGTAGGAGTCCCTCGGCTCGGTCGGTCTTGCCGCTTACGCGCACTTTTACCCGTCCATGAGGCTCTGTCGCCGACTCGGTCGAGAAGGCTCGAAGGATCACTTCGGCAGAAGAACTTCCGGACGTGAAGACTTGTTCGGTCCGCGGAATCACTTTATCCGAACGCGAGTTACTTATCGCAGAAGGTGATGAGTGAGGTATCCGTATCCCGGAGGCGTAGGAGTCCCTCGGCTCGGTCAGCCTTGGCTGCTTACGTGTACTCCGTCGTTTTCAGCATCCACTTTTCGAAGCAGTCAAAAAGCACGAAAGATATTCTGGCAGAAGAGATCTTTTTTCGAGGAAAATTTCAACGCAGAGGGGGTTCCCCCCTTTTAGCCCCCAAGGGAGGGTCGGGCTTTGCCGAGGCGAGGCCGACCCTTCCTTGATGACTAAACTTTGCGTGGGTGCGAGGTATATGAACAACTTGAAAACACTTTAAGGGTAGAAGCGACGTAGCTGTTGGATGTTCCAAGCGTTGCCGTAGACCTCGCCTTGACTGTTGGCCAGCTTGTATGTTCCGGGCTTCAGAACTTTGGCGATGACAGATGGTCCCTCCCAGGGGGGCGTGAGCTTGTGCCTCCCTCGAGCGTCTTGTCGCAGCCGAAGCACCAGGTCGCCCACCTGGAGGTCTCAGGACCGGACCCCTCGGGCGTGGTAGCGTCGCAGGGACTGCTGGTACCGCGCCGAGTGTAGTAAGGCCTTGTCCCGAGCCTCTTCCAGCTGGTCCAGCGAGTCTTCTCGGCTAGCTTGGTTGCTTTGATCGCTGTAGGCCCTCGTCCTCGGGGAGCCGTATTCCAGGTCTGTGGGCAAGACGGCCTCGGCCCCGTAGACTAGGAAGAACGGCGTGAAACCCGTTGCTCGGCTCGGCGTCGTCCTCAGGCTCCAGACCACCGAGGGGAGTTCCTTCATCCATCTCTAGCCGAACTTGTTGAGGTCGTTGTAAATCCGAGGCTTGAGCCCTCGTAGAATCATGCCGTTGGCACGCTCTACTTGCCCATTCGACATGGGATGAGCCACGGCGGCCCAGTCCACCCAGACGTGGTGATCCTCGCAGAAGTCCAAGAACTTTCTGCCGGTGAACTGGGTGCCGTTGTCGGTGATAATGGAGTTCGGGACCCCAAAGCGATGGATGATGTTGGTGAAGAACGCCACCGCCTGCTCGGACCTGATGCTGTTTAGAGGTCGGACCTCGATCCACTTGGAGAATTTGTCGATGGCGACCAGCAGGTGCGTGTAGCCCCCGGGCGCCTTCTGCAAGGGGCCGACGAGGTCCAGACCCCACACAGCAAAGGGCCAGGTGATGGGTATCGTCTGCAGAGCCTGAGCGGGCAGGTGGGTCTGCTTCGCATAGAATTGGCACCCTTCGCAGGTGCGGACAATTCTAGTGGCGTCAGCCACCGCCGTTGGCCAGTAGAAGCCTTGTCGGAAAGCATTCCCGACAAGGGCTCGAGGCGCTGCGTGATGGCCGCAAGCCCCCGAGTGTATCTCTCGCAGGAGTTCCTGACCTTCGGCGACGAAGATGCATCGCTGGAGGATACCTGAGGGGCTGCGGTGGTAGAGCTCCTTCTCGTCGCCCAGCAAGACGAACGACTTGGCGCGCCGCGCCACCCGCCGAGCCTCGGCTCGGTCGAGGGGTAGCTCTCCTTGGCGGAGATATTGCAGGTACGAGGTCTGCCAGTTTCGATCAGGCGTGGCCCCGCTTCGCTCCTCCTCGATGCGTAGTGCCTCACCCTCGGAGGCTGGGGATACCTCGGGCTGAACCGAGGGCGCCTTGGGCCGAGCTGAGGGTGCCTCGGGCCGAGTCGAGGGCGCCTCGGACTGTGCCGAGGGTACCTCGGGCTGGGCCGAGGGTGCCTCAGGCTCGGGCGTGCCGTCGATCTTGACGGAGGGCTGATGCAGATCTCGGGAGAAGACGTCCCGGGGAACCATTGTTCGCCCCGAGGCTATTTTAGCCAGCTCGTCCGCAGTCTCGTTGTAGCGCCGAGCGATGTGGTTAAGCTCGAGCCCATAGAACTTGTCTTCCAGGCGCCGAACCTCATCGCAGTAGGCCTCCATCTTCGGGTCGCGGCAGTGGGAGTTCTTCATGACTTGGTCGATGACGAGCTGCGAGTCACCGCAGGCGTCAAGGCGTCGGACCCCTAGCTCGATGGCGATCCGCAACCCGTTGACCAGAGCTTCATACTCAGCCACATTGTTGGACGCCGGGAAATGGAGGCGTAGCACATAGCGTAGGTGTTTCCCGAGGGGCGAGATGAAGAGTAGGCCCACGCCGGCTCCCGTCTTCATCAGCGACCCGTCGAAAAACATGGTCCAGAGCTCCGGTTGGATCGGAGCCGTCGGTAGCTGGGTGTCGACCCATTCGGCTATGAAGTCCGCCAAGACCTGGGACTTGATGGCCTTCCGAGGGGCGAACGAGATTGTTTCACCCATGATTTCCACCGCCCACTTTGCAATCCTGCCCGAGGCCTCTCGGCACTGGATGATTTCCCCCAGGGGGAAGGATGACACCACAGTTACCGGATGAGACTCGAAGTAGTGTCGCAACTTCCACCGTGTCAGGATCACTGCATACAGCAGCTTCTGAACTTGTGGGTAGCGGATCTTGGTTTCAGACAGTACCTCGCTGATGAAGTAAACTGGCCTCTGAACGGGCAATGCATGCCCCTCTTCTTGCCTCTCGACCACAATCGCGGCGCTAACCACCTGAGTGGTCGCGGCGACGTAGACCAAGAGGGCTTCTCCGGCAGCTGGAGGCACCAAGATAGGCGCCTTTGTGAGGAGCGCCTTCAGGTTCTCGAGAGCTTCCTCGGCCTCAGGGGTCCAAGTGAAGCACTCGGCCTTCCTTAAGAGGCGGTACAGAGGCAGACCTCTTTCGCCGAGGCGTGAGATGAAGCGGCTCAGAGCCGCGAGACATCCCATGACCCTCTGTACGCCTTTTAAGTCCTTGAGGGGCCCCATGCTGGTGATGGCTGCGATCTTCTCCGGGTTGGCTTCGATGCCCCGTTCGGAGACGATGAACCCCAAGAGCATGCCTCGGGGCACCCCGAAGACACACTTCTTGGGATTGAGCTTGACGCCTTTCGCCTTGAGACATCGGAATGTCACTTCAAGGTCGGAAAGGAGGTCGGAAGCTTTCCTCGTCTTGACTACGATGTCATCGACGTAGGCCTCGACTGTGCGGCCAATGTGTTCGCCGAACACATGGTTCATGCACCGCTGATACGTCGCGCCTGCATTCCTCAAGCCGAACGGCATGGTGACATAGCAGTACATGCCGAAGGGCGTGATGAAAGAAGTTGCGAGCTGGTCGGACTCTTTCATCCTGATTTGATGATACCCTGAGTAGGCATCGAGGAAAGACAGGGTTTCGCACCCAGCAGTGGAATCCACGATTTGATCGATGCGAGGCAGAGGGTAGGGAACCTTTGGACATGCTTTGTTGAGACCGGTGTAGTCTACACACATCCGCCATTTCCCCCCTTTCTTTCTCACAAGCACGGGGTTGGCAAGCCATTCGGGATGGAATACCTCTTTGATGAACCCTGCTGCCATTAGCTTGTGGATCTCCTCGCCTATCACTCTGCGCTTCTCCTCGTCGAATCGGCGCAGAGGCTGCTTGACGGGTCGGGCTCCGGCCCGAATATCCAGCGAGTGCTCGGCGACATCCCTCGGTATGCCGGGCATGTCCGAGGGACTCCACGCGAAGACGTCGGCGTTCGTGCGGAGAAAGTCGACGAGCACTGCTTCCTATTTGGGGTCGAGCCCGGAGCCGATCCGGATCTGCTTGGAGGTGTCGCCGCTGGGGTCGAGGGGGACGGTTTTGACCGTCTCCACTGGCTCGAAGTTGCCGGCATGACGCTTCACGTCTGGCACCTCTTTGGAGAGGCTCTCCAGGTCGGCGATGAGGGCCTCGGACTCGGCGAGGACCTCGGCGTACTCCACGCACTCCACGTCGCATTCGAACGCGTGCTTGTACGTGGGGCCGACGGTGATGACCCCGTTGGGGCCCGGCATTTTGAGCTTCAGGTAGGTGTAGTTGGGGACGGCCATGAACTTCGCGTAGCATGGCCTTACCAGTACCGCGTGGTAGGTCCCTCGGAACCCGACCACCTCGAACGTCAGAGTCTCCCTTCGGAAGTTGGAGGGCGTTCCGAAGCAGACGGGAAGGTCGAGTCGTCCGAGGGGCTGGACGCGCTTCCCGGGAATGATCCCGTGGAAGGGCGCAGCGCCTGCTCGGACGGAGGACAGATCGACGCGCAGGAGCCCAAGGGTCTCGGCGTAGATGATGTTGAGGCTGCTGCCCCCATCCATAAGGACCTTGGTGAGCCTGACATCGCCGATGACGGGGTCGACGACGAGCGGGTATTTCCCCGGGCTCGGCACGTGGTCGGGGTGGTCGGCTTGGTCGAAGGTGATGGGCTTGTCGGACCAGTCTAGATAGACTGGCGCCGCCACCTTCACCGAGCAGACCTCCCGGCGCTCTTGTTTGCGGTGCCGAGCCGAGGCATTCACCGCTTGCCCACCGTAGATCATGAAGCAGTCGCGGACCTCGGGAAACTCTCCTGCTTGGTGATCTTCCTTCTTATCGTCGTCGCGGGCCCTGCCACCCTCCGCGGGTGGCCCGGCCCTGTGGAAGTGGCGCCGAAGCATGACGCACTCCTCAAGGGTGTGCTTGACGGGCCCCTGATGATAGGGGCACGACTCCTTGAGCATCTTGTCGAAGAGGTTGGCTCCTCTGGGGGGCCTCCGAGGATTCTTGTACTCGGCGGCGGCGACAAGGTCCGCGTCGGCGGCGTCGCGTTTCGCTTGCGACTTCTTCTTGCCTTTCTTCTTGGCGCCACGCTGAGTAGACGCCTCGGGAGCATCTTCCGATGGGCGGCCCTGGGGCTGCTTGTCCTTTCGGAAGATAGCCTCGACCGCCTCCTGGCCAGAGGCGAACTTGGTGGCGATGTCCATCAGCTCGCTCGCTCTGGTGGGGGTCTTGCGACCCAACTTGCTCACCAGGTCGCGGCAAGTGGTGCCGGCAAGGAACGCGCTGATGACATCCGAGTCGGTGATGTTAGGCAGCTCGGTGCGCTGCTTCGAAAATCGCCGGATGTAGTCCCGGAGAGACTCTCCCGGCTGCTGCCGGCAGCTTCAGAGGTCCCAGAAATTATCGGGGGGCACGTACGTGTCCTGGAAATTGCCGGCGAAAGCTTGGACTAGGTTGTCCCAGTTGGAGATCTGCCCCGGAGGCAGGTGCTCCAACCAGGCGCGAGCGGTGTCGGAGAGGAATAGGGGGAGGTTGCGGATGATGAGGTTGTCGTCGTCCGTTCCACCCAGTTGGCAGGCCAGACGGTAGTCCGCGAGCCACAGTTCCGGTCTCGTCTCCCCCGAGTACTTTGTGATAGTAGTCGGGGGTCGGAACCGGGTCGGGAACGGTGCCCGTCGGATGGCCCGGCTGAAGGCCTGCGGACCGGGTGGCTCGGGCGAGGGACTCCGATCCTCCCCGCTGTCATAGCGTCCCCCACGCCTGGGGTGGTAGCCTCGGCGCACCCTCTCGTCGAGGTGGGCCCGACGGTCGCGATGATGGTGCTCGTTGCCGAGGCGGCCCGGGGCCGCAGGCGCGGTGTTGCGCGTGCGCCCGGTGTAGACCGAGGCTTCCCGCATGAATCAGGAAGTCGCGGTGTGAGGTTCCGAGGGGTATCCCTGCCTTCGGGAGGCAGAGCTCTCGGCCCGTCAGACTGCGGCGCCTTCCAGGAGATTCTTGAGCTCCCCCTGGATTCGCCGACCCTCGGTGGTGGATGGCTCCGGCATCGCGCGGAGGAGCATCGCTGCTGCAGCCAGGTTCTGGCCGATGCCACTAGATGAGGGTGGCGGCCTGACCCTGGCGTCGTCGGCGATGCGGTGCTGGAGGCCCTGGGGCAGGTGACGTATTTCTCCGGCCGGGGGTTGGCCCGCCCATGCCTGCCCGACGTCCCGGCGGACCGGCTCAAGCGCTCCTGCTCCCTCGTCGAACCTGGCCTGCGCCCCGCGGAATTGCTCGAGCTGTGGGTCATGACCCCCCGCCTGAACGGGGACCACAGCTAGCTCCCGTGGGATGTCAACGCGGGGCACCGGCCTAGGGAGATCACCATCCTCCGGCATGCCGAGATGATTGCCTTCAGAGGGACCCCCTAGATCGACGTGGAAACATTCGCGGCTCGGGCCGCAGTCCTCGTCGTCGAGGCTGCGGCTACCGTCGGAACAGTCGGAGAGGCAGAAGTCACATGCGGCCATGAAGTCCCGCATGGCGCTGGGGTTGCCAAGTCCAGAGAAATCCCAACAGATGCTGGGGTCGTCGTCTTCCTCGGACCCAGAGGGCTCGTAGGTCGAGACGTCCGTCAACCGGTCCCAAGGCGACCGCATGCGAAACCCCAGAGGGTTTGGACTCGCCTCTACGAGAGCGTCCGCCAAAGCGAGGTCGCTAGGCGGGTTGAGGCTGAATCCAAATGACGTAGGATGGGAATCAGTCGGTACCTCTTGGTCGACGAGCGGCGACAAAGTCACGTCGGGGACTGACTGCACCGTCGTCTCAGGTACGAGGGTGACGTCCAGCAAGCCCTCCGCGAGCGCGCTGGCGTCGTCCGCTCGCTCGGGATTGGCGTGTCGCGGGGAGACGACGCTCGTCTTCGTCTCAAGCGCGAAGTCGATACCCGGTGCGCCCCTCGTTGGGGTGCCGACGCTGTCGACTCGCTCGACAGCCGACGAGGCGCTGCCTCCTGCTTGGCCTTGGTTGCCCTGCCTTCCCCTCCGCCGACGGGGAAGAAGGCGGGACGAGCTCGAAGATTGTTCTTCCGCCACGCGGGGAAGACGTCGTCGATTCCGCCGCCGGCGGGCGGGCTGTCGGCCGCCATTGCCGTTGTCGCGCGGCGGTGGAAGGAGCATCATGTCGTAGCTGCCGTCGAGGGAGATGAACTCAAGACTCCCGAAACGGAGCACCGTCCCAGGTTGGAGAGGTTGCTGGAGACTTCCCATCTGGAGCTTGACGGGAAGCTGTTCGTCAACACGCAGCAGGCCCCTACCTGGCGCGCCAACTGTCGGCGTTTCGAGACCGGGGGGTCCCTCGGGCCGACGAGTGAGTGTCGCCGTGTGCCCCAGCCCAGATGGGTCGAGCGCGAGGGCGAGCGCGAAGGGGGGACAAGCGAGGCGGCTGGAGACCGGCGTGAGAGAGGTGGGAATCCCGCGGCCTTTGTGTTTGTCCCGCACCCAGGTCGGGTGCGCTTGCAGTAGGGGGTTACAAGCGTCCACGCGGGAGAGGGAAGCGAGCGGCCCCAAGAGAGCGCCTGTCTCGTCCTCGTCCCCGCGCGGCCAACCCTCTCTAAGAGGGCCCTGGTCCTTCCTTTTATAGGCATAAGGAGAGGATCCAGGTGTACAATGGGGGTGTAGCAGAGTGCTACGTGTCTAGCGGGGGAGAGCTACCGCCCTAAGTACATGCCGATGTGGCAGCCGAAGAGATTTTGGCACCCAGCTGGTGTGATGTCGTGGCCGTCGGAGGAGCGACGGAGCCTGGCGGAGGGACAGCTGTCGGGGCGGTTGGGTCCTTGCTGACGTCCTCTTGCTTCCGTAAGGGGGCTGAGAGCCGCCGTCGTCACAGAGCATGCGGGGTGCCATCATCGCCTATCTGGCGGAGCTAGCCAGATGGGACATCGGTCTTGTTCCCTGTGGCCCGGGTCAGCTCGGGGTAGGGTGATGATGGCGCCTCTTGTTGACGTGGCTAGCCTGCGCCCTAGGTTGGGCGATGTGGAGGCTCCTCCGAAGCCGAGGTCGAGTCTGTCTTCCATGGTCGAGGCCGAGTCCGAGCCGCTCGGTCGGGCGAGGCGGAGGTCGTCGGCAGAGGCCAGGGCGGAGTCCGAGCCCTGGGGTCGGGCGAAGCGGAGTTCGTCGTCTTCTGGGGCTGAGCCCGAGTCCGAGCCCTGGGTCGGGCGGAGCGGAGTTCGCCGTCTTCCGGGGCTTAGCCCGAGTCCGAGCCCTGGGTCGGGCGGAGCGGAGTTCGCCGTCTTCCGGGGCTTAGCCCGAGTCCGAGCCCTGGGTCGGGTGGAGCGGAGTTCGCCGTCTTCCGGGGCTTAGCCCGAGTCCGAGCCCTGGGTCGGGCGGAGCGGAGTTCGCCGTCTTCCGGGGCTTAGCCCGAGTCCGAGCCCTGGGTCGGGCGGAGCGGAGTTCCCTATGGTGCCTTTGGCAGGGCCTGACTGCCTGTCAGTCTCACTCTGTCAGGTGACACTGTAGTCGGAGCGACGTAGGCGGCGCTGTCCTTCTGTCAGGCCGGTCAGTGGAGCGGCGAAGTGACGGCGGTCACTTCGGCTCTGCCGGGGGGCGCGTCAGGATAAAGGTGTCAGGCCACCTTTGCGTTAAATGCTCCTACGATTTGGTCGGTCGGTGCGGCGATTTAGTCAGGGTTGCTTCTTAGCGAAGGCAGGGCCTCGGGCGAGCCGGAGATATGTTCGCCGTCGGAGGGGGGCCTCGGGCGAGACGGTAATCCTCCGGGGTCGGCTGCCCTTGTCCGAGGCTAGGCTCGGGCGAGGCGTGATCGAGTCGCTCGAATGGACTGATCCCTGACTTAATCGTACCCATCAGGCCTTAGCAGCTTTATGCTGATGGGGGTTACCAGCTGAGAATTAGGAGTCTTGAGGGTACCCCTAATTATGGTCCCCGACAGATATCAAAGAGAAACTCAGGCCTCTAACGCACGGGCACTCACCTAATAGTGTATTATATAAAATTTAACAAGAAGATTTAATGACAAAAATTCAAAATCAATAAATATAAAATAAACATAAGCATAACTATCTATAAAATAAACATAAGCATAACTATCTATTTCATCTAGTTTTTTCCATAATACGATCAAGATACTCTTGTATATTTTCAGGACTGTTAAATCGATGTGTTCCTCTCGTATGTCAACAGATCAATAAATAAATTCCTACGCAGAGTCGCACCATCATGTAAAGAAATGTTATAAGTAATATTATCCTTAACTACAAATTACATATATGCTATTATTCTCACCATACTAAGTTGCGCTTTTAAACCACTGTCCCACCACTCCATAATAATGTGCAGAGCAAAATGACCAGTATTAAGACTGAAAAAGTTACCAACTTTGTTATATTATGAAATTATAAACATAACATCTATATATATGACATAATAATTTTAAGTAATTACCCTTTTAAGTCGATTGGAGCATTAGGTCGAATTAAATGTCGCCACATATAAATGTCATGTGACCATCCAATACGTTTGACACCGTATACAACCTTATATTTCTTCGAAATAAGAAGAATAGCTTCCCAAAATCTTTTTAGTGGTATATCTTTGCACCATTCTGGAGTAGGTGTGAAATTAAACACAGACACAAATTTGTCTGCATGATTAATAACGAAAAGTACATAGCCTGTAGAGTATCTCCATGGCATAAGAACCTGCAAACCATGAGACATTAGAATTATATGTTTGCACAATTTATTTAATTATATAGATCAAAGGAATTCTGACTTATAAATTTGCAAAGTGTGATGTAATAATTCATTTGAGGCCAATTCTGACTTACAACACATCAGCGATGGAGTTCTCACAAAGCGCGCCCGGGGCAAGCTCCACCGGCTGCAGCAGCTCCGGGTCTAGCGCTGCCGCGTCCCTCCTCGTCGGTCCCTGAAAAGGGGTGGAGGACATCAGACAACACGACGACGACCCCATGCGCACGGGAGGATGCTGTCGGCGGTGGAGGCTCGACCACGACAAAAAAATATTTCACATAAGAGTAGACCTAGAAACATCATTCATTCAATCAGTCAAATGGAGAGCAGCGGTTGTTTTACAATGTACAAATAACATGAGACAGCAGGCTCCACTACAGCTAGCTACACATCACCATCCCTTGTAATCTTAGCAAACAAACGAACAAATCAACCAGCGTATCGGATTACCACTACTAATCAAACTCTAGCTAACGTGCTAGATTTACTAATCAAGTAGCATACAAATTCACATGGTATTTAAGTCAAGGAAAGATTCTACAAGGTGATCAGTTTTTGTAACCCCTTGATATGATAATATTGGGAAAACACTATACAAAGTCTGATAGATTTAGTTTCTCAACAGTGGCATGTGCATTTGCTTAAGACAAAGAATAGTCTCATATATGTTACTCAGTTTAAATGCTGACCTGCTAAATAAGACAGAGTCACAGACTTTAAGCCGTTTCGCACCCACAAAAAGACTCCATCCAATTGTTAGAAGATGTCAGCTTGGCTTGCCTACAAGGAACATCATGGCAAGAAAAATTTAGACAATATGTTTAACTATTTGGTTATATTGATTTTTACAAAATACTATTCAGTAAATGGTGAGCACCTTGTCCATCATATTCCAATGGCCAACTCTAGGCAAGTAGTACGTCATTCTCTCTGCCAGTTTTATTATACTTGAGCTTCATCATAAGTAAAATATAAAAGACTAAATATGTTGCAAGAAAATACGTGTCGGCGTTTCGACCCCGGGGGGTCCCAGGACCGACGAGTAAATTGTCGCTGCGTGTCCCAACCCAGATGAGTCGGCGCGAGATGGAACACAAGGGGGAAAAAGGGGAACCGCGGCTCGTGTTATCCTGCGCCCAGGGCGGATGCGCTTGCAGTAGGGGGTTACAAGCGTTCGCGAGGGAGAGAGAGAGAGAGCCTGTCCGTCAGCCCGTCCTCCCGCGCGGCCACCTTCTCGTACAAGGGCACTGGACCTTCCTTTTATAGATGTAAGGAGAGGGCCCATGTGTACAATGGGGGGTGTAGCAATGTGCTAACGTGTCCGGTAGAGAGGAGCCAGAGCCATATGTACATGCCGACGTGGTTGTCGGAGAGGTGTTAGTGCCCTGTTCATGTGATGTCGTGGCCATCGGAGGAGCGTTTGAGCCCTGTAGAAGCACAGCTATCGGGGCTGTCGGGTCCTTGCTGATGTCTCCTTGCTTCCGTAGGGGGCTGAGAACCACCGTCGTCATGGGAGCACGCAGGGTGCCATCATTACTTGTTTACCGGGGCGAGCCAGATGGGACGCCGGTCTTGTTCCCCGTAGCCTGAGCTAGCTAGGGGTAGGGTAATGATGTACCCCCTTGTAGTGTGGTCGGTCCGAGCCCAAGGTCGGGCAAGGCGGTGACTCCTCCGAGATCGAGGCTGAGTCCGAGCCCTGGGGTCGGGCGAGGCGGAGACCGTCTTCCGAGGTCGAGGTTGAGTCCGAGCCCTAGGGTCGGGCGAGGCAGAGACCGTCTTCCGGGGTCGAGGTTGAGTCCGAGCCCTGGGGTCGGGCGAGGCGGAGACCGTCTTTCGAGGTCAAGGCGGGGGCCGAGCCCTGGGGTCGGGCGAGGCGGAGACCGTCTTCTGAGGTCGAGGCGGGGGCCGAGCCCTGGGGTCGGGCAAGGCAAAGCTTCCTATGGCGCCTGAGGCTGGACTTGGCTGCTGTCAGCCTCACCCTGGCGGGTGGCACAGCAGTCGGAGCAGGGCAGGCGACGCTGTTTTCCTGTCAGGTCAGTCAGTGGAGGGGCGAAATGACTGCGGTCACTTTGGCCCTGTCGACTGAGGAACGCGCGTCAGGATAAGGTGTCAGGTGATCCTTGCATTGAATGCTCCTGCGATATGGTTGGTTGGCGTGGCGATCCGACCAAGGTTGCTTCACTGCGAAGCCTGCCCGAGCTGGGCCTCGGACGAGTCGAAGGTGCGCCCGTTGCTTGAGGAGGCCCTTGGGCGGGGCGTGAATCCACCTGGGTCTACTGTTCTTGCCCGAGGCTGGGCTCGGGCGAGGCGAGATCGTGTCCCTTGAGTGGACGGAGCCTTGACCTGTATTGCGCCCATCCGGCCTTTGCAGCTTGTGCTGATGGTGGTTACCAGCCGAGTTTAGGAGTCTTGGGGGTACCCCTAATTATGGTCCCCGACAGTAGCCCCCGAGCCTCAAAGGGAGTGTTGGTACTCGCTTGGAAGCTTTATCACACTTTTTTGCAAGGGGACCGGCCTTTCTCGGTTACATTCTGTTTCGGTGGGTGCGCGCGAGCGCACCCGCCGGGTGTAGCCCCTGAGGCTTCGGAGGAGTGGTTTGACTCCTCTGAGGTCTTAGTGCCTTTTGTGATGCCTCGGCCGGTCTGGTTGTTCCCTCATGCGATCTGACCATAGCCCGGGTGCATGGTCAGGTTCCGAGTTCTCGGGCTGGTATGTTGACGCTGTCAACGGTTTGGCCGAAGCCGGGTTTGCGAGAGCAGCCCCCGAGCGTCTGCACAGAGCGAGAGGACGGTCAAGGACTGACTCGGCTTTTATCATACGCCCCTTCGTCGCCTTTCCGCAAGGAGGAGGGGGGAAAGCGCCATGTTGCCCTCGGAGGGCGCCGAACATGGTGTCTCCAGTGAGTTGCTAACGGGTGATCCGAGTGGACGCCCGTGCCCCGTTCGATAAGGGTCGGCTAGTGGCCCAGAGGCGCGTTCCAAAAGTACCTGCAGGTGATTTGCCAGACCCGGTCCCGTTTGATGGGGTCCGAGGGCTCGATGCCTCCCTCTGATGGGATTCCGTTATAGAATCACTCCTGCTGGTCTCGGAAATGTCCTAGGGTACCTCGGGAGCGTAGCCCGAGCCTCGGCCATGTATCGGACGTACCCAGAGTCATCCCTCGCTCTGCGTGTTCTGAGGCGGCTGTCAAACCCTTCGGGGGGCCAGCCTTCGAACCCCTGATTAGTAGTGGGCGCGGAGCCCGAGTGGCCTGAGGCGGCTGTCGAACCCTTCCGAGGGGCTAGCCTTCGAACCTCTGATCAGTAATGAGCCTGAAGCTCGGGTGCTCTGGGGCGGCTGTCGAACCCTTCCGAGGGGCCAGCCTTCAAACCCCTGATCAGTAGGAGGGCTCAGGGCCCGCTCCCTTCACGGAGAAGGATCCCTTTCGGAGTATCCCCTTTCCCGGTCCCTGTAGCAAGAGAGAGAAAGGGGAAGAGGAAAAGGATACGAAATTAAACGATGTGGCACACCTTTTTTGACACGGTCATTATGGCGGAGGTGAAGCGTCGCCCGCTTCGCCTGCCAAAGGTGTCGCCTGCCCTACCGCAGAGTTAATGCGACGGGACGAGTGGTTCGCGGGGCAGCCGTTGCGCGAGCCGTTCGAGGGACGGAGCACGGGCGCGTCGTCTTCACGTCGTGGGAGAGGGCTCCCGTGCTGCTCCAGGAGGGGACGTGAGCCTGCAGATGATTTGACTGCTGCCTCTGCCCGCCTGTTGCCGCCATTACTGCTGGCCCACTTTTGGCCATATTGACCATCGTGCCTTCTCCCGCGGCGGACTGACCCGTGACCGATGCGCTTGGTTGGCACTGTTGGGCTATGTGCAGGGTTGCCTCGAGTCACGGCACCGGTTCCGCAGTCGAGAAGGCACGGTACTGGCGCAAGTTGCGGTGCAGTTTTTTGCACGTAGTAACCGGCGCGCCGGTTACATGACGTGTGGGCCTAGGCCTCCACGCTGGATGCGTCAAAGTCGAAAGGGTGCCTCCCCGTGGTGCAGTTGCATGCCGCCTGCATGGCGGTCCGCCCTTTCACCCGCTGGTTTAGGCGAAGATGGAGGAGTGCTTGTAATCGCTGGGCGGTTACATGCTCCGCGCGCGGCGGTTTGGCTTCTTCTGTCCTGGGGTCAGCTTGCATGACGTGTGGGAACCAGCCCCCGTGTCGTAGGGGGAGGACCCTGGAGCGCGTTGGTGAAGACTTAGTCCACGACGCCTGAGAACGCGGGTGGGGAGAGTCGCCTTTAAAAAGGGATCGACCCCCTGGGTGGTAGCCACGCCTTCGCACTCCCCTCATGCATTGCGCCCTTCCACCTTCCGAGCCCCCGGATGGGGAGCCCGCATTGCTTTCGTCTTGCTGCTGTTGGAGGAGCGCAACTTCGCGGAGGTTGGCACCTTTCAGCCATCGCTCGGCTTTAAGGATTTTCATCAGACATCCCGGCTGCATCCCCTCACCAATGGTCACCCAGGACGGTGACCACCAGTTCGATGGTGGGGGGAAGCAAGCCGGGCTGCGGCCTCTGCCCCGCCCTCAGCTTCAAGGATCTTCATCATCCTTGCTGGGGCGGGGGGCGAGCCGGAGCCCGCCTTCACGTGGGCTGGCGTCTCGCCTCTTCCTCCGACATCTGGGGGTGGAAACCATCCTCCAGCTCTGCGGAGGAGGCGTCCTCCAGCCATGCGGGGGGAAGGCGAACTGCTGCTGCCCGGCCAGGGTGCAGCATTCCGTCCTCTGTTTGGGCGACTGTGGCCGGCCGTACCGGAGGGTCTCACAACACGTCGTACGCCACGAGGGCGGTACTCGTGTTCTGGGACGGTCCTGTTCTCGTTTTCATGGCGAGAACGGAGGTGAGGACCTGCCGGTGCGCTTTGGGGCGGCCGGCGCTCGCTGGTGCGGTGTTGGTGGGTAGGTGGACGCCGCCGTCGGTGCTGAGGTGGTGGCAGCTGGAGAAAGCTTCTCCGCCGACGAGACCGTCAGCGCCACCCGCGGACCGACCTCCAGCTCTTTGGCTTTAATATCTGGTTCTCGTCCTCCGCGAGGGGATGCGAACGAGAGCCTTCCAGCGGTAGTGTCCGCCCTGGGACCATCGCTGCTGCTGCAGAGGTCGCCGGTGAGTCACCTGGAGCTTGTCGTCCCGCAGGCCCTCCGATGTGGAGGTTGTTCATACCCGCGGGAGTGGAACCAGAGTTCCGTTTGTGATGGCATCTTGAGTGCCGGTGTCTGTTCATTGTGGCTGTCGGGGCCTGAACATCTAGGTATTTGAGGGCAATAACGTGTTTCTTCCTTATTTCGAGCACCAGGACTCGCCTGTCGGCTAGCTGAACCGCTTAACCAAGTGTGAGTTGCCCTGTGCGGAAGGTGACGAGTGTGGTATCCGTATCCCGGAGGCGTAGGAGTCCCTCGACTCGGTCGGCCTTGCCGCCCGAGGCTTCTCTTGCTCAGTTAAAGAAACCCTCGGCCGCTCTGCGATGAGCCGGAGCCGGAGGCAGCGGTGTCAGCGTGGACGGAGGCGGAGTCGGCTCGAGAAGAGGCTTCATCGACCCAGGAGCAGGGGACTTCCCAGGTCGGGGAGGCGTAGCAGCGGCGGCTGGAACCTGGCCAGGTCGTCCACTGGCGGGACCAACCCCGGAGTCGGGTTGCCGAGGCCATGAGCTGGGCTGATGTCCTCGGGGGACAGCTGGCTGAGGCTACGGAGCGGCCGGTCAAGCCGTCTGCTTGGGCTGGGTTCCTGGAGGAGACACTAGCGGCGACGACCCAGGCGCGGTACTGACATCTTCCTTCGAGGTGGAGATCCTTCGCCCGTGTCGCCGTCCGAGGCCGGGCCAGATTCCGCCGAAGGTGGAGATGATGCCGAGGGTGCTGCCGCTCCCCCTATTGATGTCTGAACCTGCAGGAACAGTTTGTCTGTAGTGTGCGTATGTTTTTTGCGGCCGCCGAGGCCCAAACATGTCATCGTCGTGTTATAAAGCTGCGTTTCTTTTCCCCTTGTTTCGAGTATCAGGACTTATTTGTCGGTAGCAGAATCGCTCATCCGAGCGAGAGTTACTTATCGCGGAAGGTGATGAGTGAGGTATCCGTATCCCGGAGGCGTAGGAGTCCCTCGGCTCGGTCGGCCTCGCCGCTTATGTGTACTCTTACTCGTCCGTAGGATTCTGTTATCAATATAGTCGAGAAGGCACGAAAAATCGTTTTTGGCAGAAAAGTTTTCGAGCGTTAAGACTTGTTCGGTCAGCAGAATCGCTTATCCGAGTGTGAGTTACTTATCGCAGAAGGTGATGAGTGAGGTATCCGTATCCCGGAGGCGTAGGAGTCCCTCGGCTCGGTCGGCCTTGCCTCTTACGTGTACTCCGTCGTTTTCAGGATTCCACTATCAAAGTAGTCGAAAAGCGCGAAAGATGTTCCAGCAGGAAGACTTTTTCCGGGGAAAATTTTGACGCAGAGGGGGTTCCCCCCTTCTAGCCCCCGAGGGAGGGTCGGGCTTTGCCGAGGCAAGGCTGACCCTTCCTTCACGGTTAGACTCTATTTGTGTATGTAAAGAGAACGAGGCACATGAACAACTTGAAAACATCTTAAGGGTAAAAGCGACGTAGCTGTCGGATGTTCCAAGCGTTGCTGTAGACCTCGCCTTGGCTGTTGGCCAGCTTGTATGTTCCGGGCTTCAAAATCTTGGCGATGATTGTCGGGGACCATAATTAGGGGTACCCTCAAGACTCCTAATTCTCAGCTGGTAACCCCCATCAGCATAAAGCTGCAAAGGCCTGATGGGTGCGATTAAGTCAGGGATAAGTCCGTACGAGAGACTCGATCATGCCTCGCCCGAGCCTGGCCTCGGACAAGGGCAGCCGACCCCGAGGGATTTCCGTCTCGCCCGAAGCCCCCCTCCAACGGCGGACACATCTCCGGCTCGCCCGAGGCCTTGCCTTCGCTAAGAAGCAACCCTGACTAAACCGCCTCACCGACCGACCGAATTGCAGGAGCATTTAACGCAAAGATGGCCTGACACCTTTATCCTGACGCACGCCGCCCGGCAGAGCCGAAGTGACCGTCGTCACTTCGCCGCTCCACTGACCGGCCTGACAAAAGGACAGCGCCGCCTGCGCCACTCCGACTGCAGTGCCACTTGACAGAGTGAGACTGACAGGCAGTCAGGTCCTGTCAAAGGCACCATAGGAAGCTCCGCTCCGCCCGACCCCAGGGCTCGGACTTGGGCTAAGTCCCGGAAGGCGGCGAACTCCGCTCCGCCCGACCCCAGGGCTCGGACTCGGGCTAAGTCCCGGAAGACGGTGAACTCCGCTCCGCCCGAACCCAGGGCTCGGACTCGGGCTAAGTCCCGGAAGACGGCGAACTCCGCTCCGCCCGACCCTAGGGCTCGGACTCGGGCTAAGTCCCGGAAGACGGCGAACTCCGCTCCGCCCGACCCCAGGGCTCGGACTCGGGCTAAGTCCCGGAAGACGGCGAACTCCGCTCCGCCCGACCCAGGGCTCGGACTCGGGCTAAGTCCCGGAAGACGGCGAACTCCGCTCCGCCCGACCCCAGGGCTCGGACTCGGGCTCAGCCCCAGAAGACGACGAACTCCTCTTCGCCCGACCCCAGGGCTCGGACTCCGCCCTGGCCTCCGCCGAACGACCTCTGCCTCGCCCGACCCAGGGGCTCGGACTCGGCCTCGGCCACGGAAGACAGACTCGACCTCGGCTTCGGAGGAGCCTCCACGTCGCCCAACCTAGGGAGCAGGCCAGCCACGTCGACAGGAAGCACCATCATCACCCTACCCCGAGCCGTCTCGGGCCGCAGGGAACAAGACCGGTGTCCCATCTGGCTAGCTCCGCCAGATAGGCAATGATGGTGCCCCGCAAGCCCTGTGACGACGGCGGCTCTCAGCTCTCTTACGGAAGCAGGAGGACGTCAGCAAGGACGCAACCGCTCCGACAGCTGTCCCTCCGCCAGGCTCCGTCGCTCCTTCGACAGCCACGACATCACACCAGCTAGGTGCCAAGATCTCTCCGGCTGCCACATCGGCATGTACTTAGGGCGCTAGCTCTCCCCTGCTAGACACGTAGCACTCTGCTACACCCCCATTGTACACCTGGATCCTCTCCTTGTGCCTATAAAAGGAAGGACCAGGGCCCTCTTAGAGAGGGTTGGCCGCGCGGGGACGAGGACGAGACAGGCGCTCTCTTGGGGCCGCTCGCTTCCCTCACCCGCGTGGACGCTTGTAACCCCCTACTGCAAGCGCACCCGACCTGGGCGCGGGACGAACACGAAGGCCGCGGGATTTCCACCTCTCTCACGCCCGTCTCCGGCCACCTCGCTTCCCCCCTTCGTGCTCGCCCACGCGCTCGACCCATCTGGGCTGGGGCACGCGGCACATTCACTCGTCGGCTTAGGGACCCCCCGGTCTCGAAACGCCGACAGTTGGCGCGCCAGGTAGGGGCCTGCTGCGTGTTGACGAACAGCTTCCTGTCAAGCTCCAGATGGGCAGTCTCCAGCAACCCCTCCGACCCGGGACGGTGCTCCGTTTCGGGAGCCTTGAGTTCATGTCCTTCGACGGCAGCTACGACATGATACTCCTTCCACCGCCGCGCGACAACGACAATGGCAGCCGACAGCCCGCCCGCCGGCGGCGGAATCGACGACATCTTCCTCGCGTGGTGGAAGAACAACATTCGAGCTCGCCCCGTCCTCTCCCCTGCCAACGGAGGAGGAGGCGGGGCAACCAAGGCCAAGCAGGAGGCCGCGCCTCGTTGGCTGTCGAGCGAGTCGACATCCCCGGCGCCCCAACGGGGGGCGCGTCGGGCGTCGACCTCGCGTTTGAGACGAAGGCGAGCGCCGTCTCCCCGCGACACGCCAATCCTGAGCAAGTGGACGACGCCAGCGCGCTCGCGTAGAGCTTGCAGGACGTCGCCCTCGTACCTGAGACGACGGTGCAATCAGTTCCCGACGTGACTATGTCGCTGCTCGTCGACCAAAAGGTACCGACCGATTCCCATCCCACGTCATTTCGACTCAGCCTCAACCCGCCTAGCGACCTTGCTTTGGCGGGCGCTCTCGTAGAGGCGAGTGCAACCCCTCTGGGGTTTCGCATGCGGTCGCCTTGGGACCGGCTGACGGACGTCTCGACCTACGGACCCTCTGGGTCCGAGGAAGATGACGATCCCAGCATCTGTTGGAATTTCTCTGGATTTGGCAACCCCAGTGCCATGCGGGACTTCATGGCCGCATGTGACTACTGCCTCTCCGACTGTTCCGACTGTAGCCGCAGCCTCGACGACGAGGACTGCGGCCCAAGCCGCGAATGTTTCCACGTCGAGCTAGGGGATCCCTCCGAAGGCAATCATCTCGGTATGCCGGGGGACGGTGATCTCCCTAGGCCGGTGCCTCGCGCTGACATCCCGCGGGAGCTAGCTGTGGTCCCCGTTCCGGCGGGGGGTCACGACCCACAGCTCGAGCAAGTCCGCGGGGCGCAGACCAGGCTCGACGAGGGAGCAGGAGCGCTTGAGCCGATCCGCCGGGACGTCGGGCAGGTATGGGCGGGCCACCCCGGCCGGAGAAATACGTCACCTGCCCCAGGGTCTCCAGCACCGCGTCGCCAACGACGTCAGGGTCAGGCCGCCACCCGCATCCAGTGGGGTCGGTCAGAACCTGGCTGCCGCAGCGATGCTTCTCCGCGCGATGCCGGAGCCATCAACCACCGAGGGTCGGCGAATCCAGGGAGAGCTCAAGAATCTCCTGGAAGGCGCTGCGGTCCGACGGGCCGAGAGCTTTGCCTCCCGAAGGCAGGGATACCCCTCGGAACCTCATGCCGCGACTTCCCGATTCATGCGGGAAGCCTCGGTCTACACCGGGCGCACGCGCAACACCGCGCCTGCGGCCCCGGGCCACCTCGGCAACGAGCACCGTCATCGCGACCGTCGGGCCCACCTCGACGAGAGGGTGCGCCGAGGTTACCACCCCAGGCGTGGGGGACGCTACGACAGCGGGGAGGATCGGAGTCCCTCGCCCGAACCACCCGGTCCGCAGGCCTTCCATCGGGCCATCCGACGGGCACCGTTCCCGACCCGGTTCCGACCCCCGACTACTATCACAAAGTACTCGGGGGAAACGAGACCGGAACTGTGGCTCGCGGACTACCGCCTGGCCTGCCAACTAGGTGGAACTGACGACGACAACCTCATCATCCGCAACCTCCCCCTGTTTCTCTCCGACACCGCTCGCGCCTGGTTGGAGCACCTGCCTCCGGGGCAGATCTCCAACTGGGATGACCTGGTCCAAGCCTTCGCCGGCAATTTCCAGGGCACATACGCGCGCCCCGGAAATTCCTGGGACCTCCGAAGCTGCCGGCAGCAGCCGGGAGAGTCTCTCCGGGACTACATCCGGCGATTCTCGAAGCAGCGCACCGAGCTGCCCAACATCACCGACTCGGATGTCATCGGCGCGTTCCTTGCCGGCACCACCTGCCGCGACCTGGTGAGTAAGTTGGGTCGCAAGACCCCCACCAGGGCGAGCGAGCTGATGGACATCGCCACCAAGTTCGCCTCTGGCCAGGAGGCGGTCGAGGCTATCTTCCGAAAGGACAAGCAGCCCCAGGGCCGCCCATCGGAAGATGCTCCCGAGGCGTCTACTCCGCGCGGCGCCAAGAAGAAAGGCAAGAAGAAGTCGCAAGCGAAACGCGACGCCGCCGACGCGGACCTTGTCACCGCCGCCGAGTACAAGAACCCTCGGAAGCCCCCCGGAGGTGCCAACCTCTTCGACAAGATGCTCAAGGAGTCGTTCCCCTACCATCAGGGGCCCGCCAAGCACACCCTTGAGGAGTGCGTCATGCTTCGGCGCCACTTCCACAGGGCCGGGCCACCCGCGGAGGGTGGCGGGGCCCGCGACGACGACAAGAAGGAAGATCGCCAAGCGGGAGAGTTCCCCGAGGTCCGCGACTGCTTCATGATCTACGGTGGGCATGCGGCGAATGCCTCGGCTCGACATCGCAAGCAAGAGCGCCGGGAGGTCTGCTCGGTGAAGGTGGCGGTGCCAGTCTACCTAGACTGGTCCGACAAGCCCATCACCTTCGACCAAGCTGACCACCCCGACCACGTGCCGAGCCCAGGGAAATACCCACTCGTCGTCGACCCCATCGTCGGTGACGTCAGGCTCACCAAGGTCCTGATGGACGGGGGCAGCTGCCTCAACATCATCTATGCCGAGACCCTAAAGCTCCTGCGCGTCGATCTGTCCTCCGTCGGAGCAGGCGCTGCGTCCTTCCACGGGATCATTCCCGGGAAGCGCGTCCAGCCCCTCGGATGACTCGACCTTCCCGTCTGCTTCGGAACGCCCTCTAACTTCCGAAGGGAGACTCTGACGTTCGAGGTGGTCGGGTTCCGAGGAACCTACCACGTGGTACTGGGGAGGCCATGCTACGCGAAGTTTATGGCCGTCCCCAACTACACCTACCTGAAGCTCAAGATGCCGGGCCCCAACGGGGTCATCACCGTCGGCCCCACGTACAAACACGCGTTCGAATGCGACGTGGAGTGCGTGGAGTACGCCGAGGCCCTCGCCGAGTCCGAGGCCCTCATCGCCGACCTGGAAAGCCTCTCCAAAGAGGTGCCAGACGTGAAGCGCCATGCCAGCAACTTCGAGCCAGTGGAGACGGTCAAGGCCGTCCCTCTCGACCCCAGTGGCGACACCTCCAAGCAGATCCGGATCGGTTCCGGGCTCGACCCCAAATAGGAAGCAGTGCTCGTCGACTTTCTCCGCGCAAACGCCGACGTCTTTGCGTGGAGTCCCTCGGACATGCCCGGCATACCGAGGGATGTCGCCGAGCACTCGCTGGATATTCGGGCCGGAGCCCGACCCGTCAAGCAGCCTCTGCGCCGATTCGACAAGGAGAAGCGCAGAGTGATAGGCGAGGAGATCCACAAGCTAATGGCAGCAGGGTTCATCAAAGAGGGTATCACCAAATCAGGATGAAAGAGTCCGACCAGCTCGCGACTTCTTTCATCACGCCCTTCGGCATGTACTGCTATGTCACCATGCCGTTCGGCTTGAGGAATGCGGGCGCGACGTATCAGCGGTGCATGAACCATGTGTTCGGCGAACACATTGGTCGCACGGTCGAGGCCTACGTCGATGACATCGTAGTCAAGACAAGGAAGGCTTCCGACCTCCTCTCCGACCTTGAAGTGACATTCCGATGTCTCAAGGCGAAAGGCGTCAAGCTCAATCCCGAGAAGTGTGTCTTCGGGGTGCCCCGGGGCATGCTCTTGGGGTTCATCGTCTCCGAGCGGGGCATTGAAGCCAACCCGGAGAAGATCGCAGCCATCACCAGCATGGGGCCCATCAAGGACTTAAAAGGCGTACATAGGGTCATGGGATGTCTCGCGGCCCTGAGCCGCTTCATCTCACGCCTCGGCGAAAGAGGTCTGCCTCTGTACCGCCTCTTAAGGAAGGCCGAGTGTTTTGCTTGGACCCCTGAGGCCGAGGAAGCTCTCGGGAACCTGAAGGCGCTACTCACAAAGGCGCCTATCTTGGTGCCTCCAGCTGATGGAGAAGCCCTCTTGGTCTACGTCGCCGCGACCACTCGGTGGTTAGCGCCGCGATTGTGGTCGAGAGGCAAGAAGAGGGGCATGCATTGCCCATTCAGAGGCCATTTTACTTCGTCAGCGAGGTACTCTCCGAGACCAAGATCCGCTACCCACAAGTTCAGAAGTTGCTGTATGCAGTGATCCTGACGAGGCGGAAGTTGCGACACTACTTCGAGTCTCATCCGGTAACTGTGGTGTCATCCTTCCCCCTGGGGGAGATCATCCAGTGCCGAGAGGCCTCGGGCAGGATTGCAAAGTGGGCGGTGGAAATTATGGGCGAGACAATCTTGTTCGCCCCTCGGAAGGCCATCAAGTCCCAGGTATTGGCGGACTTCGTAGCCGAATGGGTCGACACCCAGCTACCAACGGCTCCGATCCAACCGGAGCTCTGGACCATGTTTTTCGACGGGTCGCTGATGAAGACGGGAGCCGGCGCGGGCCTACTCTTCATCTCGCCCCTCGGGAAACACCTACGCTATGTGCTACGCCTCCATTTCCCGGCGTCCAACAATGTGGCTGAGTACGAGGCTCTGGTCAACGGGTTGCGGATCGCCATCGAGCTAGGGGTCCGACGCCTCGACGCCCGCGGTGACTCGCAGCTCATCATCGACCAAGTCATGAAGAACTCCCACTGCCGCGACCCGAAGATCGAGGCCTACTGCGATGAGGTTCGGCACCTGGAAGACAAGTTCTACGGGCTCGAGCTTAACCACATCGCTCGGCGCTACAACGAGACTGCGGACGAGCTGGCAAAAATAGCCTCGGGGCGAACAACGGTTCCCCCGGACGTCTTCTCCCGGGATCTGCATCAACCCTCCGTCAAGATCGACGACTCGCCCGAGCCTGAGGCGCCCTCGGTCCAGCCCAAGGTACCCTCGGCACAGCCCGAGGCACCCTCAGCTCGGCCCGAGGCGCCCTCGGTTCAGCCCGAGGTACCCTCGGCCTCCGAGGGCGAGGCGCTACGCATCGAGGAGGAGCGGAGCGGGGCCACGCCTGATCGAAATTGGCAGACCCCGTACCTGCAATATCTTCGCCAAGGAGAGCTACCCCTCGACCGAGCCGAGGCTCGGCGGGTAGCGCGACGCGCCAAGTCGTTCGTCTTGCTGGGCGATGAGAAGGAGCTCTACCACCGCAGCCCCTCGGGCATCCTCCAGCGATGCATCTCCATCGCCGAAGGTCAGGAACTCCTGCAAGAAATACACTCGGGGGCTTGCGGCCATCACGCGGCGCCTCGAGCCCTTGTCGGGAATGCTTTCCGGCAAGGCTTCTACTGGCCAACGGCGGTGGCTGACGCCACTAGAATTGTCCGCACCTGCGAAGGGTGCCAATTCTATGCGAAGCAGACCCATCTGCCCGCTTAGGCTCTACAGACGATACCCATCACCTGGCCCTTTGCCGTGTGGGGTCTGGACCTCGTCGGCCCCTTGCAGAAGGCGCCCGGGGGCTACACGCACCTGCTGGTCGCCATCGACAAATTCTCCAAGTGGGTCGAGGTCCGACCTCTGAACAGCATCAGGTCCGAGCAGGCGGTGACATTCTTCACCAACATCATCCATCGCTTCGGGGTCCCGAACTCCATCATCACCGACAACGGGACCCAGTTCACCGGCAGAAAATTCTTGGATTTTTGCGAGGATCACCACATCCGGGTGGACTGGGCCGCCGTGGCTCATCCCATGTCGAATGGGCAAGTAGAGCATGCCAACGGCATGATTCTACAAGGGCTCAAGCCTCGGATTTACAACGACCTCAACAAGTTCGGCAAGCGATGGATGAAGGAACTCCCCTCGGTGGTCTGGATCCTGAGGACAACGCCGAGCCGAGCCACGGGTTTTACGCCATTCTTCCTGGTCTACGGGGCCGAGGCCGTCTTGCCCACTGACCTGGAATACGGCTCCCCGAGGACGAGGGCCTACAACGATCAAAGCAACCAAGCTAGCCGAGAAGATTCGCTGGACCAGCTGGAAGAGGCTCGGGACAAGGCCTTACTACACTCGGCGCGGTACCAGCAGTCCCTGCGACGCTACCACGCCCGAGGGGTCCGGCCCCAAGACCTCCAGGTGGGCGACCTGGTGCTTCGGCTGTGGCAAGATGCCCGAGGGAGGCACAAGCTCACGCCCCCCTGGGAGGGGCCATTCGTCATCGCCAAAGTTCTGAAGCCCGGAACGTACAAGCTGGCCAACAGTCAAGGCGAGGTCTACGGCAACGCTTGGAATATCCAACAGCTACGTCGCTTCTACCCTTAAGATATTTTCAAGTTGTTCATATACCTCGCACCCACGCAAAGTTTAGTCATCAAGGAAGGGTCGGCCTCGCCTCGGCAAAGCCCGACCCTCCCTCGGGGGCTAAAAGGGGGGGAACCCCCTCTGCGTTGAAATTTTCCTCGAAAAAAGATCTCTTTTGCCAGAATCTTTCGTGCTTTTTGACTACTTCGAAAAGTGGATCCTGAAAACGACGGAGTACACGTAAGCAGCCAAGGCTGACCGAGCCGAGGGACTCCTACGCCTCTGGGATACGGATACCTCACTCATCACCTTCTGCAATAAGTAACTCGCGTTCGGATGAAGCGATTCCGCGGACCGAACAAGTCTTCACATTCGGAAGCTCTTCTGCCAAAGCGATCCTTCGAGCCTTCTCGACTGAGTCGGTGACAGGGCCTCATGGACGGGTGAAAGTACGCGTAAGCGGCAAGGCCGACCGAGCCGAGGGACTCCCACGCCTCCGGGATACGGATACCTCACTCATCACCTTCCGCGAGAAGCAACTCTCGCTCGCACAAACATCCCTGTTACCGACGAAAGAGTCCAGATACTCGAAACAAGAGGGAAAGAGACGCAGCTTTACAACACAGCGAGGGTGTGTGTTCTGGCCTCGGCGGCCGCAGAAGGCACACGCTACAAGACAATCTGATCCTGCAGGCTCGGGTCTTGACGCTGGAAGGGGGCAGCAGCACCCTCGGCATCGACGACAACTTCGGCGAGGTTCGACCTAGCCTCGGACGGCGACGCGGTCCGAAGACCTCCACTCCGAAGGACGATGTCATCACCACGCCCGGGCCATCGCCGCCAGGGTCTTCTTCGGGAATCCGGCCCGAGCAGGCGGCTCGGCCGGTCACCTCTGGGGCCTCGGCCAACCATCTTCCAAGGGCGCCAGCCCGACCCGAGGCCTCGGCTGGTCAACTCCGGCGTCGGTCCCGCTAACGGACAACCCGGCTAGGCTCCGGCCAACCAGGTTTTCATTTTCGAGCCAACTCCGCCTCTGTTCATGCTGATATCGCTACCCCTGGCCTCGGCTCGTCGAAGAGCGGCCAAGGGGTCCCTTTAACTAAGCTAGAGGAGCCTCAGACAACAAGGCCGACCGAGCCGAGGGACTCCTACGCCTCCGGGATACGGATACCTCACTCGTCACCTTGACACGGGGCGACTCATGCTTGGTGAAGCGGTTCAGATAATCGACAGGCGAGTCTTAGTGCTCGAAAATGAGGAAAAAACACGGCTCCGTGCCAAAATTACATACATGTTCAGGCCTCGACAGCCACAATGAACAAAAAACCCTGGCATTCAAAGTGCCGTTACAAACGGAACTCCGGTTCCCCTCCGCAGGTACGAACAACCCCACTCCATGGGGGAAGGCCTGCGGAGCAACGGAAGACCGACGAACGGCGCGCCGTCACCTGCTCCAGCAGCGGCGACGACGACGACTTCTGCTCCGGGGGGCCGAACAGCGGCAGCACTGACCTCAGGGCGGATGCTGCTGCCAGGAGGCCCCCGCCCATGCCAAAACTCGTAAGGCAAGGACGGGCAGAAGGCCGTAGAGTTGGAGGTCGGTCCGTGGCCAGCCTTGGCTATCTCGCCGGCGGAAGAACCTCTTCAAGCTGCCGTGGCAGACGCCGGCGCCGCGAGCGGCTCCGAAGCCACTCGCGTCCGAGAGCCAGGCACGGTGCAGCTGCCGGCGCCACGGACGACAACCGCCCTTCCCTCCGATCATTGAGTGAAGGAGCGGGCTGCCGCCCGCGCGGGGGCCGACCCAACTCGGCACTCTCCCCTCCCCAGCCCTGGTGATGAAAATCCTTGAGGCTGAGGGAGGGGCAGAGGCCGCAGCCCGGCTCGCTTTCCCCCACCATCAAGCTGGAGGTCACCATCTTGGGTGACCGCCGGTGGAGGGGTGCAGCCGGGCTGCATGATGAAAATCCTTGAAGCCGAACGATGGCTGAAAGGTACCAACTCCCACGGAGTTGCATTCCTCCAATGGTGAGGCGAAAAGACGGCGGGTATCCCCCATCCGGGGGCTTGGAAGGTGGAAAGACGCAATGCATAAGGGAGCGAGAAGACATGGTCGCCTTCCGAAAGGGGTCGCCCTCCTTTTAAAGGCAACCATCCCTACGTGCGCCCCCAACCATCATGGGCTGAGTCTTCTCCAACACGCTCCAAGGCCCTCCCCTGCGGCGCGGGGGCTGGGTCCCGCATGTCATGCGAACCGGCTCAGAGCAGAAGAAGCCAAACCGCCGCGCGTGGTGCACACAACCGCCCAGCGGTTACAAGTGACCCCTCACTTTTGCCCAGACCAACGGGCGGAAGGGGCGGGCAGCCATGCAGGCGGCATGCAACCACGCCAAGTGGACGCGCTTCTCCGACTCCCAACACGCCAGCATGGAGGCCCAGGCCCACGCGTCACACAACCGGCGCGCCGGATGCTGCATGCGAGCAACTGCACCGCCACTTGCGCCACCACCGCACCTCTTCGGTTGCGGAACCAATACCGTGACTCGAGGCGACCCAGCGCACGACCCAGCAGCGCCAGCCTGGCGCGACGGTCAATGCGGCCGAAAGTGGGCCGGCAGTAATGACGGTGGCAGGCGGGCGGGAGCAGCGGTCACGTCGTCAGCCAAGCTCACGTCCCATCCGGGGGCAGCAAGGGAACCTCCTCTCACGGCGTGAAGACGACGCGCCCGTGATCCGTTCCTCGAACGGCTCGCGCATGCGCAACGGCCGCCCCGCCAACCACTCGCCCTGTCGCATTAACTCCGCGGCAGGACAGGCGACGCTTCTGGCGGGAGAGGCGGGCGACGCTTCGCCTTCGCCGTAATAACCGCGCCAAAAAAGGTACGCCGCGTCGTTCGATTTCGTACCCTTTTCCGTTTTTTCCTCTTTCTCTATCTCTTGCAACAGGGACCGGGAAAGGGGGATACCCCGAAAAGGGCCCTTCCCCGTGAAGGAACCAGGCTCCGAGCCTCCTTACTGATCAGGGGTTCGAAGGCTAGCCCCCCGAAGGGTTCCAACAGCCGCCTCAGATCGCGTGGGCCCTACACCCACTACTGGTTAGAGGTTCGAAGGCCGGCCCCCCGAAGGGTTCCACGGCCGCCTCAGGCTACTCGGGCTCCGCGCCCATTACTGATCAGGGGTTCGAAGGCTGGCCCCCGAAGGGTTCACAGCCGCCTCAGACGCCGAGCGAGGGATGACCAGGGGTACGTTCGATACATAACCAAGGCTCGGGCTGCGCTCCCGAGGTACCCTAGGACATTCCCGAGACCAGCGGGAGCGATCTTGTAACGGAATCCCATCGGAGGGAGGCATCGAGCCCTCGGACCCCGTCGCCAGGGGACCGGGTCCGGCAGATCACCCGCAGGTACTTTTGGGCGTGCCTCTGGGCCCCTAGCCGACCCCTAACGAACGGGGCATGGACGTCCACTCGGATTACCCGCTTGCAGCTCACCGGAGACACCATGTTCGGTGCCCATCGAGGGTAACATGGCGCTCTCCCCCCTCCTCCTTGCGGAAAGGCGACGTAGGGGCGTATGTAAAAAAGCCGAGTCTGTCCCTGATCGCCCTCTCGCCCTGTGCGGAGGCTCGGGGGCTGCTCTCGCAAACCCGGCTCCGGCCGAACCATTGACAGCGTCAACATACCAGCCTGAGAACTTGGGCCCCGACCGTACACCCGGGCTACGGCCAGTTCGCATGAGGGAACGACCAGACCAGCCGAAGCATTACGCGAGGCATTAAGACCTCGAAGGAGTGAAACCACTCCTCCGAGGCCTCGGGGGCTACACCCGGCGGGTGCGCTCGCGCGCACCCACCGGAACAAAATGCAACCGAGAAAGGCTGGTCCCCTTGCAAAAAAGTGCGACGAAAGCCTCCAAGCGAGTGCTAACACTCCCTTCGAGGCTCGGGGGCTACTGTCGGGGACCATAATTAGGGGTACCCTCAAGACTCCTAATTCTCAGCTGGTAACCCCCATCAGCATAAAGCTGCAAAGGCCTGATGGGTGCGATTAAGTCAGGGATCAGTCCGTACGAGCGACTCGATCATGCCTCGCCCGAGCCTGGCCTCGGACAAGGGCAGCCGACCCCGAGGGATTTCTGTCTCGCCCGAAGCCCCCCTCCAACGGCGGACACATCTCCGGCTCGCCCGAGGCCTTGCCTTCGCTAAGAAGCAACCCTGACTAAACCGCCGCACCGACCGACCGAATTGCATGAGCATTTAACGCAAAGGTGGCCTGACACCTTTATCCTGACGCACGCCGCCCGGCAGAGCCGAAGTGACCGCCGTCACTTCGCCGCTCCACTGACCGGCCTGACAAAAGGACAGCGCCGCCTGCGCCACTCCGACTGCAGTGCCACTTGACAGAGTGATACTGACAGGCAGTCAGGTCCTGTCAAAGGCACCATAGGAAGCTCCGCTTCGCCCGACCCCAGGGCTCGGACTCGGGCTAAGTCCCAGAAGGCGGCGAACTCCGCTCCGCCCGACCCCAGGGCTCGGACTCGGGCTAAGTCCCGGAAGACGGCGAACTCCGCTCCGCTCGAACCCAGGGCTCGGACTCGGGCTAAGTCCCGGAAGACGGCGAACTCCGCTCCGCCCGACCCCAGGGCTCGGACTCGGGCTAAGTCCCGGAAGACGGCGAACTCCGCTCCGCCCGACCCTAGGGCTCGGACTCGGGCTAAGTCCCGGAAGACGGCGAACTCCGCTCCGCCCGACCCAAGGCTCGGACTCGGGCTTAGCCCCAGAAGACGACGAACTTCTCTTCGCCCGACCCCAGGGCTCGGACTCCGCCCTGGACTCTGCCGAACGACCTCCGCCTCGCCCGACCCAGGGGCTCGGACTCGACCTCGGCCACGGAAGACAGACTCGACCTCGGCTTCGGAGGAGCCTCCACGTCGCCCAACCTAGGGCGCAGGCCAGCCACGTCGACAGGAAGCGCCATCATCACCCTACCCCGAGCCGACTCGGGCCGCAGGGAACAAGACCGGTGTCCCATCTGGCTAGCTCCGCCAGATAGGCAATGATGGCGCCCCGCAAGCCCTGTGACGACGGCGGCTCTCAGCTCTCTTACGGAAGCAGGAGGACGTCAGCAAGGACTCAACCGCTCCGACAGCTGTCCCTCCGCCAGGCTCTGTCGCTCCTCCGACAACCACGACATCACACCAGCTGGGTGCCAAGATCTCTCCGGCTGCCACATAGGCATGTACTTAGGGCGCTAGCTCTCCCCCGCTATACACGTAGCACTCTGCTACACCCCCATTGTACACCTGGATCCTCTCCTTGTGCCTATAAAAGGAAGGACCAGGGCCCTCTTAGAGAGGGTTGGCTGCGCGGGGACGAGACAGGCGCTCTCTTGGGGCCGCTCGCTTCCCTCACCCGCGTGGACGCTTGTAACCCCATACTGCAAGCGCACCCGACCTGGGCGCGGGACGAACACGAAGGCCGCGAGATTTCCACCTCTCTCACGCCCGTCTCCGGCCACCTCGCTTCCCCCCTTCGCGCTCGCCCACGCGCTCGACCCATCTGGGCTGGGGCACGCGGCACATTCACTCGTCGGCTTAGGGACCCCCCGGTCTCGAAACGCCGACAATGATGAACGGCCCTTCCCAGGGAGGAGTGAGCTTATGACGCCCTCGGGCGTATTGTCGTAGCCAAAGCACCAAGTCCCCCCCCTGGAGGTCTCGGGACCGAACCCCTCGGGCGTGGTAGCGTCGCAGAGACTGCTGATACCGTGCCGAGTGTAGTAAGGCCATGTCCCGAGCCTCTTCCAGCTGGTCTAGGGAGTCTTCTCGGCTGGTCTGGTTGTTTCGGTCGTCGTACGCCCTTGTCCTCGGGGAACAGTATTCTGAGTCTGTGGGCAAGATAGCCTGGCCCCATAGACTAGAAAGAACGGCGTGAAGCCCGTGGCTCGGCTTGGCGTCGTCCTCAGACTCCAGACCACCAAGGGGAGTTCCTTCATCCATCGCCTGCCGTACTTGTTGAGGTCGTTGTAGATCCTCGGCTTGAGTCCCTACAGAATCATGCTGTTGGCACGCTCTACCTGCCCATTCGTCATGGGGTGAGCTACTGCGGCCCAGTCCACCCGGATGTGGTGGTCCTCGCAGAAGTCCAGGAACTTCCTGCCAGTGAACTGGGTGCCGTTGTCAGTGATGATGGAGTTCGATACCCCAAAGCGATGGATGATGTTGGTGAAGAACGCCACCGCCTGTTCGGACCTGATGTTGTTTAGGGGTCGGACCTCAATCCACTTGGAGAATTTGTCGATAGCGACCAACAGGTGCGTGAAGCCCCCGGGTGCCTTCTGCAAGGGACCAACGAGGTCCAGACCCCACACAGCAAATGACCAGGTGATGGGTATTGTTTGCAGGGACTGAGCGGGCAGGTGTGTCTGCCTTGCGTAGAATTGACACCCTTGGCAGGTGCGTACAATCCCAGTGGCGTTGGCCACCGCGGTTGGCCAGTAGAAACCTTGTCGGAAGGCATTTCCAACGAGGGCTCGAGGTGCTGCGTGATGACCACAAGCCCCCGAGTGTATTTCTCGCAATAGCTCCTGACCTTCGGTGGTGGATATGCATCGCTGAAGGATGCCTGAGGGGCTGCGGTGGTAGAGCTCCTTTTCGTCACCCAACAAGACGAACGACCTGGCGCCCGCGTCAGTCGCCGAGCTTCGGCTCTGTCGAGGGGTAGCTCTCCTCGGTGGAGATATTGCAGGTACGGGGTCTGCTAGTTTCAATTAGGCGTGACCCCATTCCGCTCTCTCTCGATGCGCAGTGCCTCACCCTCGGCGGCCGAGGGTGCCTTGGGCTGGGCCGAGGCCTCCTCAGGCTCGGGCGTGTCGTCGGTCTTGACGGAGGGTTGATGTAGGTCTCGGGAGAAGATGTCCGGGGGAACCGTTGTCCGTCCCGAGGCTATCTTAGCCAGCTCGTCCGCAGTCTCGTTGTATCGTCGAGCGATGTGGTTGAGCTCGAGCCCGTAGAACTTGTCTTCCAAGCGCCGAACCTCGTCGCAGTAGGCTTCCATATTTGGGTCGTGGCAATGGGAGTTCTTCATGACTTGGTCGATGACAAGCTGCGAGTCGCCACGAGCGTCGAGGCACAGAACCCCTAGCTCGATGGCGATGCGCAACCCGTTAACCAGGGCCTCGTACTCGGCCACGTTGTTTGACGCCGGGAAATGGAGGCGCAGTACGTAGCGGAGGTGCTTCCCGAGGGGTGAGATGAAGAGCAGGCCCGCGCCCGCTCCTGTTTTCATCAGCGACCCGTTAAAATACATGGTCTAGAGTTCCGGTTGGATCGGAGCTGCTGGGAGCTGGGTGTCGACCCATTCAGCCACAAAGTCCGCCAAGACTTGGGACTTGATGGCCTTCCGAGGAGCTAACGAGATTGTCTCGCCCATGATCTCCACCGCCCACTTTGCAATCCTACCCGAGGCCTCTCGGCACTGGATGATCTCCCCTAGGGAGAAGGATGACACCACAGTCACCGGATGAGACTCGAAGTAGTGTCACAACTTTCGCCGCGTCAGAATTACCGCGTACAGTAGCTTCTGAATTTGCAGGTAGCGGATTTTGGTCTCGGACAGTACTTCACTGATGAAGTAGACCGGCCTCTGGACGGGCAATGCATGCCCTTCTTCTCGTCTCTTGACTACGATCGCGGCGCTGACCACCTGAGTGGTTGTGGCTACGTAGATCAAGAGGGCTTCTCCGGCAACGGGGGCACCAAGATGGGCGCGCTTGTAAGGAGCGCCTTTAAGTTCCCGAGGGCTTCCTCGGCCTCAGGGGTCCAAGTAAAGCGCTCGGTCTTCCTTAAGAGGCGGTACAGGGGTAGGCCTCTTTCGCCGAGGCGCGAGATGAAGCGGCTCAGAGCCGCAAGGCATCCCATGACCCTCTGTACTCCTTTCAAGTCCTTGATGGGCCCCATGTTGGTGATGGCTGCGATTTTCTCCGGGTTGGCCTCGATGCCCCGCTCGGAGACGATGAACCCCAGGAGCATGCCTCGGGGGACTCCGAAGACACAGTTCTCGGGATTGAGTTTTACGCCTTTCGCCTTGAGACACTTGAATGTCGTTTCAAGGTCAGTGAGGAGGTCGGAGGCTTTCCTTGTCTTGACTACGATGTCATCGACGTAAGCCTTGACCGTTCGGCCAATGTGCTCTCCGAACACGTGGTTCATGCACCATTGGTATGTCGCGCCTGCATTCCTCAAACCAAATGGCATAGTAATATAGCAGTACATGCCAAAAGGTGTGATGAAAGAAGTCGCGAGCTAGTCGGACTCTTTCATCCTGATTTGGTGATACCCTGAGTAGGCATCGAGGAACGACAGGGTTTCACACCCAGCAGTGGAATCCACGATTTGATCGATGCGAGGTAGGGAGTAGGGAACTTTCGGACATGCTTTGTTTAGACCAGTGTAGTCTACACACATCCTCCATTTCCCGCCTTTCTTTTTCACAAGCACAGGGTTGGCTAGCCATTCGGGATGGAATACCTCTTTGATGAGCCATGCAGCCATCAGCTTGTGGATCTCCTCGCCTATGGCTCTGCGCTTTTCTTCGTTGAATCAGCGCAGAGGCTGCTTCACGGGTCGGGCTCCAGCTCGGATATCCAGCGAGTGCTCGGCGACATCCCTCGGTATGCCAGGCATGTCCGAGGGACTCCACGCAAAAACCTCGGCGTTCGCACGGAGAAAGTCGACGAGCACTGCTTCCTATTTGGGGTCGAGCTTGGAGCCGATCCGGACTTGCTTGGAGGCATCGTTGCTGGGGTCGAGAGGGACGGACTTAACCGCCTCTGCTGGCTCGAAGTTGCCGGCGTGTCGCTTCGCACCTGGCACCTCCTTGGAGAGGCTCTCCAGGTCGGCGATGAGGGCCTCGGATTCGGTGAGGGCCTCGGCGTACTCCACGCACTCCACGTCGCATTCGTACGCGTGTCGGTGCGTGGATCCGACGGTGATGACCCCGTTGGGGCCTGGCATCTTGAGCTTGAGGTAGGTGTAGTTGGGGATGGCCATGAACTTGGCGTAGCATGGTCTCCCCAGCACTGCGTGGTAGGTTCCTCAGAACCCGACCACCTCGAACGTGAGGGTTTCCTTTCGGAAGTTGGAGGGAGTCCTGAAGCAGACGGGCAGATCGAGTTGCCCAAGGGGTTGGACGCGCTTCCCGGGGATGATCCCGTGAGAAGGCGCCGCACCGGTCCGGATCATGGACAGATCAATCTGCAAGAGCCCGAGGGTCTCGGCGTAGATGATGTTGAGGCTGCTGCCTCCGTCCATGAGGACCTTGGTAAGCCTGACGTTGCCGATGATGGGATCGACGACGAGCGGGTACTTCCCTGGGCTCGACACATGGTCGGGGTGGTCGCCTTGGTCGAAGGTGATGGGCTTGTCAGACCAATCTAGGTAGACTGGCGCCGCCACCTTCACCGAGCAGACCTCCCGGCGCTCCTGCTTGCGGTGCCGAGCCGAGGCATTCGCCACTTGCCCACCGTAGATCATGAAGCAGTCGTGGACCTCAGGGAACTCCTCTGCCTTGTGGCCCTCCTTCTTGTCGTTGTCATGGCCTTTGCCACCTTCCGCTGGGGGCCCGGCCTTGTGGAAGTAGCGCCGAAGCATGACGCACTCCTCAAGGGTGTGCTTGATGGGACCCTGATGATAGGGGCATGACTCCTTGAGCATCTTGTCGAACATGTTGGCACCTCCGGGAGGCTTCCGAGGGTTCCTGTGCTCGGCGGCGGCGACAAGATCTGCGTCGGTGGCATCGCGTTTCGCTTGCGACTTCTTCTTGCCCTTCTTCTTTGTGCCACGCTGAGTGGACGCCTCGGGGACGTCTTCCTGCTGGCGTCTCTGAGGCTGCTTGTCCTTCCGGAAGATGGCCTCGACCGCCTCCTGACCAGAGGCAAACTTGGTGGCGATATCCATTAGCTCGCTTGCCCTGGTGGGAGTCTTGTGACCCAGCTTGCTCACCAGGTCGCGGCAAGTGGTGCCGGCGAGGAACGCGCCGATGACATCTGAGTCGGTGATGTTGGGCAGCTCGGTGCGCTGCTTCGAAAATCGCCGGATGTAGTCCCGCAGGGATTCTCCTGGCTGCTGGCTGCAGCTTCGGAGATCCCAGGAGTTCCCAGGGCGCACGTATGTGCCCTGGAAGTTGCCGGCGAAGGCTTTGACCAGGTCGTCCCAGTTGGAGATCTGCGCAGGAGGCAGATGCTCCAGCCAGCCCGGGCGGCGTCGGAGAGGAACAAGGGGAGGTTGCGGATGATGAGGTTGTCATCGTCCGTTCCACCCAGCTGGCAGGTCAGCCGGTAGTCCACGATCCACAGTTCCGACCTTGTTTCCCCTGAGTACTTGGTGATGGTAGTCGGGGTTCGGAATCGGGTCGGGAACGGCGCCCGTCGTATGGCCCGGCTGAAAGCTTGCAGACCGGGTGGTTCGGGCGAGGGACTCCAATCCTCCCCGCTGTCATAGCGTCCCCCACGCCTGGGGTGGTAGCCTCGGCGCACCTTCTCGTCGAGGTGGGCTTGACGGCCGCGGCAGTGGTGCTCGTTGCCGAGGCGACCTGGGGCTACAGGCGTTGCGTCCCGCGTGCGCCCGGTATCGACCGAGGCTTCCCGCATGAATTGGGAAGTCGCGACGCGATGCTCCGGGGGGTACCCCTGCCTTCGGGAGGTAGAGCTTTCGGCCCGTCGGACCGCGACATCCTCCAGGAGATTCTTGAGCTCTCCCTGGATACGCCGCCCCTGGGTGGTGGAGGGCTCCGGCATTGCTCGAAGTAGTATTGCTGCTGCAGCCAGGTTCTGGCCGACCCCACTGGAAGCAGAGGGCAGCCTTGCCCTGGCATCGTCAGCGATGCGGTGCTGGACGTCCTGGGCCAGATGACGCGCTTCTCCGGCTGGTGCTCGGCCTGTCCACTCCTGCCCGATGTTCTGCCGGAGCTGCACAAGTTGCCCTGCTTCCTCGTCGAGCCTGGCCTGCATCTCGCGGATTTGCTCGAGCTGTGTGTCCTGACCCCCCGCAGGGACTGGGACCACAGCTAGCTCTCGAAGGATGTCAATGCGAGGCGCAGGCCTAGGGGGATCGCCGTCCTCCGGCATACCAAGGTGGTTGCCTTCGTCGAGACCCCCTAGATCGACGTGGAAACATTCGCGACTTGGGCCACAATCCTCGTCGTCGAGGCTGTGGCCACCATCGGAGTAATCGGAGAGGCAGTGGTCACATGCGGCCATGAAGTCTCGCATGGCACTGGGGTTACTGAGCCCGGAGAAATCCCAACCAGTGTCGGGCTCGTCATCGTCCTCGGAACCCGGGGGCTCGTAGGTCGAGACGGCCGTCAGTCGGTCCTAGGTTGACCACATATGGTACCCCGGAAGGTTAGGATATGCCTTTATGAAAGCGTCCACCGAAGCGGGGTCGCTTGGTGGGTCGAAGCTGAATCTAAAAGGCACAGGGTGGAAAACAAACGGTACCTCTTGATCGACGGATGATGACGAAGTCACGTCGGGGATGGACTGCACCGTTATCTCAGGTACGAGGCTAACGCCCAGCAAGTCCTTCGCGAGCTTGCTGGCTTCATCCGTCCGCTTGGGGTTGGCGTGTTGCGGGGAAACGACGCGAGGTCAACGCCCGACGTGTCCCCCGCTGGGGCGCCGACGTCGTCGACTCGCTCGACAGCCAACGAGGTGCCACCTCCTGCTTGGCCATGGTTGCCCCGCCTCCTCCTCCTGCGGCGGGGAAGGTGACGGGACAGACCCAGATGCTGCTCTTCCGCCACGCGGGGAAGACATTGTCGATTCTACCGCATTCGGGCGGGCTGACGGCCGTCGTTGTCGTTGTCGCGCGGCGGAGGAAGGAGTACCATGTCGTAGCTGCCGTCGAGGGACATGAACTCGAGACTCCCGAAACGGAGCAACATCCCGGGCTGGAGAGGTTGCTGGAGACTACCCATCTGGAGCTTGACGGGAAGCTGTTCGTCAACACGCAGCAGGCTCCTACCTAGCGCGCCAACTGTCGGCGTTTCGACCCCGGGGGGTCCCTGGACCGACGAGTAAATTGTCGCTACGTGTCCCAGCCCAGATGGGTCGGCGCGAGATGGAACACAAGGGGAAAAAAAGGGAACCGCGACTCGTGTTATCCTGCGCCCAGGGCGGATGCGCTTGCAGTAGGGGGTTACAAGCGTTCGCGAGGGAGAGAGAGAGAGAGAGCCTGTCCGTCAGCCCGTCCTCCCGCACGGCCACCTTCTCGTACGAGGGCCCTGGACCTTCCTTTTATAGATGTAAGGAGAGGGCCCAGGTGTACAATGGGGGGTGTAGCAATGTGCTAACGTGTCTGGTAGAGAGGAGCCAGAGCCATATGTACATGCCGACGTGGTTGTCGGAGAGGTGTTAGTGCCCTGTTCATGTGATGTCGTGGCCGTCGGAGGAGCATTTGAGCCCTATAGAAGCACAACTGTTGGGGCTGTCGGGTCCTTGCTGACGTCTCCTTGCTTCCGTAGGGGGCTGAGAACCGCCGTCGTCATGGGAGCACGCGGGGTGCCATCATTACTTGTTTACCGGGGCGAGCCAGATGGGACGCCGGTCTTGTTCCCCATAGCCTGAGCTAGCTAGGGGTAGGGTAATGATGTACCCCCTTGTAGCGTGGTCGGTCCGAGCCCAAGGTCGGGCGAGGCGGTGACTCCTCCGAGGTCGAGGCTGAGTCCGAGCCCTGGGGTCGGGCGAGGCGGAGACCGTCTTCCGAGGTCGAGGTTGAGTCCGAGCCCTGGGGTCGGGCGAGGCGGAGACCGTCTTCCGGGGTTGAGGTTGAGTCCGAGCCCTGGGGTCGGGCGAGGCGGAGACCGTCTTCCAAGGTCGAGGCGGGGGTCGAGCCCTGGGGTCGGGCGTGGCGGAGCTTCCTATGGCGCCTGAGGCTAGACTTGGCTCCTGTCAGCCTCACCCTGGCGGGTGGCACAGCAATCGGAGCAGGGCAGGCGGCGCTGTTTTCCTGTTAGGTCAGTCAGTGGAGGGGCGAAATGACTGCGGTCACTTTGGCCCTGTCGAATGAGGAACACGCGTCAGGATAAGGTGTCAGGTGATGCTTGCATTGAATGCTCCTGCGATATGGTCGGTTGGCGTGGCGATCCGGCCAAGGTTGCTTCACTGCGAAGCCTGCCCGAGCTAGGCCTCGGACGAGTCGAAGGTGCGCCCGTTGCTTGAGGAGGCCCTCGGGCGGGACGTGAATCCACCTGGGTCTACTGTTCCTGCCTGAGGCTGGGCTCGGGCGAGGCGAGATCGTGTCCCTTGAGTGGACAGAGCCTTGACCTATATTGCGCCCATTAGGCCTTTGCAGCTTGTGCTGATGGTGGTTACCAACCGAGTTTAGGAGTCTTGGAGGTACCCCTAATTATGGTCCCCGACAATACGACTGTTGTTAGTTATCAAACCCACAAAGAGTTGCTCTAGTTTATAAAACAAGAGTTCATCCCAAAACAGGAGTATATTAGCTATGACAAAGAAGGGTAATATGAACAATAAAAAAGTGCTTTAAAAGCCACTGCTGCAATAAGAGTGGAGCAACATTGGACCTCTTACCCTTTATATTGTTCTTTTCTCTATAATTTATCTTCATACTCGATAGGATTTCCCCCCACTATTTTCGCTAAAAGAAACATGAGTGGGTTTCAACCTACCCGAGGAGCAAGTAAAATTCTTGCCTAGATTGAAGCCAAACGCTCACTGATATTAATGCCAAACTCTTTAGAATATGGATCTTCATGGTAAGAGTTATGATTAACCATTTGTGGGCACAAAAAAGGTTGTCATTTGCATAAGCATAATGAAGTCACAAAGGAAAGGAGAACCCAAATAGAACTGAAACATATCACCTGAATAATGTCACACTCCCAATCATGTGGGCGCTAGCATGTCTCCTCTAAAAGAGCTCTTATCTGACTCTAGTTTAATCTCTTTATCTATGTCCCTTCACTATTTTGCAGGCCTAAGTAAACTCAGATTTTTAAGCACGCATTAGAAAATAGGTTCTGCTATCAAAGGTTATACATGGATACGTCATAGTGTGGAGCTTTGCTAGAAAAGAGCAAGGGTAACAATTATAGCCACTAAGGTTACCTCCATTGGAAGGTAACCAAGTTTCAGTGGATGCCACAACCCACTGATTTTATACTGAGATGGTAGTGAGACAAGTAATAGACAAGTAGTAGAGACTTCATCGTCGCTATGCGGTTTCTTTGGAGTCGTTGTTGTGCGCGTGAGAGTCAAAAGGAAACTTGGGAGAGAAACAACATTCGGCTGTAAAACAAATAAATGACCACATGTAACACAAAACAACCGTAGTTGGGTTGGTTAAGCGTGGGTTCCTCTAGCGAATCGGTCACTGTTCGATTCCTGCTCGCCACATATTTTTGCCGCGCGGGAGGGAGAAAGTGGCAGAATGGCAGGCTACCCTTACAGCCTTAATAAGTAGTAGAGATTTAGCTTGTTCATAGAGGGCTACACAAATGACGACGAGCTCTTCGTTTTCGCCAGGTTCTTTTGGACACTATATATATTTTATTCAAAACAACAATAGAGAGGGAGAGAGAGAGAAAAAAACACCGGAACAGGGATCCAGACACTTGACTCCCCCCAATCTAAATCCAGCATGGTCACCGCCTCACCAACACAAGAACCATCCGATTGAAAAAATCTTGTTTCGAACCCATCCTCGGATGCATACTCTTTTTTCGATCTCCAAATGCGGGTTGCCAGATAGCAACACCTTCGACTCCCCGCCGCGAAGTCATGTACGTAGCAGCATGCAGTAGCAACAGTAATGATCACAAAACAACTGTAGTTGGGTTGGTTAAGCGTGGGTTCCTCTAGCGAATCGGTCACGGTTCGATTCCTGCTTGCCACATATTTTTGCCGCGCGAGAGGGAGGCAGTGGCAGAACGGCAGGCTACCCCTACAACCTTAATAAGTAGTAGAAATTTGATTAGACTATATTTCACACCATATACTTCTCATGTTGCTATAAATAAATATGCTGCCAAATTATATATGTTACCTATATATAAGTGAAGTTAGTCTATTCAAATCATGTCTTGTTTCTCTAATTCACTCATGCTTTTTTCTAAGTAGAAGATCTCTGTCAGGGGGAGTATTTCTTCGTCTCTAAAGGGGTAAGTTTCTTCCAAAAGGAGAACACTCGTTTAGGGAGAGTAATCTTTTAAGTGCTTAAATTGATAAATCTTTCAAGAGGGCAAGTCTTATTTGCTTCCTATATGCTTCTAATGTCTTCCTTTTCGGTGGTTGATGCCAAAGAGGGAGAAATTTTACGAACCAAAGCAATGGAAAATATACCAAACACTAAACACCACCAAATTAAATTTTTGATCTTGCAAGTGATTTTGGTCTTTTAGTCTAAAATAGGAAGTAAGTGAATTATGCAGTTAGGGGAGGCTTAAGTCCACAATCTCACATTGTGAGGACAATCATACATCCTAGCAAGTAGATTGTATATTTTCATTCAAATGTTTGTTATATTTGCTTGTTTTGGTTGTGTTGCCATCAATCACCAAAAAGGAGAAGTTTGTAAGGAAAATGGACCCCAGGCCATTTGGCTCAAAAGGTTTTGGGTCTTTGATGATCAACATAACCTATGAACTAATAAGGTTGCTAGTGTTTATGATTATAGTTCACAGGATGCTAAAGTGACTTGGACTAAGACATTAAGGAAAGAAACACCTCAAAAGAAGACATTATGAAGATCACAAGTGAAGATCAACAAGTATCAAGCAAAGCCCAAGAAACGAAGAAAAGTGTTGTCACTGTCAGACTGTCCGGTGCATCAGGGAACAGTAGCCCAACGGCTAGTTCCTGGTGGCACTATGGAGGAGGGCCCGGACTGTTCGGTGGCACACCGGACTGTCCGTGCAAAGGCTGACAACGCCAACGGTCGACTGATAGATCCAACGGCTAGTGGCGCATCGGACAGGACGTTGGACTGTCCGGTGCCCACCACCGGACTGTCCGGTGTGCCGCAGAGGTTGCAGCTTTTCCTCCAACGACTATAATTGAATTGGGGCCTATAAATACATCACCCAACCGGCCATTTGAATGTGTGGGATCCCAAGAAACATACCAAGACATATTGTAGATATTTCCAAGTGCTCATACACCCAAGTGCTTAATAGAATCACTCGATAATTAGTGTAGGTGCTTTGCGAAGTGCTTAGGTTAGTTAGACCGCTTTAGCGCTTGCTCTAGGTGAATTCTAATTAATTGAGTGAGTTTAGAAAAACCACACAACCCTTCGGCTTTTGCGTGAGCCGTTGTAATTGTACCGAGTGGGGCAGGTCTTGCGAGACCGTGACAACCGAGTTTGTGTCACGATTGCCACCGTGTACCGAAGGGAACGAGACCCGCATCGTTTTTGGCCGAAAGCTCGATAGTGGAGACGACGGGGAGCGTCCGAGATGAACCGGAAGCGGAGCACCACTAGCACGTGGAGAAGGCCCACAGCTCTCTACGGAGTTACTCGACTGTGGTGTTTGGCCCTCGCGTGGGCTTTCCTTTGCGTAGGGGCACCAATTAGGATTAGTCGGGACCTTGCGTGGTTTCAGATACCTCAATAAAAATATCGGCGTCATACATGAGAGTTTGCATCTCTACCTTGCTCTTTACCTTCCGCATTTATATTAAGTATTTAAGTTTCAATCTTGTCTTTCTAATTAGATTATTTAGATTAAAACTTAGTCTTTGCTGTAAAGATAGCAACACTTAGACAAAACCTAGTTTACACATTCTAAATTGTTTATTTGCATAAGTTTTGCTCTAGTGATTTATTTGTGGCATAGTTTTGAGAAAGTTTTTAGAGATCCTAATTCACCCCTATTAGGGCTTGTTTGGGTAATCTTGGATTGAGGTGGATTGAAGTGGTATAAGGTGTATTGAAGTGTAATATGAACTAATTTCCCTTTCAATCCCTAAAATACACTTCAATCCACTTCAATCCCTCTTTACCCAAACAAAGCCTTAGGGGTCACCATTTCCTACACCGAGGAACCAAACATATGATATCTGAACTCTGTCAGACAAACGATATTGGGAATCTCGTCCTGTGTAGCCAAGGTATATCGGATGGACCAATCCTTTATTTCTCAACATTTTGGATCCAAGGAAATAAAAAAACAACGTCCCAGCAATATTATCATTCGCAATTTTTGTTCTATAAGAAAATACGAAACAGTAGAGAGTACACATACGTTTGTAATTAGCGTACAGGCGCAAACACTCTCCTTGCATGCACATGTGAGAATTGTTAAGTAACCCTAGTTAGGGTTATGTGAGAAAATACCTGCTTTGCTCCTGAGGGGTCTCACATCGCTATATAAGGAACCTGTACACCCCCTCATAATACAGAGAAGAGAAAGAGGCAAGAGGCCCAACCCAATATCCTGTGTCTCGTGTGTTTACTCTGTCGTGCTTATGGGAAGGGAGACGGGTACTCTACAGCTTATTGCGCCTCCACTGCTGACGGAAGGGAAGGGAGCTGTCGGCATTTCGACCCCCCGGGGGGGGGGGGGGTCCTTGGACCGACGAGTAAATTGTCGCTGCGTGTCCCAGCCCAAATGGGTCGGCGCGAGATGGAACACAAGGGGGAAAAGCCACGACTCGTGTTATCCTGCGCCCAGGGCGGATGCGCTTGCAGTAGGGGGTTACAAGCGTTCGCGAGGGAGAGAGAGAGCCTATTTGCAGCCCGTCCTCCCGCGCGGGCCACCTTCTCGTACGAGGGCCCTGGACCTTCCTTTTATAGATGTAAGGAGAGGGTTCAGGTGTACAATGGGGAGTGTAGCAATGTGCTAACGTGTCTAGCAGAATGGAGCCAGAGACCTATGTACATGCCATCGTGGCAGTCGGAGAGGAGCTAGAGCCCTGTTCATGTGATGTCGTGGTCGTCGGAGGAGCGCTTGAGCCCTGTAGAAGCACAGCTGTCGGGTCCTTGCTGACGTCTCCTTGCTTCTGTAAGGGGCTGAGAACCGCCGTCGTCATGGGAGCACGCGGGGTGCCATCATTACCTGTTTACCGGGGCGAGCCAGATGGGACGCCAGTCTTGTTCCCTGTAGCCTGAGCTAGCTAGGGGTAGGGTAATGATGGGCCCCCCTGTAACGTGGTCGGTCCGAGCCCAAGGTCGGGCGAGGCGGAGACTCCTCCGAGGTCGAGGCTGAGTCCGAGCCCTGGGGTCGGGCGAGGCGGAGTCCGTCGTCCGAGGTCGAGGCTGAGTCCGAGCCCTGGGGTCGGGCAAGGCGGAGACCGTCTTCCGAGGTCGAGGCTGAGTCCGAGCCCTGGGGTCGGGCGAGGCGGAGACCGTCTTTCGAGGTCGAGGCTGAGTCCGAGCCCTGGGGTCGGGCGAGGCGGAGCTTCTTATGGCGCCTGAGGCTGGACTCGGCTGCTGTCAGCCTCACCCTGGCGGGTGGCACAGCAGTCGGAGCAGGGCAGGCGACGCTGTTTTCCTGTCAGGTCAGTCAGTGGAGGGGCAAAATGACTGCGGTCACTTCGGCCCTGTCGACTGAGGAACGCGCGTCAGGATAAGGTGTCAGACGATCCTTGCATTGAATGCTCCTGCGATACGGTCGGTTGGCGAGGCGATCTGGCCAAGGTTGCTTCTCCGCGAAGCCTGCCCGAGCTGGGCCTCGGGCGAGTCGAAGGTGCGCCCGTTGCTTGAGGAGGCCTTCGGGCAAGGCGTGAATCCACCTGGGTCTATTGTTCCTGTCCGAGGCTGGGTTCGGGCGAGGCGAGATTGTGTCCCTTGAGTGGACGGAGCCTTGACCTGTATTGCGCCCATCAGGCCTTTGCAGCTTGTGCTGATGGTGGTTACCAGCTGAGTTTAGGAGTCTTGGGGGTACCCCTAATTATGGTCCCCGACAGTAGCCCCCGAGCCTCAAAGGGAGTGTTGGTACTCGCTTGGAGGCTTTATCGCACTTTTTTGCAAGGGGACCGGCCTTTCTCGGTTACATTCTGTTCCGGTGGGTGCGCGCGAGCGCACCTGCCGGCTGTAGCCCCCGAGGCCTCGGAGGAGTGGTTTGACTCCTTCGAGGTCTTAGTGCCTTTCGTGACGCCTCGGCCGGTCTGGTTGTTCCCTCATGTGATCTGATCGTAGTCCGGGTGCATGGTCAGGTTCTGAGTTCTCGGGCTGGTATGTTGACGCTGTCAACGGTTTGGCTGGAGCCGGGTTTGCGAGAGCAGCCCCCGAGCCTACGCACAGAGCGAGAGGACGGTCAGGGACTGACTCGGCTTTTATCATACACCCCTTTGTCGCCTTTCCGTAAGGAGGAGGGGGGAAAGCGCCATGTTGCCCTCGGAGGGTGCCAAACATGGTGTCTCAAGTGAGTTGCTAACGGGTGATCCGAGTGGACGCCCGTGCCCCGTTTGATAAGGGTCGGCTAGTGGCCCAGAGGCGCGCTCCAAAAGTACCTGTAGGTGATTTGCCGGACCCGGTCCCGTTTGATAGGGTCCAAGGGCTCGATGCCTCCCTCTGATGGGATTCCGTTACAGAATCGCTCCTGCTGGTCTCGGAAATGTCCTAGGGTACCTCGGGAGCATAGCCCGAGCCTCGGCCATGTATCGGACGTACCCAGAGTCATCCCTCGCTCTGCGTGTTCTGAGGCGGCTGTGGAACCCTTCGGGGGGCCAGCCTTCGAACCCCTGATCAGTAGTGGGCGCGGAGCCCGAGTGGCCTGAGGCGGCTGTCGAAGCCTTCCGAGGGGCCAACCTTCGAACCTCTGACCAGTAGTGGGTGCGGAGCCCGAGTGCTCTAAGGCGGCTGTCGAACCCTTCCGAGGGGCCAGCCTTTGAACCTCTGATCAGTAGGAGGGCTCGGGGCCCGCTTCCTTCGCGGGGAAGGATCCCTTTCGGAGTATCCCTTTCCCGGTCCCTATAGCAAGAGAGAGAAAGGGAAAGAGGAAAAGGATACAAAATTGAAAGACGTGGCGCACCTTTTTTGACGCGGTCATCATGGCGGAGGTGAAGCGTCGCCCGCTTCGCCTGCCAGAGGTGTCGCCTGCCCTGCCGCAGAGTTAATGCGATGGGACGAGTGGTTCGCGGGGCAGCCGTTGTGCGAGCCGTTCGAGGGACGGAACACGGGCGCGTCGTCTTCACGCCATGGGAGAGGGCTCCCCTGCTGCCCCAGGAGGGGACGTGAGCCTGCAGACGATTTGGCTGCTGCTTCCGCCCGCCTGCCGCCACCATTACTGCCGGCCCACTTTTGGCCATATCGACCGTCGTGCCTTTTCCCACGGCTGACTGACCTGTGACCGATGTGCTTGGTTGGCACTGTTGGGCCATGCGCAGGTTTGCCTCGAGTCGCGGCACCGGTTCCGTAGTCGAGGAGGTGCGGCATTGGCGTAAGTGGCGGTGCAGTTTTTCGTACGTAGCAACCGGCGCGCCAGTTACATGACGTGTGGGCCTGGGCCTCCACGCTGGATGTGTCGAAGTCGGAAGGGTGCATCTTTGTGGTGCAGTTGCATGCCGCCTGCATGGCGGTCCGCCCTTTCACCCACTGGTTTAGGCGAAGATGGAGGAGTGCCTGTAACCGCTGGGCGGTTACACGCTCCGCGCATGGCGGTTTGGCTTCTTTTGTCCTGGCCAGCTTGCATGGCGTGTGGGACCCAGCCCCCGTGTCGTAGGGGGAGGACCTTGGAGCGCGTTGGTGAAGACTTAGTCCGTGACGCCTGAGGACGCGAGTGAGGAGAGTCGCCTTTAAAAAGGGATCGACCCCCCGGGTGGTAGCCACGCCTTCGCACTCTCCTCATGCATCGCGCCCTTCCGCCTTCCGAGTCCCCGGATGGGGAGCGCCCGCGTTGCTTTCGTATTGCTGCTGTTGGAGGAGCGCAACTTCGCGGAAGTTGGCACCTTTCAGCCATCGCTCGGCTTCAAGGATTTTCATAAGGCAGCCCGGCTGCATCCCCTCACCAATGGTCACCCACCACCAGTTCGATGGTGGGGAGAAGCAAGCCGGGCTGCGGCCTCTACCCCGCCCTCAGCTTCAAGGATCTTCATCATCCTTGCTGGGGACGAGGGCGAGGCGAGCTGGGGCCTGCCTTCGCGTGGGCTGGCGTCCAGCTTCTTCCTCCGGCTTCTGGGGGTGGAAACCATCCTCCAGCTCTGCGGAGGAGGCGTCCTCCAGCCATGCCGGGGAAGGCAAACTGCTGCTGCCCAGCCAGGGTGCAGCATTCCGTCCTCTGTCCGAGCGACGGTGGCCAGCCGCACCGGGGGGTCTCACAACACGTCGTACGCCGCGAGGGCAGTACTCGTGTTCTGGGACGGTCCCATTCTCGTTTTCGTGGCGAGGACGAGAGTGAGGACCTGCCGGTGCGCTTTGGGGCGGCCGGCGCCCGCTGGTGCAGTGTTGGTGGGCAGGTGGACGCCGCCGCCGGTGCTGAGGTGGTGGCAGCTAGAGAAAGCTTCTCCGCCGACGAGACCGTCAGCGCCACCCGCGGACCGACCTCCGGCTCTTTGGCTTTAATGTCTGGTTCTCGTCCCTTGAGTGGGGACGCGAACGAGAGCCTTCCAGCGATAGCGTCCGCCCTGGGACCATGGTTGCTGCTGCAGAGGTCACCGGCGAGTCACCCGGAGTTTGTCGTCCCGCAGGCTCTCCGATGTGGAGGTTGTTCATACCTGCGGGAGTGGAACCGGAGTTCCGTTTGTAATGGAACCTTGAGTGCCGGTGCCTGTTCATTGTGGCTGTCGGGGCCTGAACATCTAGGTATTTTGGGTGCAATACCGTGTTTCTTCCTTATTTCGAGCACCAGGACTCGCCTGTCGGCTAGCTGGACCGCTTAACCAAGTTTGAGTTGCCTTGTGCGGAAGGTGACGAGTGAGGTATCCGTATCCCGGAGGCGTAGAAGTCCCTCGGCTCGACCAGCCTTGCCTCCCGAGGCTTCTCTTGCTTAGTTAAAGAAAACCCTCGGCCGCTCTGCGATGAGCCGGAGCCGAAGTCAGCGGTGTGAGCGTGGACAGAGGCAGAGTCGGCTGGAGAAGAAACTTCGTCGGCCCAGGAGCAGGGGACTTCCCAGGCCAAGGAGGCGTAGCAGCGGCGGCTGGAACCCGGCCAGGTCGTCCACTGGCAGGACCAACCCTGGAGTCGGGCTGCCGAGGCCATGAGACGGGCTGATGTCCTCGGGGGTCAGCTGGCTGAGGCTACGGAGCGGCCAGTCGAACCGTCTGCTCGGGCCGGGTTCCTGGAGGAGACCCTGGCGGCGATGGCCCAGGCGCGGTGCTGACATCTTCCTTCGAGGTGGAGATCCTCCGACCGTGTCGCTTGTCCGAGGCCGGGTCGGATTCCGACGAAGGTGGAGTTGACGCCGAGGGTGCTGCTGCTCCCCCTACTGATGTCTGATCTTGCAGGAACAGTTTATCTGTAGTGTGCGTATGTTTTTTGCGGCCGCCGAGGCCCAAACATATCATCGTCGTGTTGTAAAGCTATGTTTCTTTTCCCCTTGTTTCGAGTATCAGGACTTGTTCGTCGGTAGCAGAATCGTTTATCCGAGCGAGATTTACTTTTCACGGAAGGTGATGAGTGAGGTATCCGTATCCCGGAGGCGTAGGAGTCCCTCGGCTCGGTCGGCCTTGCCGCTTACGTGTGCTCTTACTCATCCGCAGGATTGTGTCATCGATATAGTCGAGAAGGCACGAAAAATCGTTTCGGCAGAACGGCTTTCGAGCGTTTAAGACTTGTTCGGTCAGCAGAATCGCTTATCCGAGCGTGAGTTACTTATCGCAGAAGGTGATGAGTGAGGTATCTGTATCCCAGAGGCGTAGGAGTCCCTCGGCTCGGTCGGCCTTGCTGCTTACGTGTACTCTGTCGTTTTCAGGATCCCACTATCGAAGTAGTCCAAAAGCGCGAAAGACGTTCCGGCAGAAAGACTTTTTCCGAGGAAAATTTTGACGCAGAGGGGGTTCCCCCCTTCTAGCCCCTGAGGGAGGGTCGGGCTTTGCTGAGGCAAGGCTGACCCTTCCTTGATGGTTAGACTCTTTTTGCGTATTTAAAGAGAACGAGGTATATGAACGACTTGAAAACATCTTAAGGGTAAAAGCGACGTAGCTGTCGGATGTTCCAAGCGTTGCTGTAGACCTTGCCTTGACTGTTGGCCAGCTTGTATGTTCCAGGCTTCAAAATCTTGGCGATGATGAATGGCCCTTCCTAGGGAGGTGTGAGCTTATGACGCCCTCGGGCGTCTTGTCGTAGCCGAAGCACCAAGTCCCCCACCTGGAGGTCTCGGGACCGAACCCCTCGGGCGTGGTAGCGTCGCAGAGACTGCTGATACCATGCCGAGTGTAGTAAGGCCATGTCCCGAGCCTCTTCCAGCTGGTCCAGTGAGTCTTCTCGGCTGGTCTGGTTGCTTTGGTCGTCGTACGTCCTTGTCCTCGGGGAGCCGTATTCTAAGTCTGTGGGCAAGATCGCCTCGGCCCCATAGACTAGAAAGAACGGCGTGAAGCCCGTGGCTCGGCTTGGCATCGTTCTCAGACTCTAGACCACCGAGGGGAGTTCCTTCATCCATCGCCTGCCGAACTTGTTGAGGTCGTTGTAGATCCTCGGCTTGAGTCCCTGCAGAATCATGCCATTGGCACGCTCTACCTGCCCATTTGTCATGGGGTGAGCTACGGCGGCCCAGTCCACCCGGATGTGGTGGTCCTCGCAGAAGTCCAGGAACTTTCTGCAAGTGAACTGGGTGCCGTTGTCGGTGATGATGGAGTTCGGGACCCCAAAGCGATGGATGATGTTGGTGAAGAACGCCACAGCCTGTTCGGACCTGATGCTGTTTAGGGGTCGGACCTCAATCCACTTGGAGAATTTGTCGATAGCGACCAGCAGGTGCGTGAAGCCCCCGGGTGCCTTCTGCAAGGGACCGACGAGGTCCAGACCCCACACAGCAAACGACCAGGTGATGGGTATTGTTTGCAGGGTCTGAGCGGGCAGGTGTGTCTGCCTTGCGTAGAATTGACACCCTTGGCAGGTGCGTACAATCCTAGTGGCGTCGGCCACCGCGGTTGGCCAGTAGAAACCTTGTCGGAAGGCGTTTCCAACGAGGGCTCGAGGTGCTGCGTGATGACCGCGAGCCCCCGAGTGTATTTCTTGCAATAGCTCCTGACCTTCGGCGATGGATATGCATCGCTGGAGGATGCCTGAGGGGCTACGGTGGTAGAGCTCCTTCTCGTCACCCAGCAAGACGAACGACCTGGCGCGCCGCGCCAGTCGCCGAGCTTCGGCTCTGTCGAGGGGTAGCTCTCCTCGGTGGAGATATTGCAGGTACGGGGTCTGCCAGTTTTGATTAGGCGTGACCCCATTCCGCTCTTCCTCGACGCGCAGTGCCTCACCCTCGGCGGCCGAGGGTGCCTCGGGCTGGGCCGAGGCCTCCTCGGGCTCGGGCGTGTCGTTGGTCTTGACGAAGGGTTGATGTAGGTCTCGGGAGAAGACGTCCGGGGGAACCGTTGTCTGCCCCGAGGCTATTTTAGCCAGCTCGTCCGCAGTCTCGTTGTATCGTCGAGTGATGTGGTTGAGCTCGAGCCCGTAGAACTTGTCTTCCAGGCGCCGAACCTCGTCGCAGTAGGCTTCCATCTTCGGGTCACGACAATGGGAGTTCTTCATGACTTGGTCGATGACGAGCTGCAAGTCGCCACGAGCGTCGAGGCGCCGAACCCCTAGCTCGATGGCGATGCGCAACCCGTTAACCAGAGCCTCGTACTCGGCCACGTTGTTTGACGCCAGGAAATGGAGGCGCATCACGTAGCGGAGGTGCTTCCCGAGGGGTGAGATGAAGAGCAGGCCCGCGCCCCCTCCTGTTTTCATCAGCGACCCATCAAAAAACATGGTCCAGAGTTCCGGTTGGATCGGAGCTGCTGGAAGCTGGGTGTCGACCCATTCAGCCACAAAGTCCACCAAGACTTGGGACTTGATGGCCTTCCGAGGAGCGAACGAGATTGTCTCGCCCATGATCTCCACCACCCACTTTGCAATCCTACCCGAGGCCTACCGGCACTGGATGATCTCCCCCAGGGGGAAGGATGACACCACAGTCACCGGATGAGACTCGAAGTAGTGTCGCAACTTTCGTCGCGTCAGAATTACCGCGTACAGTAGCTTCTGAATTTGCGGGTAGCAGATTTTGTTCTCGGACAGTACCTCACTGATGAAGTAGACCGGCCTCTGGACGGGCAATGCATGCCCTTCTTCTCGTCTCTCGACTATGATCGCGGCGCTGACCACCTGAGTGGTTGCGGCTACGTAGATCAAGAGGGCTTCTCCGGCAGCGGGGGCACCGGGATGGGCGCGCTTGTAAGGAGCGCCTTTAGGTTCCCGAGGGCTTCCTCGGCCTCGGGGGTCCAAGTGAAGCGCTCGGTCTTCCTTAAGAGGCGGTACAGGGGTAGGCCTCTTTCGCCGAGGCGCGAGATGAAGCGGCCCAGAGCCACAAGGCATCCCATGACCCTCTGTACTCCTTTCAAGTCCTTGATGGGCCCCATGTTGGTGATGGCCACGATTTTCTCTGGGTTGGCCTCGATGCCCTGCTTGGAGACAATGAACCCCAGGAGCATGCCTTGGGGGACTCCGAAGACACACTTCTTGGGATTGAGTTTTACGCCTTTCTCCTTGAGACACTTGAATGTTGTTTCAAGGTCAGTGAGGAGGTCGGAGGCATCCCTCGTCTTGACTACGATGTCATCGACGTAAGCCTCGACCGTTTGGCCAATGTGCTTTCCGAACATGTGGTTCATGCACCTTTGGTTCACGGGTCGGGATCCAGCTCGGATATCTAGCGAGTGCTCGGCGACATCCCTCGGTATGCCGGGCATGTTTGAGGGACTCCACGCAAAAACTTCGGCATTTGCACGGAGAAAGTCGACGAGCACTGCTTCCTATTTGGGGTCGAGCTCGGAACCGATCCGGACCTGCTTAGAGGCGTCGTTGCTAGGGTCGAGAGGGACAGACTTAACCGCCTCAGCTGGCTCGAAGTTGCCGGCGTGGCGCTTCGCATCTGGCACCTCCTTGGAGAGGCTCTCTAGGTCGGCGATGAGGGCCTCGGATTCGGCGAGGGCCTCAGCGTACTCCACGCACTCCACGTCGCATTCGTACGCGTGTCGGTACGTGGATCCGACGGTGATGACCCCGTTGGGGCCCGACATCTTGAGCTTGAGGTAGGTGTAGTTGGGGACGACCATGAACTTGGCGTAGCATGGTCTCCCCAGCACTGCATGGTAGGTTCCTCGGAACCCGACCACCTCGAACGTGAGGGTTCCCTTTCGGAAGTTGGAGGGCGTCCCGAAGCAGACGGGCAGATCGAGTTGCCCAAGGGGTTGGACGCGCTTCCCGGGGTTGGCCTCGGATTCGCGGACAGACCGATCTGCAAGAGCCGGAGGGTCTCGGCGTAGATGATGTTGAGGCTGCTGCCTCCGTCCATGAGGACCTTGGTAAGCCTGACGTTGCCGATGACGGGATCGACAACGAGCGGGTACTTCCCCGGGCTCGGCACGCGGTCGGGGTGGTCGCCTAGGTCAAAGGTGAGGGGCTTGTCGGACCAGTCTAGGTAGACTGGCGCCGCCACCTTCACCGAGCAGACCTCCCGGCGCTCTTGCTTGCGGTGCCGAGCCGAGGCGTTCGCCACTTGCCCACCGTAGATCATGAAGCAGTCGTGGACCTCGGGGAACTCCTCTGCTTTGTGGCCCTCCTTCTTGTCGTTGTCATGGCCTCTGCCACCTTCCGCCGGGGGCCCGGCCTTGTGGAAGTAGCGCCGAAGCATGACACACTCCTCAAGGGTGTGCTTGACGGGAACCTGATGATAGGGGCACGACTCCTTGAGCATCTTGTCGAACAGGTTGGCGCCTCCGGGAGGCTTCCGAGGGTTCCTGTGCTCGGCGGCGGCGACAAGGTCTGCGTCGGCGGCTTCGCATTTCGCTTGTGACTTCTTCTTGCCCTTCTTCTTGGTGCCACGCTGAGCGGACGCCTCGGGGACGTCTTCCTGCTGGCGCCCCTGAGGCTGCTTGTCCTTCCGGAAAATGGCCTCGACTGCCTCCTGACTAGAGGCGAACTTGGTGGTGATGTCCATCAGCTCGCTCGCCCTGGTGGGAGTCTTGCGACCCAGCTTGCTCACCAGGTCGCGGCAAGTGGTGCCGGCTAGGAACGCGCCGATGACATCTGAGTCGGTGATGTTGGGCAGCTCGGTGCGCTGCTTCAAAAATCGCCGGATGTAGTCCCGTAGGGATTCTCCCGACTGCTGGCGGCAGCTTCGGAGATCCCAGGAGTTCCCAGGGCGCACGTATGTGCCCTGAAAGTTTTCGGTGAAGGCTTTGACTAGGTCGTCCCAGTTGGAGATCTGCGCAGGAGGCAGATGCTCCAGCCAGGCTCGGGCGGCGTCGGAGAGGAACAGGGGGAGGTTGCAGATGATGAGGTTGTCATCGTCCATTCCACCCAGCTGGCAGGCCAGCCGGTAGTCCGCGGGCCACAGTTCTGGCCTTGTTTCCCCCGAGTACTTGGTGATGGTAGTCGAGGTTCGGAACCGGGTCGGGAACGGCGCTCGTCGTATGGCCCGACTGAAAGCTTGCGGACCGGGTGGTTCGGGCGAGGGGCTCCGATCCTCCCCGCTGTCGTAGCGTCCCCCACGCCTGGGGTGGTAGCCTCGGCGCACCTTCTCATCGAGGTGGGCTCGATGGTCGAGGCGGTGGTGCTCGTTGCCGAGGCGACCTGGGGCTGTAGGCGTTGCGTCCCGCGTGCGCCCGGTGTGGACCGAGGCTTCCCTCATGAATCGGGAAGTTGCGGCGCGATGCTCCGGGGGGTACCCCTGCCTTCGGGAGGCAGAGCTTTCGGCCCGTCGGACCGCGGCATCCTCCAGGAGATTCTTGAGCTCTCCCTGGATACGTCGCCCCTCGGTGGTGGATGGCTCCGACATCGCTCGGAGTAGTATTACTGCTGCAGCCAGGTTCTGGCCGACCCCACTGGAAGCCGGGGGCAACCTTGCCCTGGCATCGTCGGTGATGCGGTGCTGGATGTCCTGGGCCAGATGACGCGCTTCTCCGGCTGGTGCTCGGCCTGCCCACTCCTGCCCGATGTTCTGCCAAAGCTGCACAAGTTGTCCTGCTTCCTCATCGAGCCTGGCCTGCATCTCGCGGATTTGCTCGAGCTGTGCGTCCTGACCCCCCGCAGGGACAGGGACCACAGCTAGCTCCTGAAGGATGTCAACGCGAGGCGCAGGCCTAGGGGGATCGCCGTCCTCCGGCATACCAAGATGGTTGCCTTCGTCAAGACCCCCTAGATCGACGTGGAAACATTCACGACTTGGGCCATACTCCTTGTCGTCAAGGCTGTGGCCATCATCGGAGTAATCGGAGAGGCAGTAGTCACATGCGGCCATGAAGTCTCGCATGGCACTGGGGTTACCGAGCCCGGAGAAATCCCAACCAGAGTTGGGCTCGTCATCTTCCTCGGAACCCGGGGGCCCGTAGGTCGAGACGGCCGTCAGTCGGTCCCAGGTTGACCACATATGGTACCCCGAAAGGTTAGGATATGCCTTTATAAAAGCGTCCACCGAAACGAGATCGCTTGGTGGGTCGAAGCTGAATCTAAAAGGCACATGATGGAAAACGTACGGTACCTCTTGATCGACGGATGGTGACGAAGTCGTGTCGGGGATGGACTGCACCGTTATCTCAGGTACGAGGCTAACACCCAGCAAGTCCTTCGCGAGCGTGCTGGCGTCATCCGTCCGCTTGGGGTTGGCGTGTTGCGGGAAAACGACGCTCGTCTTCGTCTCAGACGCGAGGTCAATGCCCGACGTGTCCCCCGCTGGGGCGCCGGCGCCGTCGACTCGCTCGACAGCCAACGAGGTGCCGCCTCCTGCATGGCCATGGTTGCCCCGCCTCCTCCTCCTGCGGTGGGGAATGCGACGGGACAGGCCTGGATGCCGCTCTTCCGCCATGGGGGGAAGACGTCGTCGATTCCGCCGCCGGCGGGTGGGCTGTAGGCCGCCATTGTCGTTGTCGCGCGGCGGAGGAAGGAGTACCATGTCGTAGCTGCCGTCGAGGGACATGAACTCGAGACTCCCGAAACGGAGCAGCGTCCCGGGCTAGAGAGGTTGCTGGAGACTACCCATCTGGAGCTTGACGGGAAGCTGTTCGTCAACACGCAGCAGGCCCCTACCTGGCGCGCCAACTATCGGCGTTTCGACCCCGGGGGGTCCCTGGACCGACGAGTAAATTGTCGCTGCGTGTCCCAGCTCAGATGGGTCGGAGCGAGATGGAACACAAGGGGGAAAAGCCGCGGCTCGTGTTATCCTGCGCCCAGGGCGGATGCGCTTGCAGTAGGGGGTTACAAGCGTTCGCGAGGGAGAGAGAGAGAGAGCCTGTCCGTCAGCCCGTCCTCCCACGCGGGCCACCTTCTCGTACGAGGGCCCTGGACCTTCCTTTTATAGATGTAAGGAGAGGGTCCAGGTGTACAATGGGGAGTGTAGCAATGTGCTAACGTGTCTAACAGAGAGGAGTCAGAGCCCTATGTACATGCCATCGTGGCAGTCGGAGAGGTGCTAGAGCCCTGTTCATGTGATGTCGTGGTCGTCGGAGGAGCGCTTGAGCCTTGTAGAAGCACAGCTGTCGGGTCTTTGCTGACGTCTCCTTGCTTCCGTAAGGGGCTGAGAACCGTCGTCGTAATGGGAGCACGCGGGGTGCCATCATTACCTGTTTACCGGGGCGAGCCAGATGGGATGCAGGTCTTGTTCCCCGTAGCCTGAGCTAGCTAGGGGTAGGGTAATGATGGGCCCCCCTGTAACATGGTCGGTCCGAGCCCAAGGTCGGGCGAGGCGGAGACTCCTCCGAGGTCGAGGCTGAGTCCGAGCCTTGGGGTCAGGCGAGGCGGAGTCCGTCGTCCGAGGTCGAGGCTGAGTCCGAGCCCTGGGGTCAGGCGAGGCGGAGACCGTCTTCCGAGGTCGAGGCTGAGTCCGAGCCCTGGGGTCGGGCGAGGCGGAGCTTCCTATGGCGCCTAAGGCTGGACTCGGCTGCTGTCAGCCTCACTCTGGCGGGTGGCACAGCAGTCGGAGCAGGGCAGGCGGCGCTGTTTTCCTGTCAGGCCAGTCAGTGGAGGGGCAAAATGACTGCGGTCACTTCGGCCCTGTCGATTGAGGTACGCGCGTCAGGATAAGGTGTCAGACGATCCTTGCATTGAATGCTCCTGCGATACGGTCGGTTGGCGAGGCGATCTGGCCAAGGTTGCTTCTCCGTGAAGCCTGCCCGAGCTGGGCCTCGAGCGAGTCGAAGGTGCTCCCGTTGCTTGACGAGGCCTTCGGGCGAGGCGTGAATCCACCTGGGTCTATTGTTCCTGCCCGAGGCTGGGTTCGGGCGAGGCGAGATTGTGTCCCTTGAGTGGACGGAGCCTTGACCTGTATTGCGCCCATCAGGCCTTTGCAGCTTGTGCTGATGGTGGTTACCAGCTGAGTTTAGGAGTCTTGGGGGTACCCCTAATTATGGTCCCCGACAAGAGCGGATCTAGTGATCCGTGGTAACATAGTTCTCAACACGTTATCAACACGCTCTACCTTGACGTTGCTGCGAGATCAGATCTGCATCAACTCTTCGTCAAGCCGGCAGGTCTCCGGCCTAGCCGAACTGTCCTATGCGACAGGCTTCGATTCCCTCTACGCAATCGTGCGGTATGCTTAAATTGGATATATTATTCTTGATCTGTCGATGTGCATGTGTTGTGATCCATGCGCCAAGAATTAGTCATACGGGTGGTCTTGCATGGCCGCATGCGCGTCAGACTAGTGCGTCCCTAGCTCTTTGAGCGGTTGAAAAAAAGGATAGTAGTGCATGAAATTTTATACCCGGTCAAAGCGGTACATGAGCGGTAGTGGTGTTTGACCGCTAGGATAGCCACCGAGACCTGCATGAGCCACTAGGCGTGCGTGATAGCTGACTGCAGCACATACATATCAAAAATTGATGGCTATTTTAAGTGCAAATGATTATCTCCCTTATATGGCTATTGTTGGGGGCCTTCGTCTTCCGAAGGTCCTCAAAAACATGATTTAACAATGTTTCTGGACTATAATACATGAACAGGTACCTTCGGACTCGGATCAGAACCACAGTGTGAGAAGCACAAAGAATACGAAGGTTGACGCAGCGCCGAAGCTACGCGCAAGGGAGCTTCGGCATGACAGCAGAAAAGAGAACCGACTTAAAAGGGAACAGGCTATTTAGACCTCGATGGATCACTATAGAGTCATTAGCAAATGTAAAGGGCATGGGTGTAATTTTACATGGGCTGCGTCCCGTGCCTATAAATAGATGAACAGTGCTCCCGTACTGTTCACGCTGACTTGGCATTTGCTTTTGCGTCACGCTCGTACCTTTGCTGTCTATCAAGTCAAAGGTACCAAATGTAATTCAATATTGTACTTATGTTGATTTGCATTTACATAATGAGAAATATATATATATATATAATAATGTTATTGTCTACATTATTTCTTATGCTTTACATGTTTTATTCGTTGCTAATATTAATACATATATGTTTGAAGAGATGATGAAGGTATGTCTTTCATGACCTTCGTCCAAAGATCATTATATCCTTGAGGAAATAATGCTTCGAAGGACGAAGGACTTTAACATTTAACATTCTGTGTTGCCTTGTTCTTGACTCATAGCATTTGAGAACAAGTCCCCAACATTGGTGGCCACCTCCGGTGAACTCTTTTCGACCACCTTCGGCAAGCATTGACCTTCGTCATGCCACTGAAGAAAGTTTCAGCGCTAGGGGTTGCCGCTCTGCAGCCACTGGACCCAAATCAGGAGACCCTTTCTCTTCGAGAGGCCCGAAGCCAGAAGAGGAAGGCCACTAGTCCAACACTCCAGGAGGACGAGTTAGACCAAGAAATCAGAAACATGGAGATGCTTCATCAGCAAGTACAAAAGAAGAAGGAGAAGATGGCCCGACTAGGTGACCTTCAAAGGCAGATTGACGAAGCCACTGAAGAAGTACGCCACCTTGCTCAAGACGAGCAAGATCGAAGGCCCCAACACAGGGAGCTTCATCAAGAGGGCTTGTTCAACGACGATGGATGGTATGATGATTTTAATCATGATACCTTTACTTTTGATAATGCTTCTCCCTTGGCAGCAGAAATGCAGGCTATCCCATGGCCCCCATCATACAAGCCACCTTAGCTTCCAATATATGATGGGCATTCAAACCCGAAGCAGTTTTTGATGAGTTATGAAGCAACTATATCTTCATATGGAGGCAATGCAGCTGTCATGGCCAAGTCTTTCGTCATGGCAGTTAAGAATGTGGCTCAAACGTGGTATTCTTCTCTTCGGCCAGGAACTATCACTTCATGGCAGAAGCTCAAGGATATGCTAGTGACAAGTTTCCAGGGCTTTCAGACAAAGCCAATCACAGCTCAGGCTCTGTTCCAATGCACACAAGATCATGAGGAGTACCTCCAGGCATATGTCCGAAGGTTCTTGCGTCTTAGAGCACAAGCGCCTACGGTGCCCACTAAAATTGTCATTGAGGCCATGATCAAGGGGCTTCGTCCAGGACCAACTGCCCAGTATTTTGCTAGAAAGCCCCCACAGACTCTGGAGAAGCTACTCCAGAAGATGGATGAGTACATCCGAGCTGACAATGACTTCCGCCAAAGAAGGGAGGAAGCATATAGGTTCTCTGAAATGACCAGGGGCTTCTGTAACACCCCGTCCAATCCCTGGACCGGCGGTACTTACTCCTGGCAGCTCTCTAGGATCATATATTGTCCCCACAGACCAACACGAGTCTTTTGTGCGCACTTTGTCCTCACTCATGCGCACCCGAGAAAACTTCCCGGTCGGTCACCCATCCCAAATTGCTCCAAGCCAAGAACGCTTAACTTGGAGGTTCTTTCGAGATAGGCTTCCGAAAAAGAAGATGCACCTTGTTGGTATGATTACACTATTAATTCTATTAAGCCTTGGGCCAGGACATCCCATCCCAGGGGCCAGGATATCACAATCCACCCCCCTTAGAAGACCGACGTCCTCGTCGGTCAACCCCAATCCAGGAACCTCCCCTCTTAGCCACGTCTGTGTGTCTAGTGTCGTCATATGCCATGCCATGTGACCACTCCGGGCCCACATGCGCCATGCGCCATATACGCGAACCCCCTAGCCCACACACGCCCGTGAAACCTCGAGGGTCGGCTCTGATACCACTTGTAACACCCCGTCCAATCCCTGGACCAGCGGTACTTACTCCTGGCAGCTCTCTAGGATCATATATTGTCCCCACAGACCAACACGAGTCTTTTATGCGCACTTTGTCCTCACTCATGCGCACCCGAGAAAACTTCCCGGTCGGTCACCCATCCCAAATTGCTCCAAGCCAAGAACGCTTAACTTGGAGGTTCTTTCGAGATAGGCTTCCGAAAAAGAAGATGCACCTTGTTGGTATGATTACACTATTAATTCTATTAAGCCTTGGGCCAGGACATCCCATCCCAGGGGCCAGGATATCACAGCTTCGGAGGAAGAATCCATCCGAGGCACGTCAGGTCAATTCACAACTCTACTCAGAATGATGATACAGGAAGTCAACAACAGAGGCCACAGTATTCCTCACAAGTTTCGGGGCAGCAACAAAGCTCTTTCCGGCCGCCAGCTCCAAGAGGCAGAGGCGCCAGGGGCTTCGGAGGAAGATTTGGGGATCAGCCTAGAAAAATTTATTGCTTATTCTGTGGTGAGGACAAGGGCCATACTACAAGGATGTGCCATGTCACCATTCAGAAACAAAAGGAAATAGCAGAAGCCGCAGCTCAGCAGAACCAGCCGAAGCAGGTCATGCATACTGCTTCGTATCACTCACCCTACATACCAGAGTATGTGGGTAACCATCCTGCAGCGTCTGTTGTTTCGGCTAGTCAGCCACAGGCATCTTGGCCACAGCGTCCACCTCCGCCACCACTACAACCTGTATATTCACGAGGCCAGCAGCTAGAAGGGAGCCAACAGACCCATCAGCAGCGAGATTTCAGGGAGGAGTCCAAAGCTCGCACAGTCAACAGTACTGTGCCAGAATCGAAGCATATCTATTGAGAGATATCCTACCCCTGAAACAGTTTTTACATTCATTGTAATTTTCTTTTTTAATAAGGAACAATTATTGAAAACCTAGTTCTCTTGTCATTTACAATTTCTTGTAATAGCTTCATTCTTGCCATAGTGAAATATATCTTCTCCACAGACTCACGAAGTCCAAAAAGTCACTGAAGCACAAAAGTCGTTCCTAAGGGAACGCGGGGCTAAAAATCACATTACAAGTATCACCGAAGCTACAAAAAGTCGTTCTAAGGAACGCAACGTAAGTTTGCCGAAGATACAAAAAGTCGTTCCTAAGGGTGCGCAGTGTAAGTTTTCTGCTCAAAAGTCGTTCCAAAGGGAATGCAAAGCCAAATACCGCCGAAATATAAGGCGAAGCGCGAAAAGTCAACGCGAATACCGCTGAAATAGAAGGCGAAGAAGTTCAAAAGACGTTCCTAAGGGAATACAGAACTTACAGCGAAAAGTCAGCGCTGATACATCGAAAAATAAGCGGTGAAGCCGAAAAATAAGCGGCAAAGAGATTGTGTATTCCACTATGGTGGTGTGAGTGTGTCTTCGGCATAAATATCATTTTGCATAACATAACATCATCACATCATTTCGCATAACATAACATCATACATCATATTGCATCAATGGCACAAGAAGGGGGTACAATGTTGACCTTCGGAGAATGTTTTGAAAAAGTGAAATTGTGCTAAGGCACAAAATAAGTTTTGAAGAAATATAGCTTCATCAGCTCTGATGTGGAGGAAAAAGTCTATTATTGACGAAGCATTAATGTTTTTGCGACGCTTGGAGGATTTTTTACGAAGCATAAAAGCTCTTCTTTACGAAGCATGAAAAGAAGGGAAGGTGTTTTTTCGCCGAAGACTCAAAAACGGTATGTACATAAAAGTTTCATGCATCGCAAAGAAATGAATTACAAAACATTCATATATTACATTCAAAATCTATGAGCACCGAATATTACAAGCATATTCCAGAAAATGTTACATTAATATTCTAGCAATGTTTTTACAAATAGCTATTCTTCTTCCTTCAGGACTTTTTCTGCAGCTTCGGTTAGTAATTTGGTGACAACTTCGTCTACAATAGCTTCGGCCATATTAATAATTTCTATTGCCTTCTTTGTCTCTGGGTCGACCAGTGGGTCGAATGGCTCTGGGGGAGGAGATAGTTCAGCTGCAGTAGAAGATATAAATTAGTTCGAACTCACAAAAATAAACAACAAAGTTAAAAGCCATTAAGTAATACCTATCCGTCTTTCAAGTTCCATAGCCTTTTCAGCTGCTTTTGTTGCTTCTCGGGCGTCATGAATAACTTTTTCGCTCTTTTTCATTATTTCATGGGCCATCCCTCGGTCGCCATTTTCCCAGATATCAGTGAAAAATTTTCCGCCTATTAAGCTTGCTTCGACCGAGGGGTCCTTCGTATCATCAATAGAGAAAGCAGCTTCGGCCTGGGCCAAAGTTTTAACATGTTCGCACCCTGCTTTCTCCAAAATAGCTGCAACTCCCCTCGCACCAGAGAACGCGCAGACGTCCCCGCGGTCGCTCAAAATTTCTTCAAAAGCTTCGGCTTCGCTGCTAATCCACTCAATTACGCCCTCAGGATCGCCTCTTATGAAGTTGTCTTCGCTCGAGTACGCGCCCACGTTGGCGAAGCTAGTTTTCATCTTTTTGACGCATTCTACAGATTTTTCAAAACATCTTTCTTTTGATGAGCGAAGCTCTGCAACTGTTTTTTCAAAATAATTTTTCCAGTACTCACTAGCATCTCGGTCAGCTTCGGCAATAACGCATTTCAATTTGGCTTCGGTCAGTTGTTTTTGAAGGTTTTAAATCTCATTCCTTTGGATTTCAGATTGAGCCTTGAAGTTAGCTTCACCCCCTTTACTTTGTCCACCAATGTAAGTAGAATTTTGTATTTTTCCAAAGCTTCGTTCCTCAGCTTGATAACCTCTGTTCGAAGGTTGTTGAGAGCAATAGTGCAACTCTCATCTTCGGCATTCTTTTGCGCCCTTAAGGCGTTGCTAAGTATTAAACCCTATATGAAAAGAATGAATGGGTTAATATAAGAACAAAAGAATAATTCAAAATTCATAAGCTTCCAAATACACAATTTTTGTACCTTCAGACTGTTATATGCAAGGCTATCCGCAAGATCGTCCTTCGTCATGGCGCATAGGCCAGCTTCAATCTTCGGGAACCCCATACTTCTGGCCATCTCCCGGCAGACGGATAATTCTTTATTGTCTGGTAGGCAATACAAAAAGGCATCTTCATCTGTACCATTAAACACTAAGGCCCCTTTCGGGTACTTCAGTTCTCGGGCATAGTGTTTAACTTCAAAAATTTCTTCTTCAGATAATCTCTTTCCCGAAGCGTGTCGAATAATATAATCAAGGACTTCAGAAGGCGCTTCGGGAGTAGGAGCGACAGCATTTTCAGGCAAAATCTGTTCTATAGCTTCTTCCTCCGCTGCCTTTTCTCCAATTTCCGAGGATTTCTCCTTGGCGGGCTCTGAAGGCCCAGCTTCGGCGTCAGCCTGGCTCATTGTAGCTTCAACCTCGGTCAGCTTTGTCTCGGTTTCAATCTGTGGTTTCGAAGCCTTGGCAATTTTCCCTGGAGTAGAGCTTGAAGCTTTTATTGTCTCCAGCACATCTAGTACACTAGCCATCCTTTTTCTCTTGGGGGTCGCTGCTAGACCTTTTTGTGTCTTCGGCACCTCCACTCATGCCGAAGGGCTTAGAACTTCTAATGTTTTCATCCCTTCGATTCTCGGTTCTTCAATTTTGTCACTCTTCGTCATTGCAGCCGGCTCTTCAATCCTCTGCGTAAGAGCAGGTCCTTTGGCTTCAATAGCTGAAGAAGTCTCACCACCAAATTCAGGCACTACGGCCGATTCAATGTAGCACGGTCGGTGAGTAAGGACCTTCAATTTTTTCCTCTTTAGCGCAGGCTCGCTTGGAGCAGCCGAAGTGGCAACCTTTCCAGAGGTTGCACCCTTTCTTTTCTGCCCTCGTGGCGGGTAGCGATAGTAAGGGTACACAAATCCAATAGCATCAAAAACCCTATTTAGTCTTTTCTTTTTTCGGCTCCCGAAGGCCGCAGATAGTGCATTATCTTCAGACTTGGAGTATGCTCCAAGTAGTTCATCACTAGTATTTTCAACACATTTCAGCCAGTCATCATCTGGTTCGATAAACTGGTCTCCAAACCTGAAGGTGTATTTCAATCGAACTAAACCACCTTCGCTAGGGTTAGTGATGGTCTCTTCTGGCATTTCCCAGCTGTCTATCAGTGGTCATATCATGTAGGCTACATGTTCTTGAACTAAGTCTCTTGTCCCAATAAAAGAACAAACTGTGCTAAAGGCCCTTCGGCATGCTTCGGCTGCCTCATCAATTTCTTCCTTCGGCTTTCGGAGACCGAAGCAGGACCAAATAGGTCGCATGATGATTTCTTTAATATCTTCTCTTGCCTTCAAATCATTTTTCACGTAAAACCATTCTTCCATCCAGGCCCTGGGCCACCTCTTTCGAAACGTTGGCACTGGGTAGCTTGTGCCAGAGCGAGCAACAAAGCTATAGCACCCAAAATTGTTATGATATTGTTCCTTGCCCCACGGCTTCGTCTCATACGAAAGCTCGTGCATACTACAAAAACATCTTGCGCTTGGCTCTAGACCTTGACTCCTCACAGCCCAGACGAAGATCCCCATTCTAATAATTTCTTCGGGAGTGATCTGGTGAAGGAAAATATGATATATCTTTAAAACTTCAACCACAAATCTGCTTAAGGGGAACCGAAGTCCAGCTTTGAAGAAGCTTCGGTAGATTACAACTTCGTTTTCTTCGGGAGCAGGAACAACCCTATCTGCGTTAGCCCTCACAATAGACATATCTCGAAAATACCTTCCTCTCATATTATCAAGATGACTCTGTTTGATAGTCGATTTCCCGAAGACTGCATGACTTGGTCGCTGTCACACCCGGTTTCAGAAGGCAAACCGAATGCGAACTATGTACGTGCCAGGATCAGAATTCACGTACACAACGATTACATAAATGAACATCACCGCATAGTGCTCGAATAATAACATAAAAGAGTATTAACTTATTACATCACGATGTCAGAGACATCCACATAGTCATCAACTCAACGGGTAAATCAAAGTGCTAAGCGAAACACAGTAAAGATAGGGCCTTCACAAGCAGCTGACTGGGGGTTTGCCGCCAACCCACACCTAGAACTCGTCGTAGTCTTGGAACTCCTGGAAGTCTCCTTCCACGGCTTCGTCTTCTCCTGAGCAGTGGTTGCAATGTGGACAACCTGGCGTTTTGTGGTAAAGCAAGGATGAGTACACATCAACGTACTCAACAAATGCCCCGTTTGGCTGAAGTGGACTAGCTTTTTATGTGGAGTTAGGCTCAAGCAGTTGCTTTTAGTTGGTCAGGTATTTATTGTTAGTAGAAGCCAGATTTTATCATAAAATCCAAGTTATAATCCCAAAAAGTACCTCCTCAGAGAGGAAATACTAGAATACATAATTAAAGTCACCATCATTAACCATCATCATTAAAGTCATCATCTGAGGTGTATCCGAAGTATCTCTAATCAAAGAGGATCCCAAGGCTGCTCTTAACCGTGAGCATGGCTGATATATCAGTTTTATTACCCTCTGCAGAGGTCGCACACTTTACCTATGAGCTGTGATTCCCGTCTTGCCCAGGGATCATGACTCCCCATTGATCACTTCCTAGGTGGTCCGGCAGGGTATCACTACGTAGCCTTTACAAAGATTCCCTAGAGGTCATAGCCGCCCGTTAGGTTTCTCCAGTTTGATAAACACAGTACCTCTCCCTGCAGGAGGGTGACTAACAAAAGCAAAACGAAAGAACCTCGGCACTCAGCCTCGGCAGAGCAAGCACTGTGCCTGGACCCCATTGACGGCACGACGGCGAAGCAACTACACCTCTAGTTCCTCTAATTAATTAGCTAAGGGCATCCCATTTCACCCTCATGGTTGCACTGTTATCCCGGGTGGTCTCTCAACGAACAGGTCCTTACGGAGAGGTACTCGGGAAACAGCCCGAGTCCCCTAAATGCCACAAGTATATCATCATATCAAGTTTAAAATCATAGTATCATCATTGTATCTCATCATGTTCATTGATTAAAGTAAAGCGCTAGCATGTGGCTAACCATAGTAACCCAAAAGGTAAATCAAGGACAAGGTAAATAGAAAGCTAGTAAATCCTTAGGTTGTTCATAGTATACGAGATAGTGTATTATAAAGTAAATGGGACATAATGGGTCAGAGGACACTTGCCTTCACCAAGCTGCTGCTGCTCAGGGTCTTCTCCTGCAATTCCCTCAGACTCCACGAACGGCCCGATATCTACACGAGTGCAAACATACATCCAACATTTTTGAAACGGCAGAAAACAATACACCATACAACAATATAGATCAAATGAATATGCACGCGACATAGAATTCGCATCTACGGCTACGCGAGAAAGGAACTGAGACGACTGACGCTACGGTCGAGGGATATTACGTTTACACTAAGCGGATATGAATTATAATATTTAATTCGGCTTAATCATATTGACGGACATAAATCATATGCCAGGTAAAATTACTACTTAGTCCCGATTAGTTTGCTGCTCGAATAGCCGTGGTTTAAATATGTATTTAATTAACGCGAGCTATTCTAGGTGAGGCGAATTATTAACCTGCGTAGAACACACGACGACGCGTGCGAACAGCACGCGCAACGCGTGAACGACACGCGGCGATTTAATGTGCGATGCGCGGGCGATGGCGAGCGACACGAGTGCACACTGGGGGGTAGACGAACGTCGTCGGGTTCCTGACGACGTGCTGCGTGTACGCGAAACATCACACACAACAGCGCGCGCGATGCACGACACATCGAATCGTTAACAATCTGTGGCTAAATAATGACGTGACGAACGGACAACCTATATTACGCTTAAACGCGAAAAACTATATTTTCTAAGTTCAACTTAGTTAACATAAATTATTTGTGTGGGATATTTTAGATAAAGTGAATTATCAATTAATCAATGATTAAAACGAGAATTAATTGACTAATGCGTATGGACGATTATAGCGAAGTGATTAACTAATGTGCGCAGATTGCGCGCGCGACACGCACGAAACAGCGTGAGGACTATGCAAACAACGACGACGGCGCGCGCAATACCCGTGATCACGTGCAAAACCGCGCGCGTGAGACTTGACGAGTACGCGACGCGCTAAGTAGCAGTAGCGAGGCACGGCGAGGAGCATGCGAGGGTTGCGCGCAGGGGCTGCACTAGGCACGCTTAGCAGCTGGGCGTGCGGCGAGCGCAGCGAGCGCAGCGACTCGGCTGCGACGCGCAGGGGCGTGGTTCGCCGGTGAAGTGGGGCGCGGCTGCGTGAAGGAGCAGGGCGAGGGCGCGTGGGGCCTGCACGCCGGGGCACCGGGCTCGCTGCGCGCTGCGGGCCGCGACGGCAGTAGGCCATCAGCCACGCACAGGGACAGGGAGAGCGGCACGACGGGCAGTTGACGGGGCGGCTCGACGGGGAGCTCGTGACGGTGAACGGACGGGACGGATGCAGCGGGACGGTGTGCAGCGAGGAGCGGGGAGGAGAGCGGTAGAGAGAGGAAGAAGCCGCTCCGGACGGGGGACGAGCTCACCTCGGCGACGGCGGCGGCGCTCCGGGCGGGGCGTGGCTCCGACGGCGGTTCGTGGCGAGATCGAGAGCGAAGTCGAGGCGAGGAATTGGGTGAGATGCGCGAGCGGGGCGGTTGCTTTCTCTGGAATTTCGCACAGGTGCTACAAGGAAGAAGCCGTCCTGGCGCGTGGGCCCCCTGAGCAGGCGGCGGCGGGCGCGGAACCGCCTGCGCGCGGTCGCGTGCGCGCTGAGAGCGCTGGCGCTGGCGCGGAGCTAGGCCGCGGCGCGCTGGGCCGCGGCGGACGCAGGCTGGGCCGCGGCGGTCGCGCCTCGGCTGGGCTGGCGGGGAGGAAGAGAGGGGGAAGAAGGGGGCGGCTGGGCCGGCCGAATGGGCCAGGGAAGGGGGGGCTGGGCCACTTTCCCTTTCTTTTTATTTCAGAAATTGTTTTTCCCTTTTCTTTTTATTTACTCCATTTGACTCAAATCCAAATATGCACAATTTCAAATTAGCACCCTCAAGCATATGCATCAAACAAAAGTGAAGTTTAGGGTTCAACATGATGCAACATTTCATACTCCCTTGGAGTTTAGCCTACTAGATTATAATTACAAATAAAAATAACCACTCTTCTTCTATAGAAAAGAGAAAGAGGAGATTGGGGGAGATGAGAAGAGAGGAGTAACACCTGAATTTGTGAATATGAGCAAAAAAATTTTATACCCCAAATTCAGGGTGTTACAAAGCTATCCCCCTTAAAAGAATCTCGCCCCGAGATTCAAGGTTGGTCAGCAAAGAGTTAAGGGTATTTGGCTTTCAGATCATCTTCTCGTTCTCAGGTTGCTTCTTCCTCAGAGTGGTGACCCCATCTGACTTTGCACATTCTGATGGTGTTCCTCCGGGTGACTCTGTCTGCAAACTCCAGAATCTGCGTTGGCTTCTCTATGTATGTCAGATCCTCTTGGACTTCCAAGTCCTCCACGGGCAACTGTTCTTCTAGCACTCGCAGGCACTTCTTCAATTGCGACACGTGGAACACATTGTGCACTGCCGACAGACTTTCTGGTAGGTTGAGCTGGTAGGCCACTTCTCCACGCTTTGCTTGAATCTGATATGGTCCAACGTACCGGGGTGCTAACTTGCCCTTGACCCCGAACATTCTGACTCCTCTGATAGGCGACACCTTCAGATAGACGAAATCTCCCACTTCAAAACTCAGTTCTCTTCTCCTTTTGTCAGCATAGCTTCGCTGCCTTGATTGTGCTATCTTCAGATTCTCCTGAACCATTTTGATATTCTCTTCGACTTCAAGCAAAATGTCGGGGCCAAACACCTGTCTCTCTCCAGGCTGGTCCCAATGCAGCGGAGTCCTACAACTCCGTCCATAGAGCACCTGAAACGATGACATCTTCAAGCTGGTCCGGTAACTATTGTTGTAGGAGAATTCTGCATAAGGTAATCTTTTGTCCCATCCTGACTTGTCTTGCAACGCACAGGCTCTCAACATATCTTCTAGGATCTGATTAGTTCTTTCGGTCTGACCATCTGTCTGCGGGTGATAAGCCGAGCTGAAGTTCAAATGCGTGCCCAAGGCTTCCTGTAGCTGCTGCCAAAAATGAGAGGTGAATTGTGTTCCTCGATCTGACACTATCTTCTTCGGCACACCATGTAGGCAAACTATCCGGGACATGTATAACTCAGCTAATGTTGCTCCGCTGTATGTTGTCTTCACAGGTATGAAATCGGCCACCTTTGTTAAGCGGTCCACAACCACCTAGATGGAATCATAGCCGGCCCGGGTACGAGGTAGGCCAACTATAAAATCCATCCCGATCTCATCTCACTTCCACTGAGGAATTTGCAATGGCTGCAACAGTCCGGCTGGCTTCTGATGCTCTGCTTTGGTTCTTTAACAGCTATCACAGATGGCGACATATTCTGCGACTTCTCTTTTCATGCCATACCACCAAAACCTCCTTTTTAGATCCTGATACATCTTTTCACTTCCAGGGTGTATGGAGTAAGCTGTCTCATGAGCTTCTTTGAGGATCAGCCCCCGAATAGGTTTGATGTCAGGAACACACAATCGGTCCTTGAACCATATTACTCCCTCTTCATCCTCTCGAAAGTCCTTGCCTCTTCCTTCTAAGATCAGCTGTCGGATCTTGTTGATGTTTTCATCATCCTTCTGCCCTTCTTTGATCTCCCGCTCTAGGGTGGGCTCTAATTCCACTGTTACTCCTTGCGTACTGTTCAGAAAACCGAGACTCAGTCTGTCGAACTCCTTGGCTAACTCATATGACATTGGGTACGTGGCCATCATATTGACTTGACTCTTCCTACTCAGAGCATCTGCAACAACATTGGCTTTGCCTGGATGGTAATGTATCTCCAACTCGTAGTCCTTGATCAATTCCAACCATCTTCGTTGTCTCATGTTTAACTCTGTCTGGGTGAATATGTATTTCAGACTCTTGTGATCTGTGTAGATGTCACACTTCTGCCCATACAGGTAATGTCTCCATGTCTTTAAAGCATGAACCACTGCTGCCAACTCCAGGTCGTGTGTGGGATAATTTCTCTCGTGGATCTTCAGCTGTCGAGATGAGTATGCTACAACTCTTCCTTCTTGCATTAGCACACATCCCAATCCGGTGTAGGAAGCACTTATGTCACACCCGGTTTCAGAAGGCAAACCGAATGCGAACTATGTACATGCCAGGATCAGAATTCACGTACACAGCGATTACATAAATGAACATCACCGCATAGTGCTCGAATAATAACATAAAAGAGTATTAACTTATTACATCACGATGTCAGAGACATCCACATAGTCATCAACTCAACGGGTAAATCAAAGTGCTAAGCGAAACGCAGTAAAGATAGGGCCTTCACAGGCAGCTGACTGGGGGTTTGCCGCCAACCCACACCTAGAACTCGTCGTAGTCTTGGAACTCCTGGAAGTCTCCTTCCACGGCTTCGTCTTCTCCTGAGCAGTGGTTGCAATGTGGACAACCTGGTGTTTTGTGGTAAAGCAAGGATGAGTACACATCAACGTACTCAGCAAATGCCCCGTTTGGCTGAAGTGGACTAGCTTTTTATGTGGAGTTAGGCTCAAGCAGTTGCTTTTAGTTGGTCAGGTATTTATTGTTAGTAGAAGCCAGATTTTATCATAAAACCCAAGTTATAATCCCAAAAAGTACCTCCTCAGAGAGGAAATACTAGAATACATAATTAAAGTCACCATCATTAACCATCATCATTAAAGTCATCATCTGAGGTGTATCCGAAGTATCTCTAATCAAAGAGGATCCCAAGGCTGCTCTTAACCATGAGCACGACTGATATATCAGTTTCATTACCCTATGCAGAGGTCGCATACTTTACCCATGAGCCGTGATTCCCGTCTTGTCCGGGGATCATGACTCCCCATTGATCACTTCCTAGGTGGTCCGGCAGGGTATCACTACGTAGCCTTTACAAAGATTCCCTAGAGGTCATAGCCGCCCGTTAGGTTTCTCCAGTTTGATAAACACAGTACCTCTCCCCGCAGGAGGGTGACTAACAAAAGCAAAACGAAAGAACCTCGGCACTCAGCCTCGGCAGAGCAAGCACTGTGCATGGACCCCATTGACGGCACGACGGCGAAGCAACTACACCTCTAGTTCCTCTAATTAATTAGCTAAGGGCATCCCATTTCACCCTCATGGTTGCACTGTTATCCCGGGTGGTCTCTCAACGAACAGGTCCTTACGGAGAGGTACTCGGGAAACAGCCCGAGTCCCCTAAATGCCACAAGTATATCATCATATCCAGAATAAAATCATAGTATCATCATTGTATCTCATCATGTTCATTGATTAAAGTAAAGTGCTAGCATGTGGCTAACCATAGTAACCCAAAAGGTAAATCAAGGACAAGGTAAATAGAAAGCTAGTAAATCTTTAGGTTGTTCATAGTATGTGAGATAGTGTATTATAAAGTAAATGGGACATAATGGGTCAGAGGACACTTGCCTTCACCAAGCTGCTGTTGCTCAGGGTCTTCTCCTGCAATTCCCTCAGACTCCACGAACGGCCCGATATCTACATGAGTGCAAACATACATCCAACATTCTTGAAACGGCAGAAAACAATACACCATACAACAATATAGATCAAATGAATATGCACGCGACATAGAATTCGCATCTACGGCTACGCCAGAAAGGAACTGAGACGACTGACGCTACGGTCGAGGGATATTACGTTTACACTAAGCGGATATGAATTATAATATTTAATTCGGCTTAATCATATTGATGGACATTAATCATATGCCAGGTAAAATTACTACTTAGTCCCGATTAGTTTGCTGCTCGAATAGCCGTGGTTTAAATATGTATTTAATTAACGCGAGCTATTCTAGGTGAGGCGAATTATTAACCTGCGTAGAACGCACGACGACGCGTGCGAACAGCACGCGCAACGCGTGAACGACACGCGACGATTTAATGTGCGATGCGCGGGCGATGGTGAGCGACACGAGTGCACACGGGGGGTAGACGAGCGGGTTCGGGGGGGTAGACGAGGGGTAGACGGGAGTCGTCTAGGGGTAGACGAACGTCGTCGGGACCCTGACGACGTGCTGCGTGTACGCGAAACATCACACACAACAACGCGCGCGACGCACGACACATCGAATAGTTAACAATCTATGGCTAAATAATGACGTGACGAACGGACAACCTATATTACGCTTAAACACGAAAAACTATATTTTCTAAGTTTAACTTAGTTAACATAAATTATTTGTGTGGGATATTTTAGATAAAGTTAATTATCAATTAATCAATGATTAAAACGAGAATTAATTGACTAATGCGTATGGACGATTATAGCGAAGTGATTAACTAATGCGCGCAGATTGCGCGCGCGACACGCGCGAAACAACGTGAGGACTATGCAAACAACGACGACGGCGCGCGCAATACCCGTGATCACGTGCGAAACCGCGCGCGTGAGACTTGACGAGTACGTGATGCGCTAAGTAGCATTAGCGAGGCACGGCGAGGAGCATGCGAGGGTTGCGCGCAGGGGCTGCACTAGGCACGCTTAGCAGCTGGGCGTGCGGCGAGCGCAGCGAGCGCAACGACTCGGCTGCGATGCGCATGGGCGTGGTTCGCCGGCGAAGTGGGGCGCGGCTGCGCGAAGGAGCAGGGCGAGGGCGCGCGGGGCCTGCACGCCGGGGCACCGGGCTCGCTGCGCGCTGCGGGCCGCGACGGCAGTAGGCCATTGGCCGCGCACAGGGACAGGGAGAGCGGCACGACGGGCAGTTGACGGGGCGGCTCGACGGGGAGCTCGTGACGGTGAATGGACGGGACGGATGCAGCGGGACGGTGTGCAGCGAGGAGCGGGGAGGAGAGCGGTAGAGAGAGGAAGAAGCCGCTCCGGACGAGGGGACGAGCTCACCTCGGCGACGGCGGCGGCGCTCCGGGCGGGGCGTGGCTCCGACGGCGGTTCGTGGCGAGATCGAGAGCGAAGTCGAGGCGAGGAATTGGGCGAGATGCGCGAGCGGGGCGGTTGCTTTCTCTGGAATTTCGCACAGGCGCTACAAGGAAGAAGTCGTCCTGGCGCGTGGGCCCCCTGAGCAAGCGGCGGCGGGCGCGGAACCGCCTGCGCGCTGAGAGCGCTGGCGCGAAGCTGGGCCGCGGCGCGCAGCTGGGCTGGGGGGCGTGGCAGGCGTGCTGGGCCGCGGCGGACGCAGGCTGGGCTGCGGCGGACGCGCCTCGGCTGGGCTGGCGGGGAGGAAGAGAGGGGGAAGAAGGGGGCGGCTGGGCCGGCCGAATGGGCCAGGGAAGGGGGGGCTGGGCCACTTTCCCTTTCTTTTTATTTCAGAAATTGTTTTTCCCTTGTCGGCGTTTCGAAACAGGGGGGTCCCTAAGCCGACGAGTGAGTGTGCTGCGTGCCCCAGCCCAGATGGGTCGAGCGCGTGGGCGAGCGCGAAGGGGGGAGAGGCGAGGTGGCCGGAGTCGAGCGTGAGAGAGGTGGAAGTCCCGCGGCCTTCGTGTTCGTCCCGCGCCCAGGTCAGGTGCGCTTGCAGTAGGGGGGTTACAAGCGTCCACGCGGGTGAGGGAAGCGAGCGGCCCCAAGAGAGCGCCTGTCCCGTCCTCGGTCCCGCGCGGCCAACCTTCTCTAAGAAGGCCCTGGTCCTCCCTTTTATAGTCGTAAGGAGAGGATCCAGGTGTACAATGGGGGGTGTAGCAGAGTGCTACGTGTCTAGCGGAGAGAGAGCTAGCGCCCTAGGTACATGCCAATGTGGCAGCCGGAGAGGTCTTGGCACCTTGCTGGCGTGATGTCGTGGCTGTCGGAGGTGCGACGGAGCCTGGCGGAGGGACAGCTGTTGGAGCGGTCGAGTCCCTGCTGACGTCGTCCTGCTTCCGTAAGAGAGCTGGGGGCCGCCGTCGTCACAGAGCTTGTGGAGCGCCATCATTGCCCATCCGGCGGAGCTGGCCGGATGGGACGCCGGTCTTGTTCTCCGTGACCCGAGTCGATTCGGGGTAGGATGATGACAGCGCTTCCTGTTGACGTGGTGGGTCTGTACCCTAGGCAGGGTGACGTGGGGGCTCCTCTGAAGCCGAGTCTGTCTTCTGTTGCCGAGGCCGAGCCCGAGCCATGGGGTCGGGCGAGGCGGAAGTCGTTCGGCCGAGGCCGGGGCGGAGTCCGAGCCCTGGGGTCGGGCGAGGCGGAGTTTCGTCGTCTTCCGGGTCTTAGCCCGAGTCCGAGCCCTGGGGTCGGGCGGAGCGGAGTTCGCCGTCTTCCGGGTCTTAGCCCGAGTCCGAGCCCTGGGGTCGGGCGGAGCGGAGTTCGCCGTCTTCCGGGTCTTAGCCCGAGTCCGAGCCCTGGGGTCGGGCGGAGCGGAGTTCGCCGTCTTCCGGGTCTTAGCCCGAGTCCGAGCTCTGGGGTCGGGCGGAGCGGAGTTCGCCGTCTTCCGGGTCTTAGCCCGAGTCCGAGCCCTGGGGTCGGGCAGAGCGGAGTTCGCCGTCTTCCGGGTCTTAGCCCGAGTCCGAGCCCTGGGGTCGGGCGGAGCGGAGTTCGCCGTCTTCCGGGTCTTAGCCTGAGTCCGAGCCCTGGGGTCGGGCGGAGCGGAGTTCGCCGTCTTCCGGGTCTTAGCCCGAGTCCGAGCCCTGGGGTCGGGCGGAGCGGAGTTCGCCGTGGCGCCTTTGGCAAGGCCTGACTGCCTGTCAGACTCACTCTGTCGAGTGGCACCGCAGTCGGAGTGGCGCAGGCGGCGCTGTCCTTCTGTCAGACTGGTCAGAGGAGCGGTGGAGTGACGGCGGTCACTTCAGCTCTGTCGGGGGGGCGCGTGTCAGGATAAAGTCGTCAGGCCACCTTTGCGTTAAATGCTCCTGCAACTTGGTCAGTCGGTGTGGCGATTTAGTCAAGGTTGCTTCTGAGTGAAGCCAAGGCCTCGGGCGAGCCGGTGATGTGTCCGCCGTAAAAAGGGGGGCCTCGGGCGAGACGGAAGTCCCTCGAGGTCGGCTGCCCTTGGCCGAGGCTAGGCTCGGGTGAAGCGTGATCGAGTCACTCGTGTGGACTGATCCCTGACTTAATCGTACCCATCAGGCCTTTGCAGCTTTATGCTGATGGGGGTTACCAGCTGAGAATTAGGCGTCTTGAGGGTACCCCTAATTATGGTCCTCGACATCCCTTTTCTTTTTATTTACTCCATTTGACTCAAATCCAAATATGCCACAATTTCAAATTAGCACCCTCAAGCATATGCATCAAACAAAAGTGAAGTTTAGGGTTCAACATGATGCAACATTTCATACTCCCTTGGAGTTTAGCCTACTAGATTATAATTACATATAAAAATAACCACTCTTCTTCTATAGAAAAGAGAAAGAGGAGATTGGGGGAGATGAGAAGAGAGGAGTAACACCTGAATTTGTGAATATGAGCAAAGAAATTTTATACCCCAAATTCAGGGTGTTACAGTCGCCAGGGCTGATCTTCAGAGTCTTCGCCCCCACTTTCCGCATCATAACTGTCGCTGTCATCAGTATCTTTAGATAAGCCTTCTAGAATCTCCTTAGTAATCTTTTCTGTATTTGTCTTTGCTATTGATTCAACAAATCCAGCAGTCTTCTCCTCAAGGAGCTTCTCCTCTTCGCTCAGCTTCGTCTCAGCAACAACTTTTTTGTCTTGGGACATCTTTTCTTCGGAAATGGCGAAAATGTGTCCTTAAAGCCGAAGCTTAGAAAGTCTAAGAAACCAAGCAAGCGTTGGTAGAAAAGAGCTAAAAAATTGAGCAAGCAAAGCAGACGGCAGATAGCGTACCAAATGTGCTCGGGATGAGTTTCTATTTATACGCCCAGTGCGTTCCAAATTGGAGGGCCCCGTCTGTCATCGACTGTTGCTATTCTAGCAAAGGGAAGATGTTTTTTCGGACCTTCGGCTTAAGGCCTTCGTTCATATCACAATTTGAATTCGTTATTCTAACAAATTAATATTGCGAGGGGCTACTGTTGGGGGCCTTCGTCTTCCGAAGGTCCTCAAAAACATGATTTAACAATGTTTCTGGAGTATAATACATGAACAGGTACCTTCAGACTCGGATCAGAACCACAGCGTGAGAAACACAAATAATACGAAGGTTGACGCAGCGCCGAAGCTACGCGCAAGGGAGCTTCGGCATGACAACAGAAAAGGGAACCGACTTAAAAGGGAAAAGGCTATTTAGAAGCGTATGTGAGTGAACCACATGAGAACAAATAATCGCATGTTTTCGATTACAATCTCTACCTTGATTAATTATTTCCCGCAGTAAATAATTAATAGAAATGCATGTTCTAATATGTGAAAAATGACTCCATGCACCTGATCTGCTTATGCTTATGCATTAACTATAGTATTATTTTTCTGTTTTATTTCCCGTAGTAGATAATTAGCAGAAAAGTATTAAAATGCATATGAAGGTTATGTTGTATATTTGTGTACTGCTCTAAATAATTATGACGTGTTGAGTCTTTGGACTCACCCCGAGCAATTAAATTATATAGTGGGTACTCGGACGCATCGATTAAACTACGTTATTAATCGACCGAGTTATGGTATTGGCCGAGCACTAGTTGTGTCTTGGCAACACGACACAGTATTTGTGTAGTACGAACTTGGCTGCGTCATGTGATTGCTATGTCACACTCTCGCTTAATCAGACCGCTCCCATTGAGTCGGAGTGTCATCGTCGAGTCACTTATTTTTTGCATGCCCTGCAGGCACTGTCCGTCTACCGTGATCATCGAGTCATAATTGCGCCTATTGCGCACGTTACATGGACTTATCGTGTACCCCGATTACTGAGCCATAATTGTGCTGTTGCGCTTAATACGAGGGCTTGTTGTATCGTCGTAGCCCTGATGGCCGCACACGCGTTGACACCAGACACTAGAGCTTGTACTCGTGTGGATTGTGGTGGGTCGTTCAAGCCCTAAAGTCACATTATGCACAACTTTCGTAAACAAATTTGTTTAGCTCTATATTTTATTTGCTTGTGTTGTGTGGCATCATATATTTATTTATATTGCCAAGTGGCCATAACATCTATATCAAGCTCTATAGTGCTTGAATAATCTGGGAAATTAAATTGGAATATAATGAAACACAGATAAGTTAATTCTTTGCTCTCTCCTCATGCATAAAGTTTTACCCGAAGTAACCCGAAGATATATAATATAATGCATGAAAGCCTTTTTGGCATAGAAGATATCACAAATTGGGATTATATTAATAAGCAAAAAGACCTTACCAAATGATTTAAGATCAGAAATCTCAGTCATACATTGCTCAACTAGATGTTAGCACATTGCTCTCTTTGTCGCTGGATGGCATGAAGCAAACTATGAGATAAAAGGACATGTAACCGCTAGCAACACGAAGTTGCGAGTATACCAAGAGGTTATTCTGAGAATTTTTTCACTATGTTGGTGTGAAAACCATAGTGTGTTCTCGTCGAACCACTTTACTCGTTCTATCTAGGACCTCTATGCTTGTGTCGCATACATCTCTCAGAATTGTAAATACTTATAGTCACTGAATTAACTCGGGATAGTCCTTTGACAAGTTTGGTATACACTGTAAGCTAAATGGTAAAGGTCGGTCCTGAATGGACACATACCTGGGATTTATGTAGCCGAACTACACTGAATTCCACCCTTTGGCATGCTTACCATTATCTACCTCCGATCTACCAGAAGTGAGAAGAGTAGACAAATAACTATGAAATCCCACATCACCACAGAGCTTGAAGCTAAATTAGACATTAACATGTTCTTGGTCCTGGGAGCCAGAAGAGTCATATGTCTTGACCACTAGACTATTAGTGATGATAATTTGTGATAGAAATATGAAGATCTTGTAGAGACCTGTTGTATCCTCTCTACTCCTGATGATTTCTTCATATGAGAGCAGTACTATCTGTTGTTGAAGACAGATCCTAGGTGGCTACCAGTCTTGTTTCGTTCTTGCCAAGCAGTTATCATCATTTGTTTCATGAAAAGCTAGTTATATGGTAATTTTTCCCAGATAAAAATGAATTCTTGGCCTTGTCTGTTCTATCCCAAAGCTTCTCTTTTTTGCCGAACAACCAAGAGATCAAAATAATGCTTTATAGAACAAAATGGTATATAATGTGAGGAGAAATGTTTGCCCTGCTGGCAGCATCATAAATTATTATCTATTGTTATAAGTTCTCTCTCAAAATTATAATGCCTAAAAATGTTGCATAAATCGATACCCAATTTCAGAACGGTATGAGTAATTGGGTAAACCATGGGCAATAATAAAATGAGCTGGACTATACATCTCTACATATAAAAAATCTCTACTTGGCAGCATTGGCCTGATGCCGTGCACTTTACAACCATTATCTATGCACATATTCTTCTATGTGCTTGAAAGCATAATGCAACAAGTGAATGTCCTTGTAAGCGCTAGACCTTGATGGTCATTTTACTTGTTGATCTGAAGTCAACTAATGGCTCCAAACGACGAATGATATGCATGAGCCCCTGAAGGATCCTTATAGATAAAATAGTGTTGTGCATATTAGTTTAAATCTTAATGATTTACTGTGCATTTGGTAATAATAACAATAAGTTAGCAGAATTGTAATCACGAAGCAACTTGTTGTTGCGCGTCTCGCTAGAAATTGAGACTAAACCTTCAACATTGAAGGAAAAAGATGCAGTATTCATGCTACTGCATTAATCTAAGTCCAAAGCTCACTGCATAAAACCCTATCTATAATGTGCGTAAGATTTCCCAAATAAATCACCACAATAGCATACAATGGCCACAACTGGATGATTGTGGTTGGGGATATTATCTGTATGCTTTTAGAACATCTCGGCATTAGGGGGAGATAAATGTCCATCTAGTGTAATGCCTCAATATTCTATTAAACGCACAAAAGCTAAACTGAACCTGTCGTTCGGTGTGTACTCCTATGTATATGGAGTCTGCCAGAAATCATTGAGGAGTAACCATATTGGTTTGAATGCTTCTACCTGATGTAGATGTGGATATACCCGGGATTAAAATCGTATCCACATTTGACTTATTGGTATTTGATCTATTCTCGGGGACGCCTGCGAATATGATCCATTGGCCTTAGTCAAAGCATATGTTCTGATTGTAGATTCACGTGGTCTGTAATAACTCTCCTCCAATGAACTCGCCCTGCTGGTAATTTGCCTCACGAAGAGGTTCATCTTGATGATGAAATTCCTAGCAATGCGCGCAATATCATTGTGCTGGGAATTCGGAACAATGAATCTTTTGTTTTGGGAAATGATGGAGATCATTATTAAATGTGGGAGACAAATATGTCGACACTTATCTTGCCTCTATAGATTTCAAAGGGATCCAAAACAAAGTCCTAGGCATGAGTGCTTGAAGCTCTCTTATCGGGTCATTAATAAATGCAATCGAGGTTGAACCAATAATCGCAAAATGAAAGTCACGAGCTTGAAGTTTGGACATTTATGGGCACTATTGAAATAATGTGTGGTGAATGTGATGGTTCAAGTGGTCTTGTAAGAGACTCATCCCACATATGTGTTGAATAAACACTTTTCCGCTATATAATATATCTGGCAAATGGCATGAATTAAAATATGCAGTTAATAGGATTCTGAAGATCCGTCATGAGATCCTAGGAGGACTCATATCTTTGAATTATAAATATGCAACATATAAATATTGTACCGAATAATACATTTCTGACGAATGAACACTCTCCTATGTAGAGAGAATATCTTCTATGAGATTATAGTTCCTTAATGGAACCTTTCTAGAAGAAATAAAGTCTGTGTTAAACACCAAAGTTTGATAATCCCTATAAAGGGATAAAGACCCATACAGACCCGAAAAGGAATAAGATGAGGTACCAAAGGACTTGAAGTTCACCGAATAAGCACATGTGCATTCCACGATCTTTACTCATGGTATTTTCCATTAGATGTGGAATTACGATATCCTCTAAAGCCACGATGGCAGAAACCTATAAGGTTTAGGTGTTACTGGCAAAATATCCCCATTGTGCCAGAATGACAGACTATAACGATATATCTGATCGATGAAAAATCCCTGATGGATTATGATCTTTGATGTACTTTTGTTACACCATCATAGATGTTGCAAAGGATGAACGCCTGGAGCGATGTGTCATATTTAGAATATGTACTATTGCAACTATATTATCCCCTAAGTCCTATTGAAGGACATGTCATTTGCTTTGCACAGCTATGTATAAATTGTGGTGTAAGATAGAAAATGATAGCACCTGAGAGCACCTAGAGGGGGGGTGAATAGGTGATCCTGTAAAAACTTGAGGCTTATAGCCACAAAACTTGGTTAAGTGTTAGTAGGCTAAATAGCAAGCTCTTGTGAACACAAGTATCACAGAAAAGCAATCACAAAAGACACGTGAGTTATCCCGTGGTTCGACCAAGTACAACACTTGCCTACTCCACGTTGTGGCGTCCCAATGGACGAGGGTTGCACTCAACCCCTTTCAAGTGATCCAAGGATCCACTTGAATACCACGGTGTTTCTTTCTTTCACTATATCCCGTTTGCGAGGAATCTCCACAACTTGGAGCCTCTCGCCCTTACAAATGATGATCACAAAGAAGCACGGATGTAAGGGAGGAAAAGCAACACACACACAAGCCTCAAAGAAATAGCACAAACACGCACACTAGTCACAACTTGAGCTCTAAGTTCACACACGGAGTTCTCAACTCAAGAGGAGCTCAAATTGCTATCACAAAGAATCAAACGCGCAAGAATGAAGACTTGGTGTTTAGAGATGATCAAAGAATGCTTGGTGTGCTCCTCCATGCGCCTAGGGGTCCCTTTTATAGCCCCAAGGCAGCTAGGAGCCGTTGGAGGCAATCAGGGAAGGCAATACTTGCCTTCTGTCGGGTGGCGCACCGGACAGTCCGGTGCACCAGTGGACATCCCATGTTCATTGTCCGGTGCAGATAGCCTTCCTAATTTGGCGCAGCCGACCGTTGAAGATTTGGAGTCGTTGGCGCACCGGACACAGTCCGGTGCACACCGGACAGTCCGGTGCACACCGAACATTCCGGTGCCCCCATCAGACCATTGGCTCGGCCACGCGTCACGCGTGGATTGCGCGGCCGACCGTTGGCTCGGCCGACCGTTGGCTCACCGGACAGTCCGGTGCACCACCGGACAGTCCGGTGAATTTTAGCCGTACGCCGCCGACGAATTCCCGAGAGCGACCAGTTGACCAGACTCCAGCCTGGCGCACCGGACACTGTCCGGTGCACCCAGACTGCGTAGAGTCTTGGCTGTTCCAGCCAAGTCTTTTTCCTTTTGTGTTTTCTCTGATTCTAGCACTTAGACAAATATGTTAGCACACAAAAACCAATGTACTAAGTCTAGAATCATACCTTTGTGTTGATTTACACTTCATCCACCATTTGGCACAATTTAGTACTTAAACCATTTGTGTTGGGCACTTAATCACCAAAATACTTAGAAATGGCCCAAGGGCACATTTCCCTTTCAATCTCCCCCTTTTTGGTGATTTATGCCAACACAACACAAAGCAACTCATAGAAGTGCAACATTAATGCAAATAAGAACAGAAATTGTTTTTGATTCAAATTTGGCATATTTGGATCATTCTTTGCCACCACTTGGTTTGTTTTTTTGCAAATCAAACTCAATTTCCTATCTCTAAGTCAAACGCACTAGTTGAGACATAAGAGAAATTGATCAAAGATTCAAAAACTCCCCTTTTTTCATAATCAACCATTCTCCCCACAAGAGACAATAAGAGAATTTTGACAAATCACTAACTTCTAACTCTACTATTTTCAAAATTTTCAAGTGGTAGCTGATCCATTTGCTTGCTTTGGCCTTAATTTCTCCCCCTTTGGCATCAAGCACCAAAACGGGATCATTTTTTGCCCTTAAGCCCCATTGCCTCACCAAAATCTTCAAATAAGAGTAAAAAAGGCAAAAGAGCATGGTGATGAACTTGGAATTAGTTACTCTCTCATCGGAGTGCAGTGGAAGTCTTTCATGGTCCAAGTCCACCTTTCCCTTTCAATCCACTTTTGAGACTAATTTAAAGAAAACTCAAGCACATGGTTAGTCTCAAAGGATCAAGCTGTAGTACATCTCCCCCTGAATATGTGCATCACTTACACATGGACTTTTGAGGTTCAGGGATTGCATGTACAACTTGAGCACCATAAACAACAAAAATGCATAAAGGAACATGATCAAAGGCATAAAACACATGTATGCTATAGATCAATCCAAGTTACGCGAATCTAAGACATTTAGCTCACTACGCAGCCTGCAAAAGGTCTTCTCATCTAAAGGCTTGGTAAAGATATCGGCTAGCTGGTTCTCGGTGCTAACATAAAACAATTTGATATCTCCCTTTTGCTGGTGGTCTCTCAAAAAGTGATGCCGGATGTCTATGTGCTTAGTGCGGCTGTGTTCAACAGGATTATCCGCCATGCGGATTGCACTCTCATTGTCACATAGGAGTGGGGCTTTGCTCAGATTGTAGCCAAAGTCCCTAAGGGTTTGCCTCATCCAAAGTAGTTGCGCGCAACACTGTCCTGCGACAACATACTCGGCCTCAGCGGTGGATAGGGCAACGGAAGTTTGTTTCTTGGAACTCCAAGACACCAGGGACCTTCCTAAGAATTGGCACGTCTCTGATGTACTCTTCCTATCAACCTTGCATCCAGCATAATCGGAGTCTGAGTATCCAATCAAGTCAAAGGTTGACCCCTTTGGATACCAGATCCCGAAACAAGGTGTAGCAACTAAATATCTAAGAATTCGCTTAACGGCCACAAGGTGACACTCCCTTGGATCGGATTGAAATCTAGCACACATGCATACGCTTAGCATAATATCCGGTCTACTAGCACATAAATAAAGTAAAGACCCTATCATGGACCGGTATGCCTTTTGATCAACAGACTTACCTCCTTTGTTGAGGTCGACATGTCCGTCGGTTCCCATTGGAGTCTTTGCGGGCTTGGCGTCCTTCATCCCAAACCGCTTGATCAGATCTTGTGTGTACTTAGTTTGGGAGATGAAAGTGCCGTCCTTGAGTTGCTTCACTTGGAACCCAAGGAAGTAGTTCAACTCGCCCATCATCGACATCTCAAACTTTTGAGTCATCACCCTGCTAAACTCTTCACAAGACTTTTGGTTAGTAGAACCAAATATTATGTCATCGACATAAATTTGGTATACAAATAAGTCACCATCACATGTCTTAGTGAATAAAGTTGGATCGGCCTTCCCAACCTTGAAAGCATTAGCAATTAAAAAGTCTCTAAGGCATTCATACCATGCTCTTGGGGCTTGCTTAAGTCCATAGAGCGCTTTAGAGAGCTTACACACGTGGTCGGGGTACCGTTCATCCTCAAAGCCAGGGGGTTGCTCTACGTACACCTCCTCCTTGATTGGCCCGTTGAGGAAAGCGCTCTTCACATCCATTTGGAACAACCTGAAAGAATGGTGAGCGGCATAGGCTAACAAAATACGAATAGACTCTAGCCTAGGCACAGAAGCAAAAGTCTCCTCAAAGTCCAAACCTGCGACTTGGGCATAACCTTTTGCCACAAATCTAGCCTTGTTCCTTGTCACCACTCCGTGCTCATCTTGTTTGTTGTGGAACACCCACTTGGTTCCCACAACGTTTTGCTTTGGACGTGGCACCAGGGTCCAAACTTCATTTTGCTTGAAGTTGTTGAGCTCTTCCTGCATAGCCAACACCCAGTCCGGATCTAGCAAGGCCTCTTCTACCCTGAAAGGCTCAATAGAAGAGACAAAAGAGTAGTGCTCACAAAAATTAACTAATCTAGAGTGAGTAGTTACTCCCTTGCTTATATCACCCAAAATCTGGTCGATGGGATGATTCCTTTGAATCGTCGCTCGGACTTGAGGTGGAGGGGCTTGAGGTGATTCTTCCTCCATAACAAGATCATCTTGTGCTCCCCCTTGATCACACGCCTCTTGATGAACCTGTTCATCAGTTTGAGTTGGGGGATGCACCATTGTTGAGGAAGAAGGTTGATCTTGCTCCTTTTGTTCCTGTGGTCGCACATCTCCAATCGCCATGGTGCGTATTGCGGCCGTTGGAACATCTTCTTCATCTACATCATCAAGATCAACTTGCTCTCTTGGAGAGCCATTAGTCTCATCAAATACAACGTCGCTAGAGACTTCAACCAAACCCAATGATTTGTTGAAGACTCTATACGCCTTTGTATTTGAGTCATAACCTAACAAAAACCCTTCTACAGCTTTGGGAGCAAATTTAGAATTTCTACCTTTCTTCACTAGAATATAACATTTACTCCCAAATACACGAAAGTATGACACGTTGGGTTTGTTACCGGTTAGAAGTTCGTACGACGTCTTCTTGAGGAGGCGATGAAGATAGACTCGGTTTATGGCGTGGCAAGCTGTGTTCACGGCTTCCGACCAAAACCGCTCAGGCGTCTTGAACTCTCCAAGCATCGTCCTCGCCATGTCTATGAGCGTCATGTTCTTCCTCTCTACCACACCGTTTTGCTGTGGTGTGTAGGGAGCAGAGAACTCATGCTTGATTCCTTCCTCCTCAAGGTACTCCTCCACTTGAAGGTTCTTGAACTCGGACCCGTTGTCGCTCCTTATCTTCTTCACCTTGAGCTCAAATTCATTTTGAGCTCTCCTTAGAAAGCGTTTAAGGGTCCCTTGGGTTTCTGTTTTATCCTGCAAGAAGAATACCCAAGTGAAGCGGGAAAAACATCAACTATAACAAGACCATACTTACTTCCCCCGATGCTGAGGTAGGCGACGGGTCCGAAGAGGTACATATGCAGCAACTCCAGGGGTCTTGATGTGGTCATCACGTTTTTGCTGTGATGAGCATTTCCCACTTGTTTACCTGCTTGACAAGCTGCACAAGGTCTATCTTTTTTGAAAGTCACATTTGTTAGACCTAACACATGTTCTCCCTTTAGAAGTTTGTGAAGGTTCTTCATCCCCACATGTGCTAGACGGTGATGCCACAGCCAGCCCATGCTAGTCTTAGCAATTAAGCATGCATCTAGACCGACCTCTTCCTTTGCAAAATCAACTAAACAAAGTTTGTCGTCTAGTACACCCTTAAAAGCTAATGAACCATCACTCCTTCTAAATACAGACACATCTACATTTGTAGATAAGCAATTGTAACCCATATTACATAATTGACTAACGGACAACAGGTTATACCCGAGCGATTCAACTAAAACACATTAGAGATGGAATGCTCGGATGAAATAGATATTTTTCCTAGTCCTTTAACCTTGCCTTGATTCCCGTCATCGAATATGATTGAATCTTGGGAATCTTTGTTCTTGACGTAGGAGGTGAACATCTTCTTCTCCCCCGTCATGTGGTTTGTGCATCCGCTGTCGATAATCCAGCTTGAGCCCCCGGATGCATAAACCTGCAAGGCAAATTAGGCTTGGGTTTTAGGTACCCAACTCTTGTTGGGTCCTACAAGGTTAGTAACAATAGCTTTAGGGACCCAAATGCAAGTTTTGTCTCCCTTGCATTTTGCCCCTAATTTCCTAGCAACCACTTTCTTATTTTTACATGTGAGTACAAAATCAGTGTTGCAGGCATGTATAACTGTAGCATTTTCATTATGCATTTTCCCAGGTATATGAACAACATTTCTCCTAGGCATATGGTGAATAACATTTTTCCTAGGCATATCTCTACCATGCATAAATGAAGAGCTTGAAGCAATCATGACATGTGAATCATAAGCATCACAACTCCTATTATGATAAGCATTTCTAGAAAATTTTCTATCATAAATAAATGCATGATTCTTTTGACTACTATTAGCCATAGGAGCCTTCCCCTTTTCCTTGTTGAAAATAGGAGCTCTTTGGCTTGTTAAGTTCTTGGCTTCCCTTTGAAAGCCAAGCCCATCCTTAGTTGAGGGGTGTCTACCAATAGTGTAGGCATCCCTTGCAAATTTTAGTTTATCAAAGTCATTCTTGCTAGTCTTAAGTTGGGCATTAAGACTAGCCACTTCATCATTTAATTTGGAAATGGAAATTAAGTGTTCACTACAAGCATCAACATTAAAATCCTTACACCTATTGCATATCACAACATGTTCTACACAAGAGCTTGATTTATTAGCTATTTCTAACTTAGTATTTAAATCATCATTAATACTTTTTAAGCTAGAAATAGATTCATGGCATGTAGATACTTCACATGAAAGCATTTCA